>NC_136268.1:48460545-48834045 GCF_964187855.1 Myxine glutinosa
GGTATGCTTGCAATTGTATGTTTAGGATGAGATGAAGAAGGGAGAAGGTAAGAGTGAGTGTCTGTTGGTTTGGTGTATAGTTCTGTTTCGAGTCTGTTATTTTGAAGCGTGAGTGATGTGTCTAGAAAGTGAACTTCGGACTGTGAGCTGTCGAATGTAAACTTGATGGTCGGATGAATCAAATTTAATTCATTTTGGAATTGTGTGAGACTACGGGGGGATTTTGACCAGATGAACTGGATGTCATCAATATAACGTACCCAGGATTTTTCCAAGATTCCGTGATGAGGTTGTGCATTGATCTTGGCCTCTATCATTCCCATGAAGATGTTAGCGTACGATGGTGCAACAGGGGTACCCATAGCGGTACCTTGAGTTTGAATGTAATGTCGTCCGTTGAATTGGAAATTATTCAATTTGAGTGTCAGTTCTAATAGGTGCATAAGGTCTTGAGTAGGTGGCATTGGGACTTGTCGGGTATCGAGGGCTTTGCGGCATGCAGACAGGCCTTCTGAATGTGGAATATTAGTGGAGAGGGATGTAACATCTGCTGTGACTAAAATGGTTTGGGAGTTGAAAGGTGAGTATATTCTGTTCAATCCTTGGATGTGGGTCAGAAAACTGGTTGTGTCCTTGAGGTATGAGGAGAGCTTCAACACGAGAGGACGTAAATGACAGTCAACAAATTTTGATATGAGAACAGTTGGACATGTGCAGCCAGATACGATTGGTCTACCTGGATTGTTTACCTTGTGTATTTTAGGAAGAAAATAAAGGTTAGGGCAATGAGGATCTTTCGGAACCAAGCGAGATTTGATGGTTTTATCCACCCGAATAGAATCTACTACCTTTTTAACCTCTTCAAGATGTAAAAGGGTAGGGTCGGATGGGAGCTCTTTGTAAGTATCACTATGTAGTTGACGATTACCTTCTGCAACGTAATCGGTAGTCGACATCTATCTATAATTCCATTAATCTCTGTGTGTATGTGTGTATGTGTGTTTGTATGTGTGTATGTGTGTATGTTTGTCTGTGACCGCTGTTTCTCGACAACTACCGGTCCGATATACTTGAAACTTGCCAGGTATATTGCTGGGGACCCGAGGATGTGCCACAAGTAGTTACCGAGCTATGGCGATTTCTTTACCAAACACCGCAAGCCGTTCGCTTTGGACCAAACCATTTCATGTAAATAGAGGGGGGGGGGGGTTCTGTGGTCGTTGCGAATGGACCAAACCATTCATGTAAATAGAGGGGGGGGGTTCTGTGGTCGTTACTGCCACGTGGTTTCAAAGTTTTTTTTTGTTGTTGTTGTTTGCACGCATGTTTTTTTGCACCCACGTATGGGCACGCCCTAGCTTATATATAGTACGGGCATGCCCTAGTAATGACAATGGCAGTACCTTTATCTGCTGGCTTTATGACTATCTTTTCATTGTTTTGGAGATTGTGAAGTGCTCGTCGCTCTGCCTTTGTAAGATTGTCCTTATGTCTGGAACAATTATATTTTTGTGCCACCTTTTCAATTTCATTGCTCACTTGTTCCATATAGACATGTAGATATGGATTGTCAACACGTGGTGTCCAGGTGCTTTTTGGTTTAGGTAAAGTGAGTTGTGGTGTATTAGTATCGGTGTATGTGATTGTATGCGTGGTTGTTGGTGTTGTTTGTTGTGGCGTTGATGGTGCTGGGTGTACTTTAGCAAAGTGTGCCTTTAATGTCATTCGCCTACAGAAATCTTTTAAATCTTCTTTCAATTGTAATTGGTCTATTTGTGGAGCGATTGGGCAAAATTTTAAACCCTTAGAGAGCAGGTTTATTTCCGCCTCACTGAGGGAATGATTGGAAAGATTGATGATCCCGAGTTTAGGTAGATCTACAAGTTTGGTTGCAGTAGAAGTTCTATTGTTGTTGGTTTGACTATTTTCAACCTCAGCTGTGTTCATTTCCATGGAGGAACGGTTCTGTATGTAATGATGTCTGCGGTTTGTGTATTGTTTTTTACGATAATGTCGATTTTTGTGTTTATGCTTAAGTTGGTCAGAAGTGGTTTGAGAAGTGGTTGGAAGTGGTTGGAGTGGTTGGGGTGGTTGAAGATGGAGTGGTTGAATTGGTGGAGAAGTGGTTGGAAGTGGTTGTAGTGGTTGGTCAGAAGTGGTTGGAGAAAAGTTGTTGGGAGTGGTGGTTGGAGTTACCTGGTTATTGTTTGCAATGGGTGTATTCTCTTGAGATGGTTTTATATGCTTGCATAACATTTCATCACGTTTAAGTTTCCTTTCCTTAACTTTAACAATGTCGTGTTTAGCAGCCATTAGCTTATCATTGAATGAGCACATTATGTGGTGGTATTGTCCAGGATTCACATTCTTCCACATCTTCTCCTTCTTTTGGCTGTTCTCATTCAATTTGATTCATTTTATTTTTACTTGTGTTATTACAATCTCCAGTAGTTGTTGAGCAGTGTTCCATAGCAGTAGATTCCAACGTGCAGTGATGACGTCATCATTGGTTTGAGTTGCGAAGCAAGATCGTTTTTTAATGAGGAGACCTTTAGGTACGATCCCTCGTTGTTTATATTCGTTTAGGTAAGTGAAGTGTAGTTCATGTCTTTGTCTTTTTTGCATCAATCGTTGAAGTTCATTGATCGTGGTGGTCAGGTATACATCGTTGTTGTTGTTGTTGTTGTTGTTGTTGTGAGCGGGATCGCCATTTCGTGACATGTCTGCTGTGATGGTAATGTAGAGATCCTGAAGCCGTCCAACCCTACACGGATCCCAACAGGGCTTGGAGTTCTGTTGGAATTCTGAGTTTCTACAGTAATATATATATATATAACTGTAAGAAATAGTAGAAACTCCAAAGTACGAGCAGGGCGTCTCATTTGTATTGAATAAATAATCGTTAGATTAAATAAGACGCGGACGTAGCTTCAGGACATCGATACACGACAAGTCCCAATGCCACCTACTCAAGACCTTATGCGCCTATTAGAACTGACACTCAAACTGAATAATTTCCAATTCAACGGACGACATTACATTCAAACTCAAGGTACCGCTATGGGTACCCCTGTTGCACCATCGTACGCTAACATCTTCATGGGAATGATAGAGGCCAAGATCAATGCACAACCTCATCACGGAATCTTGGAAAAATCCTGGGTACGTTATATTGATGACATCCAGTTCATCTGGTCAAAATCCCCCCGTAGTCTCACACAATTCCAAAATGAATTAAATTTGATTCATCCGACCATCAAGTTTACATTCGACAGCTCACAGTCCGAAGTTCACTTTCTAGACACATCACTCACGCTTCAAAATAACAGACTCGAAACAGAACTATACACCAAACCAACAGACACTCACTCTTACCTTCTCCCTTCTTCATCTCATCCTAAACATACAATTGCAAGCATACCATACAGTCAAGCACTGCACTCAGAGTAAGACGCATTTGCTCAACAAAAATGGCAGAAGAAACTTCTCTCTGCCAATTAGAAACACACTTCATTGCAAGAAACTATGACCCTCACTCTGTGAAAGAAGCAATAACCCGAGCAAAACACATACCGAGAGCAGACCTTCTGACTTACAAACCCAAACCTGCAACTTACCGTGTCCCACTGGTAACCACCTACTCTCCTACCTCATCCCAATTGCCAAGTATTCTGAATAAGGCCCTTCCTCTCCTCCATCAATCAGAAACACTCGGCACCACATTTCCTCAACCTCCACTAACATCATTTCGACGTGGTCGGACACTCAGGGACCTCTTGGTAAAAGCAAAGCACCCACAGCCCCACAACAAAGAAACTAGGATCCCTGGCTTCTATAAATGCACAGCAAACAAATGCATTATTCACAAGCATTTACTAGAAGGAAACAAATTCTGTAGTTCTAGCACTGGACAAAAATTCCCCATCACCTCCTATATGAACTGCAAATCTACATGGGTCATATACCTAATCACTTGCCAAAAGTGCACCAAACAATATGTTGGAAAAACTGAAAATACACTCTACACACGATTTAATAACACCCGGTCAGAAATCAATAACTTCCACACCAGTCAGGGCAAATCTCTACCTTACACGATACACTTTAATCAACCGGATCACTCTATAAATGACATTCAAATCTCTGCCATTGAATCAATCACAAATCGATCACACACCACGATTCTGAAACGTGAGTCCTTTTGATTACACAAACTTCGGACAAAAGTCCCTCATGGCATAAATTTTGATGACTAAAGCATGTTCCTACATCAACCCAATCAAATTGTTAACCGTAACCCATTCATTCCTTCATTCATTCATCATTCATTCTACCTTTATATGTCATTTATATAAATATATAAATATATTATATGAATATAAATGGGATATGAATATATGCTTGTGTGTTTATGTATGTATATCTCTATATTTGTATATGCACGTGCACCCTAACTGTAACGCAAACGGTCACTTCCGTTGAACTTGGGGCCGGTGAGTGAACTTTGGCGTGGCTCTTCCTTCTGTATGCATTTGCTACACACATCACACATCTCACACACATCTCACTATACATACTTGACTGATATACATACATGCTGTTTTTGTAGACTCAGAAGAAGACCTTTGTTGGTCGAAAGCTTGTCGACAATTAAAGATCGACGTCCTGAAGCTACGTCCGCGTCTTATTTAATCTAACGATTATATATATATATATATATATATATATATATATATATATATATATATATAACTGTAAGAAATAGAAGAAACTCCAAAGTACGAGCAGGGCGTCTCATTTGTATTGAATAAATAATCGTTAGATTAAATAAGACGCGGACGTAGCTTCAGGACGTCGATCTTTAATTGACGATTAAAGATCGACGTCCTGAAGCTACGTCCGCGTCTTATTTAATCTAACGATTATATATATATACACATACATACACACACACACACACACACACACACACACACACACACACACACACACACACACACACACACACACACACACACACACACACACACACACACACACACACACACACACACACACACACACACACACACACACACACACAGTATATACATTTACATATATATATATCGTCACCTTCGTGCCATTCTTGCTCAAGTCGAAAAAAGCGGTTACGACATAATCACAAAAAAGGTTTTTTTTTCAGCCATCTGGATCAGTACTGAATTTAAATTCTGTTAAGTGAAGAAAACCTAGATTATCATTGCATGCAATTGTAGAGAAACATGTAACTAAGCTAAATTTATAAATAATAGAGATTATAAATCACCGTGAGCAATTTTGGCTTGGGCAATTATGGCACGGAGAAGTGCTAGAGACAATATTGCTCACGGTTCCCCCTAAATGCTGATGACCCTTTGGAACGAATAATCAAGAAATTAATTTTTATGATACATTGACTTTGTTTTCATTTATACACTAGATTTTTTAGGTCATCTCCTTCCAGAGATAGGTCACTAATAATGCCGATCTCGATGTCCGTCCGTCCGTCCACACTTTTTTCAACTAGGGTTATAGAGATGGGTTAGGGTTCGTTGAATTTAATGGGAGGAGTCATTATTTTGGTGATATTCGATGAGCGGAAATGGCACAGAGTTGAACAAACGCATTTTTTTCGGCGAAAAAAACGTGGTATAGACATTCTATTATGAATTGACAGTAACTAGACACAATAACCAATCACCAGATAACAAAATGTCATTTTCGATAAAATTCGACTTGAGCAAGAATGGTACGAAGGTGACGATATATACATATACATATATACCAGTAGTAACCCCATCAACATGGCATACTGTTGGAATTCTCTTGGCAAATGGAGATGCAAGAAAACATTTTCAAAGCCCTTGATGTCCAAAGTGGACACAGCTGTCTGCAGATGCTGTGCAGTGATGCCTAAATTGGTGCCACCACTGACTTCCATAGGCACATTTATCCAATGATGTTGCGCTGCCCAGGCCAACCTGCAGGTGCGGTTTGCTATCTGAGTGTCCTTCTCATAGCCTAAAGAGGCTTAGCCGACAAGACAGTGGGTATCCGTTACCCTGGACAAGGGACCCATACCAGGTACTGTCAGCTGGAGCCAGCTGAGCCCGGGACTCGCGTAGGGCAGATACATCATTCCCTGAGGTAGCTGAAAAACAGCTACCCTGCTGTAAAGGCATAAACTAACTCTGAATGGCATGGTAAGAGGAGTTACAAAGATTCAGTGATCGAATGGAAAGGTAACGAAGGGAATGTGGAGGGGGTTGGTGAAGGGAATGGTTGGTGAGGGGTTGGTGAGAGGGAAAGGATGTGGGGGTAGAAAGTGGAGTGGGGGTAGAAAGTGGAGTGGGGGAGATACCTGGTCACCCAGGTGAACCTAAGTTTGAGGTTGAGGATGGGAAGGTGTGGGGTTGTGGAGGGCATGGCCAAGTTGTTGGGGTGGAGAAACGTCGAGGTGCAAAACTATCCTGGAGGAATGGACACACTTTATGCCAATTTAGAGCTCAGTGGGTCAGATAGTGTGTGTGTGTGTGTGTGTGTGTGTGTGTGTGTGTGTGTGAAACACACACACACACACACACACACACACACGAGTGGTCGAAAATGCATATCAATCAAATAGGAAAGGAGGAAGTTCATCCATTCTGCCCACACAAATATTGCACAGAACTAATACGATTGCACAGAACAGCTGGCCTACTATTCAAGTGCAGGGCCATGGATTCATGTGTGTGTGTGTGTGTGTGTGTGTGTGTGTGTGTGAAACACACACACACACACACACACACACACGAGTGGTCGAAAATGCATATCAATCAAATAGGAAAGGAGGAAGTAAAGGCTGTCAAAGTAAGCCATAGACCAGGGTTACAAGTTAGTGTTTATCATATTCATAACAATTCCTTATACATTGCCAAAACATTCCTCTGCCTGTAAAAGCCCCTTTTCTATGTCATGCCTTAACTCCCCGTACCATTACGGTAGCTGACTGGTATGCCTCTGGCATTGGTGTCATGGCAATCTCATCATCAAGATCCTTCCAGAAGTCATGCATGTACGTCATCGAATGGACACACAATGGACAGCGATAGAACCTGCAAGCAGAAAAGTCAAAAGGTTGAGATGAATTAAAGGGACACACGTGTACCAATTTCTGCTAGGCAAAAGGTGTGTGATCACATCCATTCTGCCCACACAAATATTGCACAGAACTAATACGATTGCACAGAACAGCTGGCCTACTATTCAAGTGCAGGGCCATGGATTCATTTATGTAAGTATGAGGGGGGAAGGTTTTGAAGGGTACTATATGACTCCAATGTGACATCACATAATCTTGAATTTGCTTTTAAAACTCTAAAAGGGTAACCCCAAAAGCCATTGCTCAAATAAAAGTTTTCCTTTAAAGAATGATGGAACAAATATTAAATATGCTGATTCAACATAAAGTTTAAACGAGGCAGAGCTAAGGTAGCACCATGAATGGATCACAAGTATGGAATATTTACTCACCCTCTTTTCCACATGTCAGAGTAACATGTCCTGCAGACAATGCAAACAGAAAAAAAAAAATGTTAATAAAGCTCCCAACTTGTGGTTAGAATTTTTTAAAAAAATATTGTACATCATAACAGATCAACATGAATGAATAGGAGACAAATGTACACAACAAATGAGTTACAAGTATAAAATAATATAAAGATTTTAAATATAACTCTTGGTAGACAAGATAAAAGAGTTCAATCTGGAAAACATTTAAAATCTTCGGCGGAGATCTTTTAACCTGACTATCACCTTTATAATGTCAATGACTGCTGCTCTTTTTCTTGTTCAATATATGGTATATGAATGTGTGTGCGCACGCGCACACACACACACGTACAACAATCATCAGGACAAACCTGTGTAGCAAATGGCCACAGAGCAGGGTATTAACAGATGTTCTGGATGTGTGTAGATCCTGCAACAAAACACACAAGTGACAAATAACGTACAAGACTCCTTCCTGAAGCTGTTTCAATGAATCTCAAAGTATAAACACCTCTTTACAGGTATTGAGACCACATTGTGAAATTAGGAGTACCGTAATTCTGCTTGGAAGAAGCTGCATTTTCTATTTGACCAAAGCATGTCGAAATTATGTAAAACGATTTCTCAAAATCTTACCCTCGGTATAATGAAGCCCATACAGTCGTGGCCAAAAATATTGTCACCCTTGCACTTTTTTCAAATAACTCACAATTATCTCGAAAATAGGTTGAAATTGACAAAAGTATTTGGTCTCCACAATTCTTTATTTCACTGTTAATATTACAGAACCTTTGTTTTTGATTCAGAACTTAACATATCCTTTTAAAGCAGAAAATAAAAATAAATGGCATTGACAAAATTATTGACACCCGAGACTCAATATTTGGTAGCACAGCCTTTGGACAAAATAACTGCAGTCAAGCATTTCCTATAGCCATAAATGAGCTTCCTGCACCTCTATACTGGCAGTTTGGCCACTCTTCTTGTGCAAACTACTCTAGTTCTCCCAGATTTGAAGGGTGCCTTCTCCCAACTGCTGTTTTCAGATCTCCCCACAGCTATTCAATGGGATTTAGATCTGGACTCATTGCTGGCCACTTCGAAACAGTCCAGCGTTTTGTGTTCAACCATTCCTGGTTGGTTTTTGAAGTGTGTTTGGGGTCATTGTCCTGCTGCAAGACCCATGACCTTCGACGGAGACCCAGCTTTCTGACACTGGGTTGAACATTGCATCCCAAAATGCCTTAGTAATCTCCTGATTTCATGATGCCATGCACACATTCAAGGCACCCAGTGCCAGAGAAGCACAGCAACCCCAAAACATCACTGAACCTCCTCCATGTTTGACTGTAGGGAAGGTGTTCTTTTCTGTGAAAACTTCATTTTGTTTTCTGTAAATAAAGATGATTTGCTTTATCAAAAAGCTCTAATTTGGTCTCATCTGTCCACAGAAGGATTTTGGCTTGTTCAGGTGTGTTTTGGCAAACTCCAGTCGGGCTTTCTTATTTCTCTCTCAGCAGTGGGTTCCTCACAGGTCTCCTACCATAGAACTCCCTTTCATCGAGTTGGCGACGGATGGTGCGAGTTGAAACTGTCGTATCTTCTGTCTGAAGGTCAGCTTGAATCTGTTTGGCAGTTTATCGAGATGCTTTTTTTCTTTTGTGATCGAGATGCTTTTCTTGGCTTTTGATCAAGATGCGATCAAGTTTTCTCTTGTGGCCACGTCAAGGGAGGTTGGCTACAGTGCCATGGGCCTTAAACTTCCTGATAACATTGTGTGTGGACACAGGAACAAAGGTCTCTGACTTGTAGCCTTGAGATTGTCCATGCTTGGCTACAATCTTGTGTCTGACCTCCTCAGACAATTCTCTGGTTTTCTTTCTTTTCTCCATGCTCATTGCGGTACACACAGTGACACAAAACAGCAGAATGACTTCTTTTCTCCATTAAAACTGGTTGAATGAGTGATTTTTATATTGCAGGCACCTGCAACTCACCACAGGTGAGTTCAATTCCAAAGTTAAAGAGAATCACATGCTTGAAATCAAATTGTTTCTAACAACTTCTAAAAGGTGCCAATAATATTGTCCAGGCCATTTTAGGATTTCTGTGTGAAATAAGCAAAGATTTAGTCATTTTTTCAGCTTTTTTTTGTTTTGTTCCACTGGAAACCAAAGAAATACACATGTGGATACCCAATTATTTTTTTTATTTCAACAATTTTCTGGAAGAAATGGTGCATTATTTGAAAAAAGTGCAAAGGTGCCAATATTTTTGGCCACGACTGGATTGGCTGTTGCAGCTGGTGTTGTTTTTATGCTGTTGCAGCTCATTTGTACAAAAGTAAAATGATGGGGTGTAATCCCCATGCATCACAACTGGCCTAAACCCTGTTGGTTATTCAGGTCGTAAGCCTCATGTTTCGAGTTGATTCAACTTGTTTGGCCTCAATGTGCTAGGTATGCCTAGTTTCCAACATGGAGATAAGAAAAAGTGGTAGGATTGAAAGGATCCGTGGTGCTATGGAGTGAAGCAACCGAGTGGGAGAGGGTCAAGGATATGACTTTTCACACCAAATTGAAGGAAACCTCCCGAAGGAAAACACAAACCTTGTCACAACATGTAAATCAATCAAAACATTGATGACACATTTTGTAAAAGCGCTATTTTCGCTATAAAAGCGGCAGGCTGTTAAAGTTTGCAAGAAGCGGTTTACTACCGTCTAAAGTGGTAGAGATGGCAACAATGGGTATAGAAAGATGAGAGGAGGGAAAATGTATATATAAAGGTTTTGTCATTCATGCATAGACAATATGTAGATGTCCTCTTGCAGTGTGTTCACCAGCCTTTTTGGGTTCAAAAGGCCTAGGAATGACCATGGCTGGGTTGAGGGGTAAAGCACCTCAACCACGAGAAAAATAATCCTTCGAGTCAGTGTCTTATCTTATTTGGTCTCTTCCAGCCCAATTTCTACTGCCTGGCTTGCTGTGCTACCCCTGTTTCAGCAAAAGGTAGAGGTGAGAAAGTACAGTATCTGGTGCCTTAAAACCAGACTGCCCCGTGTAGAGGGCTTCGACAGTCATCGTGAAGACTAACCGACAAAGAGGAGGAAGACCGAGTTAAAAGAAATGGTCGTAGGCTGGTTTTTATCAGCCAACCCGGGCAGCATCGCTGCCAACCCTATAAAGACCTTCAATGGCCTTGCCATTTTCAGTCACCTGGGGTGGGGTGTGCCAGACATTATTTTCTCCATCAGGGTAGGAGGGAGGAGGCAGGTAAAAGTCAGGTATTAGATTTTTCATGTCAGGTAAAAGCTAATAAATAAGCTATGCAAATTATTCGGCATACTGGAGTAATGTTGTTTTTCAGAGAGGAATACACAGCTTTAAAAAACGACATGACTTTCCGGTACACCTAATATCACAATGCTGAATAGTGCAACTATTTCTGCTCCAAAAAAAAAATGCACAATTCAGGGATAATCACTGCAAAGATTTTACTTTACATTTATATGCTTCACCTTCTGCCCATTGTTCCTCTTTTTGTTGATGACCTTTTTTGACAAGCATAAACCATGGCTACAGAACCATGGTTACAGGCTGCTCGGCTGGGTGAACTTTTTCCGTTGGTGATTTTGTGACATGTCAGACATTGAAAAGCTATGAAGTTATTGGTCTCAGAGTGGTTACCCTTTTCCTGCAGGCCGGTGACAGCACTGCTTGACACCACATCCCAATATACACTTTATAGCGGCCTCTGGTGGCTTAACAACAACAACAACAACAACAACAACAACAACAAAAAGAAGGAAAAAAAAAAGGAGGTCAAGGCCAACGTGTAGCATCTTAAAACCTTGCCCAGAGTCTGAAGTATCTACACCCAAACTTTGGGGCATCTAGGTGTTACAGCTCAGCCGTGAAATAATAACATGCAAATACACAAAGACTTGAAAATATAATAGATGACATTTATTATTTATTAATTGTGGCTGTTAACCACATACTATGGTAGTAGACAATGCAACGATTATTGAAGACACCGATACATTTTGTGCTCACCTCCATGCAGACAGAGCAGTTCTGCCTGGACACATTCTGCACACACTGTCAATGAGAGCGTTTCAGACATACAGTGAACAAACAAACACTTCACTGCAACTTCCCGTGTATGCTGTTTATGGACATAATGTTGGCCAAAAATAGCATTAAAAATCAATTTTTTTAAGGCTAAGCTTTGAATATGGAAATTTAGAATGACGAGCCTACCTCACCGAGACATTAGCGACAACAACAACAACAATAAAAAACCCCAAAACAACTGAAAGTAGCTTGGCAGCTCTGGTTGATTGGTGCAAAGCCAACCTTATGTGTGTCCTTGATATCATTATGCAGGCAAAAGTTGCACGTGAAGCAATGGAAATAATTCTCCTTCGGACCAACCCTAGCAGGCAGGAGATAAACAAGTGTTGAAGTTACTCTCAATGTATCATACCAACGAAAACTTCTCACTTAATGAAACATGAACTCATGGGAGCATGTGATGGCAAAATGAGAATTCAAAGAATGTTTTTACATTTCCATTCACACAAAACTACCTGGTAGTGTTAAAACATCTTTAATCTATATTCCAAAGTATAAAGTTATACAAAAATTCTTCATTTTTTTGTTGTGTTTCAAGTTGTTTCAATCTAAACAAAAATTCAAGTTGTGACTTCTTTTTTTTATCTCTCCCGAAAATGTTCGTCAGAGAATGCTGCCCCACAGCTTGCTGGGTCGTGCATTTAAAAACCTCAGCACGAGCTGCTCTGTGCTTTTGTCCATAGGGAAAAGACATGTATCCACTTGTGAAGAGATGGGATTTAACAGCATGGTTTCTCTTGAGAAGAAGAGACACAACATGGCCAAGACAACCTTACATTCAAACGGAAAGTGAAAGCTGTTTATAGGGCATGTGACACTATTTTCAATTTTTCTCCTGTTTAAGGAAATCGATGGGTAGATGTATTACACAACCAATTACCGTACTTTGAATTTAGTGTAATCGAACCAGAAACGACGTAAAAAAAAAATCTAAACTTTTCTCGCTCTGCCAATACCCTTCCAGAACGATTACCAGCAGACAGGAGGTGACATTAAGCAGCTACTTATACACACGTGAACCATCGGTATTATGGAATCCTGATAATGTCACTTGTCCAGTTCCTCGCTGTTCTTTTCATTTTATCGTGATTTATTTTTAAAAGAAAGTGTTCTGTGGAAAAGCAGGAAATACTGTGTTGGAATAATTTAATCATGGCAGAGATGAGTATAGACGACAAAAAAGGGGTGGAAGATAGACCTTCTGCTTCTTGGAACTTCTAAAACAACTGAGAATACCATCTATAGCTCTGAAATATCATTTGATTCACCAATACAATTCTTGGGAAAATGCCAGGGGCATAGAAAAGGCCCACATATGGTATGTGCCATGTGGCAAACTTTAGAAAAGAAGGGACATTCTAAAAATCTCGTGTGCATGCTGGGCTACCCTTGTGTTCTTAGGAGGAACCAAGTAATGCTCTAGAAAAGTTCACATAAAGGGGCACCAATTTGATTCATACAGCTGCATGAAGAAGAAAATGTATTTTCAATCCAGTTACAGTCGCTTGATTTCAAAGACACCACTTGATTCATACAGCTGCATGAAGAAATTGGCAATCCAGTTACAGT
The DNA here is from genome assembly GCF_964187855.1 of Myxine glutinosa. Classification (NCBI taxonomy): domain Eukaryota; kingdom Metazoa; phylum Chordata; class Myxini; order Myxiniformes; family Myxinidae; genus Myxine; species Myxine glutinosa. The sequence continues at coordinate 48,473,808 of NC_136268.1, forward strand.
CACGGTCCCTTTGAAACCAAGAGACTGTAACTGGATTGAAATGAACCGCTTCACGGTTCTTCATTTTTCTGGAAAGAATTCAAATGCCATACATAACATTACTTTTCTATTCTATTGCAGAGGTAGGTGTACATGTGCAATTCATCAATCATCTCTACTAAATCATCAGTATTCATCATGTACATATCACGTTTGTCCAATATGTCTGCAATGTCAACACGTGCAAGTTTATTTAATGTGCAATTATGGTCCAAATGGGACTGGTACAATATACGGCACTGCACTGCACTGCACATGTGTACAATTCTTTCATCAAATACAATTGTTGCCTATAATGTGTACACACATAACGCTTGTCCAACGCTTGTCCCGATGAACACACCACACACAACATTGGTTGGTACATATGACATACTAACTTTATTATTTTTTTAATATTAAAACAAATTAATCACACACATTATCTTATGTTTTCGTTTTCAAGGTACACAAAAAAACCTTTACGTACTGATGGATTTTAACCTTTATATGTAGGATGCCCCTTTATATGAACTTTTCAAGAGCATTAATTGGTCCCTCCAAAGAACACAAGTGTAGTCCAGAATGCACATGAGATTTTTTTAAATGTCCTTTATTTTCCATCATCTGGCATTTTCCACAAGCCATGGAATGTCCCTTCTTTTCTATTGTTCGACATTTTCCACAAACTATGGAATGTCCCTTCTTTTATATAGTTTTCCACATGGCACATACCATATAAAGGGGCCTTTTCTATGCCTCTGGCATTTTTCCCAAGAATATCCCTTCTTTTCTATGGTTTGCCACATGGCACATACTATATAAAGGGGCCTTTTCTGTGCCCTTGGGATTTTTCCCAAGAATGTCCTTAATTTTCTATAGCCCTAACAAGTGGCCATTAGAATGACGGATGAAAAAATACATGGAGACATCAATTAAATTACACAAATTAAAAACCAACCTATTTCCCACGGTCTGTATGGGGGTCCCGCCCGATACTGCAAATCATCTCTCCCATTGCTCATCATGAAATACGGTATCAATCCAATCCTGAACAAATAAAACATTCTATATGAATTACTACCAGAGTCGAAAATTTTTCTAAATCCAACCTTTTGGGGTTTGCCCCAATGAGCCAAGCAAAAACGATGGCACTTAGGTGGAATTTATTTTGAAAGCCTTTAATTCGATGTATTGGCCGATGTATATTCCAAGTTTCAGCTAGTTTTATTGTATCGCCTTTGAGATATGATCGCCAACACATTTCGGACGGACGGATGGACAGACACACGTTGATTAGAGGGTTTTCGTTAATACAACTCAAGAACGCGGAAATGGACATTGCTGAAATTTGCAACATATTACCTCCATGTACAAAGCATTTACTTCTGAAATTTGCAGCCAATTTAGTCCAGCAGAAGCTGAAAAACGAATTTTCAGTCCCTATGTTAAAGTTACATACAGAGAAACAATTCCATATAAAGGGAGGGGTGCTTTGTGCATCCCTTGATATATGACAAATCAATCTTATTTCAATGTAACCCCGATTCAATGTAACCCGGTGTGTAACCGGATTTAGAATAGGTACACCGTATCCCTGCGCATCGTAAGAGCGTGACCAAGGGTTGGCGTCAGGAAGGGCATCCGGCCATAAAAACATTGCCTCAAACAGGGAACCATGATTGTCATGGGGCCCGCAAGGCTAACCCCCGCTCTAGCGGGGAAAATGGCCTTAAAACGATAATTCATTCATTCAGTCAATCTTATTTCAATGCCATATCATTTTTAAAGTGGTTGGACTTTTTTTTTCTAAGTGCTCTTGCTAATTAATTTGAAACAAAAGGTGAATTTCAAAATAAAACAATTTATTTGATCATTAATCAACAAGTTGACTTTGCATCTATGCAACAACAACAACAACATGCATTTTAAGGCCATTTTCCCTGCTAGAGCGGGGGTTAGCCTTGCGGTCCCCATGACGATCTTCTCCATTTTGCCCTATTTTCTGCATCTCTCCTTGTAAACCCCCTTGCCCGCATTTCTTCTTCCACCATCTTTAGCCAAGTCTTTCTCAGTCTTCCCCGTCCTCTACTGCCTTCTACATTCATTTCCATCACTCTTCTCAACCAGTCACTTTCATCCTTCCTCAACACATGACCAAACCATCTCAACCTGTTCCTCTTCACAGCATCAATCACAAGCTCTATTCCCATCATCTTTCGCAATTCATCATTTGTCTTCCTCTCTCTCAACGATACTCCGCACATCCACCGAACCATTCGCATTTCCACCCTTTCCAGCCTTCGTTGCTGCTCTACGTTCATTACCCATGTCTCGCTCCCATTAATCATAACACTTCTCACACATGCAGCATACACCTTTCCCTTCAGCTTAAACGGCACTCCCCTCCTCATCAGCACGCCACTCAGTTCCCGAAACTTCTTCCATGCACATCTCACTCTAGCAACCGTTGCCGAGTCTGATCAACCTTCTCCATTCAGCAGGTCTCTGAGGTAGCAAAATGTTTTCACACCTTCCAGCTTCATGCCGTCTCCAAGATCCAACTCAACATTTCCTCCATCTGCAGCTCCCTCTGTGCACACCTTACATTTGAATGTAGCTGCCACAATGGTTAATGACCCTCTCAGACCACTGCATTTTTGATGAACCCACTCAGCGCACATTGTACATTGAATGGAATTCACTCCGACACCCTTCCTGCACACAGCACACGGCCACTTCCCAGTTCTTTCCACCTCACCACATGCTTTACCACTTGCCATCACCTTCGTCTTTCCGATATTCACCTTCAGACCTTTTGTCTCCATACATTCCTACCACTTGTTCATCTTTTCCTTCAGTCCATCCATACTTTCCACAATCAACACCAGATCATCTGCATACAACAACTCCCACGGTAAACCCTCCTTTAAGTTCTGAGCCAGCACCTCCATCACAGCTACAAATAGTAGTGGACTTAGTACCGACCCCTGATGCACTCCCACCTTCACCTCAAACTCACCACTGTTCCCGTCCTTCGTCCTTACAGCTATGCGCGCTCTTTTGTACATTGCCATCACTACTCTGATCAACCATTCCTCCACTCCTAACTTCCTCAATGCCCATGTCAATACTTCACGTGGAACCCTATCGAATGCTTTCTCCAGATCAACAAACCCAAGAAACAACTTCTTCCTCTTCTCCATGTAATTCTCCTGCAACTGCCTCACAATAAAGAGCGCGTCTGTCGTTCCTCTTCCTGGCATAAATCCAAACTGCATTTCGTCGATCTTCACCTTCTTCCTTATCCTCCTCTCCAACACCCTTTCCAATACCTTCATTCCATGCTCCAATAACTTTATCGCTCGGTACGAGCCACATTCCAGAGGGTCACCTTTCCCCTTGTATAGAGGGACGAGGATACTCAGTTCCCAATCCACTGGAATGCGGCCTTCTTTCACCACCAGATTGCAGATCTGTCATTCTCTTCACACCCCAATTTCCCGCTGCCTTCAACATATCTCCCACAACTCCCGTCGGCCCTGCCGCTTTTCTACTCTTCATTGCTTTTATCGCTTCCTCAACTTCCTTCTCAGTTATCTTCTCTGCCGGTCCTAGAACTGGGTTACTCTCTATGTTGCCATCCCATCCATTCTCTGTATTCAACAGCATTTCCATATATCTTTTCATCTTCCTTTAATTCCATCTGGGTCCACAACGATTTGTCCCACTTCATCCTTCAAGCAACTCACCCCCATCACATCACACCTCTCTTTCGCTATCTGCTTTGCAATCCTGAATTCCGCTCTCTGACCCTCTTCCGAATCCAAGCATTCTCCGAACATTTTCCTACATGCCACCTGCGCCTTCGCGACCTCTTTCTTTGCAGCCTTCTTGGCTGCCTTATAATTTGCTCTGCTTTTTCTGCTCCCGTACCCTTCGCCTTCTGCCACTCCTTGAACTTCTTCCTCTTATCGTCAATCCACTTTCCAACTTCATCATCCCACCACCATGTTTCCGAGTGCCTCGGTGGTCCTTTTGTCCATCCACATACCTCACCAACGGCTCCCAACAGACTATCTTTCATTGACATCCAACTACTTTCAAGCTCAACCACATCATCCTCTGCCCTACTCAACCTCTCTTTTAATGCCTCCCTTACTGTCACCTCTTTCAACCTCCACACCTTCATTCTTGGTTGGTATCTATGCAACTTTGCATCTATGCAACTTCAGGAAATATATTTTTAAAAATTGGAGGAGGCAGCCAATGCCATATCCAGAGATAACTAACTTGAATATTCACTCCTACAATCATACAGTACTACGACGAGTCATCCAACTGAGATTTTGCTTCCGGATTACTTCTTGACCAGAAGTTATCTTCTTTGCTGCCAAATAATCTTCAAAAGCTGCAAAAGGGTACCGATGCCAAAATTGTCCTGTTTAACAGGTTTTGTTGATTGCTAATGTTACTTTGAAAATGTAATGCATTTCCGCATCTTAAGTACCATAATGTGTACTTTCCTCCTGGGTTTGTGTGTCGTTGTAGGGGTGTGTGCACTTGTGGTCATTGTTTAGGTTTGTTGCTGTGCTTCTTCCCGTTCTTCTTTTCCTGTACTTCATTTTCCTTGCTTGTTGGCCCACTGTCGGTGTGTTGCCTCATTTCCTCTCGGTTGCATCGCTCTTCCATGAGCCTCGAGTTTGTCGGAAAGAAAAATTAAACAGCAGTTAAAGCACTACATGCAGAAACTTAATATACAGTCATGGCCAAAAATATTGGCACCTTTGCACTTTTTTCAAATAAGGCACCATTTCTTCCACAAAATTGTTGAAATTAAAAAAGATTTTAGTATCCACATGTGTATTTCTCTGGTTTGCAGTGGAACAAAACAAAAAAAAGCTGAAGAAAAAATGACCAAATCTTAGCTTATTCCACACAGAAATCCTAAATTGGCCCGGACAATATTAATGGCACCTTTTAGAAGTTGTGAGACATAATTAGCTTTCAAGCAGGTGACTCTCCTTTACTTTGGAATTGAACTCACCTATGGTGAGTTACAAGTGCCTGCAATATAAAAATCACTCATTCAAGCAGTATGAATGGCGAAAAGGACTCATTCTGCTGTTTTGTGTCATTGAGCATGGAGAAAAGAAAGAAAACCAGAGAATTGTCTGAGGAGGTCAGACACAAGATTGTAGCCAAGCATGGACAATCTCAAGGCTTCCAGTCCATCTCCAGAGACCTTGATGCTCCGGTGCCTACCGCACGCAATGTTATCAGGAAGCTTAAGGCCCATGACACTGGAGCAAAACTCCCTGGACGTGGCCGCAACAGAAAACTTGATCGAAGATTGCATCGAAGGATTGTTTGAATGGTGGAGAAATTACCTCGATTAACCGCCAAACAGATTCAAGTTGACCTTCAGACAAAAGGTATGACAGTCTCAACCTTCAAAGAAAAGAACACCTTCCCTACAGTCAAACATGGAGGAGGTTCAGTGATGTTTTTGGGTTCCTGTGCTGCCTCTGGCACTGGGTGCCTTGAATGTGTGCATGGCATCATGAAATCAGGAGATTACTAAGGCATTTTGGAGCACAATGTTCAACCCAGTGTCAGAAAGCTGGGTCTCCGTCAAAGGTCATGGGTCTTGCAGCAGGACAATGACCCCAAACGCACTTCAAAAAGCACCCATGAATGGTTCAAGACAAAACGCTGGACTGTTCTGAAGTGGCCAGCAATGAGTCCAGATCTAAATACCATTGAACACCCATGGGGAGATCTGAAAACAGCATTTGGGAGAAGGCACTCTTTAAATCTGGGCGAACTGGAGCAGTTTGCACAAGAAGAGTGGGCCAAACTGCCAGTCGAGAGGTGTAGGAAGCTCATTCATGGCTATAGGAAGCGCTTGACTGTAGTTATTTTGTGCAAAGGCTACCAAATGTACTACCAAATATTAAGTCGAGGGCATCAATAATATTGTCAATGCCATTTCTTTTTATTTTCTGATTTAAAAGGATATATCAAGTTCTGAATAAAAAAAACAAAGGCTCTGTAATATTAACAGTGAAATAAAGAATTGTGGCGACCAAATACTTTTCAATTTCAACTTATTTTTAGAGAAAATTATTTGAAAAAAGTGCAAGGGTGCCAATATTTTTGGCCATGACTGTACTTAAGAAAACACAAGTCTCCAAACTCTAATTGTTTTCCCCTAATTAATTTGTAAGTTAGTTTATCCACGTGTACAAATTCTCCAAAAAAAACTCAGGCAAGACAAGCAAACATTATATTCTGTACCAATAAACATTGCACCCAGCAAATTGGAAATGTTTTCATCAAAAAGTTTCGATAACAGGTGGCGTTTTTAAACATGAAACATTTTAAAACCAAACATTACACAAAAAAAAAAAAATGCAACAAGTACAGATTCAAAGTACCCCATGCCAAATAAATAAATTAAGCACGAGGCGCCTTAGGCGCCCGTTGTTACCGCCGTGCAGCGCATAGAGAGGGAAAGGCAGTATTGGGAGGGCATAGAGAGTTGGGAGGGAGGGCAGCGCATAGAGAGTATTGGGAGGGAAAGGTGTGCAATAATTATTCATTGATTAATTATAATATATATATTGATTAATTGCATAATTAAAATCAATAAATAATGACCATAAAATATTTTCTTAATCAATTGGCTAATAGCATACCGAAACCACCAGTGTAACTTTTTGAAGTTAGTAACAATTTTTTTGTAACCGTGTAACATCCAAAGCTGTAACTTTTTGAAAATGAATTAAATAAGTCATTAATCGGAAAAAAAGAAAAGAATTGATCAATTAATAAATAATGAATCGATTAATTGATTAATCAATAAATCAAAAATATACTTTATAGCCACATCACTTGGTTACTTTCATGTCCAAATATCAACTTTCTAGCTCAAAAGGTGCCTAAGATATTGCCCAGATGAGAAAGAAAATAAATAAATGATTAATAATGAAAATAAATAAATAATAATCATAAAATAATTAAATAATGAATCAATTGGCTAATAGAATACCTAAACCACCACCGTTTCATCCGAATCTGTAGCTTAATTTTTTTTTTATAATTAACTCATCAATCAAATAATTAATAGATTAATTGATTAATCAATAAATCAAATATAGCCTTCACAGCCAAATCACTTGGTCATTGTCATGTCCAAATTTCAGCTTCCTAGCTTAAAGGATGGCTGAGATATCGCCCGGACAAACAAACAAACAAGAAAACAAGAAACCGGAGTGAAAACTGAGTACCGTATATACCGGTGTATAAGACGCACTTTTTTTATCGGAAAAAAGTCAAAAGCTGGGGGCGCGTACTATACACGGGGATACAAAAAAAAAACTCGGCTTCAAAACAAGTCAATTTTCCAATACATTTACGGAAAAAATTATTTTACGAAAAGCGATCTCGGTTGCACATTTTCCCCGTTGCGTCATGCACAATTGCGCCGACATGCAGGGCCGCCATTGCTGCTCGTTCGCCCCGGATGGCAAGCGGGTTTTGTACCATTACGCGCTTTCTTTGGATTTGCCGCTCAAAGCAACGCCGCTTCCGGAATGTGAATAGAATGGCTTTTCCCGCTCTGAAAAGCCACATCGGTTTTTTATTTTGAAGGTCTTTTATTTTACGACTGCAATTGCGTAGCAATCCGAAATTATAAGGCAGATTACCGTAAACGTCAGCTCGGACTGAAACGTCTTCATACATTCTATCCGGTTCCAGAGAAGAGAAGATCAAGATATCAAGGCGGTCGTACACTTCAGCGTTCAAACTCTCAGTCTGCCAGTCTGCAGAAGAGTTTGGGAACCGAGAAGCTGGGAGGAAGCACGGCGTGAATGAGTCTGTCATCCGGCGCTGGCGAATAACAAAGGCTTCCATAGAGGATATGCCGAGGAAGAAGAAGGCGAACAAGGGAAAATCGGCAAAGTGGCCTCAGCTGGAGGAGCGTGTCATCACCTGGGTTCGGGAGAAGAGGGCAGAGGGTCAAGCCATCTCGACACTTGCTCTCAGGCTGAAGGCAAGGAGCTTCGTTTTGGACGGAGACATCGAAGACTTCATGGCCAGCACATCGTGGGCCTACAGATTTATGGAACGCCATCATCTGTCGGTACGACCCCGCACGCACATCATCATCCCGACAATACGGCCGACAAAACGACACGCTTCCAGGCGTTCATAATCAAGCTTCGCCGGGAGCACAACTACCCGCTCAGCAGGATCGGAAACGCCGACCAGACTCATCTAACAGAGATCGGAAACGCCGACCATACCCCTCTAACCGAGATCGGAAACGCCGACCAGACCCCTCTAACCGAGATCGGAAACGCCGACCAGACCCCTCTAACCGAGATCGGAAACGCCGACAAGACCCCTCTAACCGAGATCGGAAACGTCCGACCAGACCCCTCTAACCGAGATCGGAAACGCCGACCAGACCCCTCTAACCGAGATCGGAAACACCGACCAGACCCCTCTAACCGACCCAGGCGAGGACTTGCATGCCATCTTCGAAGAGGAGAGCGACGATGAGGATTTCCTTGGCTTTAGCTGAGAAGCCCATCACACACCCAAACGGCCCTTTGCAGGGCCACAACTCCACAAGAAAGAATGTTTTCATAATCTCTCTACTCTCTCCTTTCTTATATGAAGCAAAGAAGCTCCCACGATTGCATGCACATCTGGACACTGACGCGTATGTAACAGAATACTGACTACATATAGCTAAATATTTTGAGGTTTTTTTTCCTTTCAAAATGTTCATTTTGTGCTACTTAAAGTTTGTGTACAAATGCATAGATTCACGCTACTGTAATCTGAAAATGAATGATTTTTTTTTTTTGAGGGTGGAAGTTGGGGGGTGCGTACTATACACGGGTGCGTATTATACACCGGTATATACGGTACTCCCTTTTAGGGCGCGTCATTGCCGGGTCCCCTTGCTACATGCCCGGCAAAGACGTCATGCAGCGCCTGGAGATGAAATAGGAAAGGAGCGGTGCACAAAAAGGCAGTAGGTCATTGCTTGGCAGTACAGAGAGCTTACCGACAGATTCCACAGCCACAACAATGAAACTGCTTCTTGTCTGCATCAAACAGGTGGCAGATGGAGCAGTAGTATTCACCAAACACAATTCCACAATCCTTGCACACATTCGCTGCCTGAAGGAATCACATGGAAAACAACATTGGAGAATGAGTTTGCAAAAGATGTTCTCAACCCCAAAACTCCTCCGATTTTGAAGCATTATCTGGGGAAGAAAGCATGCTGAAACAATGAGTTGAGTTGAGCAGTGGTTCTGGATTTTGGGAGTTTCACCAGAAGGGGGTTTATGGTGGACCGCATGCATCCTGCAGAAATCTAGAGGGGAGGGGGAAGAGAGTGGCATCAAAGCATGGAAATGGAAGAGGGTGCAATACGAGAAAGGAAGAGGTAGAAGACAGAGACCACCGACCTATCTGTGATGAGAAAGTGATTTCTCAACACTTTCTGACTCAGCTTTAGTGCAGAATATTCCAATGATCTAAAGGTCTTGCTTTCCATGGAGTCAAGCTGAGCAAGGTGTGAGGCAGGGAAGCCAGGCCAGAGGGGAGACTCTATCAAGTACTCTATCAAGCTGCAGATGAAGGCCTTGCAGGTGGATAGGAGTTCAGGTGTGCCAAGTAAGAACTTTGTGTGATGGTGAATACCAAGTTGGAAACAAACTTTGGAGGCAAACTTTGAAATTTAATTTGCCGAAGAAATATCATGGCTCATAGTGAGACCAGCAGTTTGAGTGATTGAACTTCCTCAAGAGGATTGTTAAGAAAATAGATTGGAGGGTTTTACCAGACAGTCCTTTCGGATGCAGATAGTGAGAGTGTGACATTTGTCTGTAATGAAAGACATTTGATTTTGTTTGACAAGCTTGCTATTTTGTCAAGGTCTGAAGAGAGGGAAGAGGATGCTGTCTGCCTATCTGTAGAGATGTCATGGCAGAGGGTGGAGTCATCAGCAAATACATAGAAGGGATTTTCCAGAGAGTCAAATAGATCATTGATGAAGATTAGGATTCAGACAGGGCTCAAACCACTGCCCCAGGGGGAATTCCAGCCTTGAGAGGGAGAAGAGATGAAAGGGTTCCGTTGAGAGCCACATGTTGGCTACAAGAGTAGAGGAGGTCAGGAAGCCTCAAACCTTAAACTTTAACTCTCAAACCTGTCTCCTTCCTCCAAATCCTGGTGGCGTGTGGTCAAATCCGTTTCTGGTGTTTGTTCCCCCTCCATCCCCTCCCTTACCTCAAATTGCGACACAGTTGACACCGCACATGACAAAGCCGAATGCCTCAACTCTGTGTTTGCCTCAAAATATTGTGTCGCAAACCCATCTCTCTCTGTTCCCACCTTTCCCAATCGAACCCAACTGCTCCTGGACTCTGTGTCCTTCTCTCCTGACAAGGTGGAGAAGTTTTTGTCAAACATCGACTCTGATTCTGCAACTGGACCAGACGGCATCAGCCCACGGGTCCTACAATCCTGCTCTGCTGCTCTATCTCACCCTCTCTCTGTTCTTTTCACCCTCTCTTTTTCTCAAGGTCATCTGCCAGCATCTTGGAAATCAGCAAACATTACCGCTTTATACAAAAAATGTGCAAAAACAGATCCTTGCAACTACAGACCAATCAGCCTGCTCCCAATTATCAGCAAAGTCATGGAATCCATCATTGCTTCGGATATCAAATCTTTCCTCTTCTCCAATGGCTTGATCTCTGATCATCCATTTGGATTCAGACCAGGCCATTCTACTCTGGACATGCTGCTTCTGCTATCTCAACAATGGATGGAGGTCCTCAATGCGAAACAGGAAATCAGAGCTGTCTCCCTTGACACATCACGTGCCTTCGATAGTCTGGCACCCAGCTCTGCTCACCAAACTCTCCTCCTATGGTATCCATGGAAATCTCCACTCATGGCTTGCGGACTTCCTCTCTGGTCGTAGGCAACGTGTGGCCCTGAATGGATTTCTCTCATCTCCCCTTCCTGTTCTGGTTGGAGTTCCCCAAGGTAGTGTTCTGGGCCCTGTGCTATTTCTGGTCTTCATCAATGATCTCTCTGACTCTCTGGAAAATCCTCTCTATCTCTTTGATGATGACTCCACTATCTGCCGCTCCATTCCTCATCGCTCAGATCGGCAGTCTGCAGCCTCCTCACTCTCTGCAGACCTGGACAAAATCACAGACTGGTCAAACAAGTGGAACATGTCTTTCAATCCTGACAAATCCCACACTCTTACTATGTCTCTCCGAAAGACTGACTGGAAAACCCTCCCATCTACTTTCTCAACAATCCTCTCCAAGAAGTTCTGTCGCTCAAGCTTTTGGGTCTCACTATCTGCCATGATCTTTCTTGGGATAAGCACATTTCCAAGCTGGCCTCCAAAGCCAGTCGCCGACTGGGCATCCTCCGTCGTGCGAAGTCCTTCCTTGGCACACCTGAGCTCCTCACCACATACAAGGCTTTCATCCGCAGCTCAATGGAATACTGTTCCCCCCTCTGGACCGGTGCTCCTGCCTCACACCGAGCTCGGCTTCACGCTGTTGAAACCAAAGCTTTCAGAATCATTGGAATCTCCTGCGATGAAGCTAACTCCGAGGGCCTTTCACTCACTCACCGCAGGCAGGTTGGTGGTCTTTCTGTCTTCTACCGAACTCCTCTCCGGCCTTGCTCCCCCAGCTCTCTGTGCTCTGTCCCCCCAATATTCCTTCAGGTCGCACAAGATCTGCCTGCAACCCTCTTATGGTTAAACTGCCAAAATCTAGGCTCTCTGCTCACCTTCACTCTTTCATTCCCCTTTTCTCCCGCCTCTGGAACAAACTCCCCCACTCCCTCCTCCAGGTCTTTAAAACAGCTGTTCACCATTATCTCTTATCTTCCCCCATCCAAAACCTTGATCTTTTCTACCCCCGCTAATTCACGCCAGATACCCTTTTTTGAAATTCCTACTTCTTTCCTGGAAGTCCTTGCAGTGTTGGTGTTTTATACTTCTCCCACCTCCCCCCAAGCCCTCCCCCTCCCACATTTCTCTCGATGTCCTTGCTCTCAAATGTTGTGTTTGTGTCTTTCCCCCTCTCTCCCCATCTTGTGTTCCGCTCCCCTTATTTTGTGTTTTATGTGTCGGTTGCCTTTTTGTGTGATTAATGTTCGCTCTTTCACGAGCCTCGATTTTGTATTCAAAAAAGAAAAAGAAAAAAAAAGCCATGTGTGGAGTTGGCTTTGGATGCCATATGCAGAGGGTTTGGAGAGCAAGGTGGGATGCCAGACTATCAAAACCATGAGATATGTCCAAAGAGATGGCCTGGTTCTCATGTCTGACATTGACGGCCTCCATTCAATTTTAGGAGAGCAGAAGGAGCATGTCTAAGATAGAGCGCCTGGTCTGAATCTGAATTGATATGAGGCTGTTAGAGAAAAGGAATGATTTTATATCAACTGCGATGATAGATTCCATGACCTTGCTGATGAGTGGAAGTAAGCTAATCGGTCTGTAGTTAAGGGGATCCGTTTTTCCACGTTTTTAATGAAATAAAAAGTGATGTTGGGAGGATTTCTAAGATCAGCAGAGGTTTTTAGAACACATGAGCTGATGCCATCCAGTCCAGTTGCAGAATCAGAGTCGAGGGTTGCCAGAAACCTCTCCACCTTCTCAGGTGCAAAGGACAGTCCAGGGGAGAGGGGTTGGGGACACCGTATTTGGAAGCAAACACAGAATTGAGGCATTCGGCCTTCTCATGAGCAGAGTTAGGGTTGGGACAGGGATGGAAGGGGAACATACTCTGGAGACAGACTTAACAAGGCACCACCAGGTTATTTTCAGAGGAAGACAAGTTTAAAAGTTCAATCTTGAGGTTAGACAGAGGTTTTTATGGCTCCGCTGAGAGTGGACACGCAGTTCTTGCGGACATTTTGGAATGAAATGAGATTGCCTTTGGTTGGGTTTGATTTCAAGGAAGAGAAGGCAAGATGTTTCAGAGCAACTGCCTCACTACAGGATTCATTGTACCATGGGTGGGAAGAGGGGTAGGATAACTGAAGACAAGATCAAATGGATCTGTGCAAAAGAGAGCAGGTTTCTGTGGAAGAATTCCCAGGTGGAGTTATCATTAGGGGCAGCAGATATAGGAGACCATTCCTGAAGAGACATGGCTGCTTGCAGTTCTTGTTAATGTGCCTCAGTGAACTGCCACATGAGCCAGCACTGATGCAGCTCTATGAGAATTGCCAGGGAGATGTTGACTCTCACAAGCATGCCATAAGATGAGCCAATTGGAGCAGATGAAGAACAGGAGACATGGTGTAAAGTTACTGTCTAATGGTGCAAAGTTTTTTGGGGGAAAGATGCAAAGTGAACATATAAAGATTCATGGTCAGATGTAATTCTAACAGTAAAATAGTCTCCTAACAGTAAAATAGTCTCCCTTTGAATTTTAAAACTTTTAGTCTTGCAGATTGCACATTTTGTAGAACACATTTGACCCACAACTCATCTATCCACTTCACATGCAACTAACAAAGTAAATAATGTTAGCCATCTTGCTGCCATGCAGTTGCTATCAAATATTGTACAAGCATACATTTCTCTATTACAAACCAAATACTTGGTCTTCACATCACGAGATGGTATAGCATTTTAAAATTATGCTCATAATTAATGAAGTCCCAGATTATAAATGAGGCAAGTATGAAACTGAAACAAACACAAAACAAACAAACAAACAAACAAACAAACAAACAAACAAACAAACAAACACACACACACACACACACACACACACACACACACACACACACACACACACACACACACACACACACACACACACACACACACACACACACACACACACACACACACACACTCCTGACCGGTTGTTCGGTGCCACATTGTAAACACTTGACAGTTGTCACAGCAAAACGATCCATTGTGTGCTCCTTGACATCATCATGACAGAGGCGGCAGACGAAGAATTCACCGCAACACTTTGCCTGTGGTATGATCGATTCATGGTCAGATTCATGGTCAGATTCTTTGCCTGTGGTGTTAGAAAGCACTGTAATTTTTTTGTCATGACAAGAAAAGTACTAATTTGTTGAAAAGGATGTCAAATGTCACATTGTCCATATATGCAATCTTTATTTATTATATGGTACTTTTCCATTAAGCATGAAAATTACAAAAGTCTTGGGGGGTCGGGGGGAGTGGCGGGTCATGCCGCTCTAGGTGGGAGGGGCTATTACATGTCTCTACCTTTTACAGTACAGTATTCCTGCCCTCACGTTTTCCAGTGCAGTGAGGTGTTTTTAATGACATAGTGAGAGGTTTTTTGGAGAGGTATTTTGAGTTACACGTTTGAATAAGGACAATAACATAACCCCCTGGCTGAGGTCCTTCTCGTCTATATAAAAACCACCTTTAGAGGCCATTTTTCCCCGCAAAGCGGGGGTTGGCCTTTTTCGGGAACCGTGGTTGTTGTTGTTTTTTCGGTCCCCTTTTTGAAGCAATGTTTTACGGCCGGATGCCCTTCCTGACGCCAACCCTTTTTGCCGCCTTGAACGACAAACAGGGAATTACCAGTGAACTGGTACTCAAATAGCCGACCTCGGAAGGATGACAGGCTGAGTCAACCCCCCTGGTGTTAATTCAGCGATCGACCGGGATTCGAACCCAGGATCCTAGGATCCTAAGCCGGCACCCTAGCCGCTAGCCCAACACCAGGGAATGATAAAGCATAATGCATGACTGTATGCCTGCCTGTCTGTAGGTCCCTGAACTATTCCATTAGTTTTGGGGTTAGCCCCACCAAACTTTCTGTGGCACCTTTTGCGATCCCAGACATGGTGGGAGGTTTCATGAATTTTTCAATAAAATTATGATTTTGAGTTTCCACCCGTACAAACTGCTCTCGCTCTCTCCACATGTAAACCCATTCACGGGTTTGACATTAGCAGTTTCACCATTTACCACATGTGGAAACATTTGCTGGTTCGGTAATATCTCAATACAATCGAGATTGCTCTGCATATAAACATATTCGCGACTTCGGCAATTTCTCAATACAATTGAGAGTCTAGGTTTCTACCCGTGAATTGCTGCAGTTTTTTGTGTGTAAACGCATTCGCGGATTCGGCATTTGCAGTTTTGACATTGGCCGTGTATAGAAACATCACATAACTTCTAGTGGGCTCAGCTGCAGTAAGTTTTTGCCCAAGTCATTCACGAACTGGATGGCCATGCCTGACGTTCAACTGAAGGTGGCACAGGAATGTGGAATTTATTGGTAGTTTTGCAGTGAATTAAATTGTCCAAGAGTAACACATTCAGTCGAACGTCAGGCATAGGGAGTTCGGCATTCGCCATTTCCGCATTATTTCTGCTTTTTGGGTCCCTGCACGTGTCCTAAAGTGGGTGGGAGTTTTCATAAAATCTCTCAAAACAATTTTTTTTTTTTTAGATTTTGGGCTCCTACATGTGCGTAGCATGATGGTTTTTAGCACGGGTCCCTCACTAGTAAATAAACAAGTACAAAAAGTTTTAATTAAAACAAAAACCGCGTCGATGTTACACAATGCCTAGATGCAGCTGTGCCTATAACGTCAATGTTATAGGCACAGGACATTCCTATTGATTCGATTACTTGATGTTATTTTTGTGCAAAGTGAAAATATATCTCGGCAATTTCCCGAGTGTGGCGACGAATTTTTAATATATCTCGGCATTTTCCCGTCTGTTATTTCAGGCGGTGTATGACTGACCATGCCGCAATTAAAAAAAAAAAAATCTCGGCAATTTCCCATGTGTGGCGACACGTGAACGAAGCTATGCTCCTCTCTCCACATTATTGTGATGACGTATAAATTAAATATTTCATCGTGACGATTGTCATCAAATGGACGAATTTTTAATATATCTCGGCATTTTCCCGTCTGTTATTTCGGGCGGTGTATGACTGAGCATGCCGCGATTTAAACAAAATATATATATATCGGCATTTTCCCGTCTGTTATTTCGGGTGGTGTATGACTGAGCATGCCGCGATTTAAACAAAATATATCTCAATGGACTTGAAGTTACAGGCCTTTGAGAATTCATTTCGTTCTATAAAGGGCAACTTTCATCGGATTTTCTTCCCGTTTTTTTTCAACCGAGTCTAAAACTATGTTAGCGACTGTGAAAAATGAAATGATATATCGAATTTGATTTGAAATAAAACTGTGTGAGAGAGGAAGACACCACGGGCCTACAAAACAGGCCTCAAAGCTATGCGAGTTAATAAAATGGTGGATATTTGTTTATATGAAGCCTCTCCCAAAATGGGTGGAGCTATGGTTCCCAGAATGGGTGGAGCTTCGAGGTTTTGTCTTCTCTGCAAGAAGAAGAACAAGAAGAAGAAGAAGAAGAAGAAGAAGAACAACAACAACAACAGCAGAGGGCACTCTATGAGCAGCGTCTGCGATGCGGCTAAAAGATGAAGTCTTTGAATGTGCGTGTCATACGGGTGGTAAAAGGGGGTTTTAGGGTGGTAAAATATACTGGGGAGTTAAGAGTACAGCACAGTCCCAGTCAGCTATAGGTAAAGATAGTAGGGTTTTACGTTGTATTTACAAGGGGGTGAATTACAAAACAAAAAGGTAGTTTAAACAAGTACAGATACATTCAAAGTACACCGCCCCCATGCCACATAAATAAATACCCTCAAGCACGGCATTGTCGGGGCGCCTTCAGCCATGCAGCTCATAGACTGTATTGGGAGGAAGAGGTGTACAATAATTGATTGATTAATTGCATAATTAAAAGAAATAAATAACGACCATAAAAATATTTTCTTAATCAATTGGCTAATAGCATACCTAAACCACCCATGCTTCATTCGAAGCTGTAAATTTTGAAAATTAATGAAGTCACTAATCAGAAAAAATAATAATAATAATTGATTCATTCATAAATAATTAATCAATCAATTGATTAATCAATAAATCAAAAACAAGTACAGATACATTCAAAGTACACCGCCCCCATGCGAAATAATTAAATATCCTACAGTGCGGCATTGCCGGGGCGCCTCTGGCACCCAGCAATACCGCAGTGCAGCTCATAGAGGCTGCATTGGGAGGGAGAGGTGGACACTAATTGATTGATTAATTGTATAATTAAAATCAATAAAAGATTATCAGAAAATATTTTCTTAATCAATTGGCTAATAGCTTAACTAAACCACTAGTGCTTCATCCGAAGATGTATCTTTTAGAAATGTAATTAAATAAGTCATTAATAAAAAATTAAATAATTTCTTGATTAATCAATAAATAATTAATCAATTAATCAATAAATAATTAATCGATTAAATGATTAATCAATAAATCAAAAATATCCTTGATAGCCACATCACTTGGTCACTGTCATGTCCAAATATTAGCTTCCCAGCTCAAAAGCTTCCTGAGATATTGGCCAAATGAGAAAGAAAATAAATAAATGATTAATAATGAAAATAAATAAATAATAATCATTAAAAAATTAAATTATTAATCAATTCGGTCACAGAACACATAAACCACCACCATTTCATCAGAATCTGTAACTGATTTTGTTTTTTGTTTTAGTAATTAATCGAATAATTAAATAATTAATTGATTAATTGATTAATTAATAAATCAAAAATAGCCTTTGCAGCCAAATCACCTGGTCATTGGCATGTCCAAATATCAGCTTCCCCAGCTCAAAAGGTGCTTGAGATATTGCCCAGATGAGAAAATAAATCAATGATAAATAATGAAAATAAATAAACAATAATCATAAAAAAATTAAATAGTTAATCAATTGGCTCATAGAATACATAAACCACCACCATTTCATCCGAATCTGTAACTTAAAAAAATAATTAATTCGGTTATTCATCGAATAATTAAATAATTAATCGATTAAATAATTAATCAATAAATCAAAAATATCCTTGATAGCCACATCACTTGGTCACTCATGTCCAAATATTAGCTTCTGAGCTCAAAAGGTGCCTGAGATATTGGCCAAATGAGAAAGAAGATAAATAAATGATTAATAATGAAAATAAATAAATAATAATCATAAAAAAATTAAATTATTAATCAATTTGGTCAGAGAACAAATAAACCACCACCATTTCATCAGAATCTGTCACTTAAATTTTTTTAGTCATTAATCGAATAATTAAAGAATTAATCGATTAATTAATTAATTAATCAATTAATCAAAAATAGCCTTTGCAGCCAAATCACCTTGTCATTGGCATGTCCAAATATCAGCTTCCTAAGTGAAAAGGTGCCTGAGTTAATGGTCAGAAGATAAAGGAAATTAAATAAATATCCTACAGCGCGGCATTGCCGGGGCGCCTTGGGCGCCCGGCAATACCGCAGTGCAGCTCATTGAGGCTGCATTGGGAGGGAGAGGTGTGCACTAATTGATTGATTAATTAATTGTATAATTAAAATCAATAAAAGATTATCACAAAATATTTTCTTAATCATTGGCTAAGAGCATAACTAAACCACTAGTGCTTCATCCGAAGATGTATCTTTTAGAAATTTAATTAAATAACTCATAAATAAAAAATTTAATAATTAATTGATTAATCAATAAATAATTAATCGATTAATCAATAAATAATTAATCGATTAAATGATTAATCAATAAATCAAAAATATCCTTGATAGCCACATCACTTGGTCACTGTCATGTCCAAATATTAGCTTCCCAGCTCAAAAGGTGCCTGAGATATTGGCCAAATGAGAAAGAAAATAAATAAATGATTAATATTGAAAACAAATAAATAATAATCATTAAAAAATTAAATTATTAATCAATTCGGTCAGAGAACACATAAACCACCACCATTTCATCAGAATCTGTCACTGAAAAAATAATATTTTTTTAGTAATTAATCGAATAATTAAATAATTAATCGATTAATTCATCAATCAATAAATCAAAAATATCCTTGATAGCCACATCACTTGGTCACTCCTGTCCAAATATTAGCTTCCGAGCTCAAAAGGTGCCTGAGATATTGGCCAAAAGAGAAAGAAAATAAATAAATGATTAATAATGAAAATAAATAAATAATAATCATGAAAAAATTAAATTATTAATCAATTCGGTCAGAGAACACATAAACCACCACCACTTCATCAGAATCTATAACTTTAAAAAAAAAAAAAAATTGTCATTAATAGATTAATTAAATAATTAATCGATTAATTGATTAATTCATTAATTAATTAATCAAAAATAGCCTTTGCAGCCAAATCACTTGGTCATTGGCATGTCCAAATATCAGCTTCCTAACTCAAAAGGTGCCTGAGTTAATGGTCAGAAGAGAAAGGAAATTTGCTTAATTAAATAAGTACTTCATTAATCGCAAATAATTAAATAACTCCTCAATTAACTGATTAATCAAAAAACAAAAAATACCGTTTTTGAGAAAGGATTTGCTCACTATTGTGCCGAAATTTCAGCTTCCTAGCTCAAAGGATGGCTGAGATATCGCCCGGACAAACAAACAAACAAACAAGAAAGAAAGAAAACAAGTACAGATACATTCAAAGTACACCGCCCCATGCCAAATAATTAAATATGCTGCAGCGCGGCATTGCCGGGGCGCCTCCGGCGCCCGGCAATACCGCAGTGCAGCTCATTGAGGCTGCATTGGGAGGGAGAGGTGTACACTAATTGATTGATTAATTGTATAATTAAAATCAATAAAAGATTATCACAAAATATTTTCATAATCAATTGGCTAAACGCATAACTAAACCACTAGTGCTTCATCCGAAGATGTATATTTTAGAAATTTAATTAAATAAGTCATTTATAAAAAATTAAATAATTAATTGATTACTCAATAAATAATTAATAGATGAAATGATTAATCAATAAATCAAAAATATCCTTGATAGCCACATCACTTGGTCACTCATGTCCAAATATTAGCTTCCCAGCTCAAAAGGTGCCTGAGATATTGGCCAAATGAGAAAGAAAATAAATAAATGATTAATAATGAAAATAAATAAATAATAATCATAAAAAAATTAAATTATTAATCAATTTGGTCAGAGAACACATAAACTACCACTATTTCATCAGAATCTGTAACTTAAAAAAAAAATTTTTTTTGGTCATTAATCGAATAATTAAATAATTAATCGATTAATTGATTAATTAATAAATCAAAAATATCCTTTGCAGCCAAATCACCTGGTCATTGGCATCTCCAAATATCAGCTTCCTAACTCAAAAGGTGCCTGAGTTAATGGTCAGAAGAGAAAGGAAATTTAATTAATTAAATAAGTACTTAATTAATCGCTAATAATTAAATAATTCCTCAATTTATTGATTAATCAAAAAAAAAAAATACCGTTTTTGACAAAGCACTTTCTCACTATTGTGCCAAAATTTCAGCTTCCTAGCTCAAAGGATGGCTGAGATATCGCCCGGACAACCAAGAAAGAAAACAAACAAACAAGAAACAAGTACACATACATTCAAAGTACACCGCCCCATGCCAAATAATTAAATATGCTGCAGCGCGGCATTGCCGGGGCGCCTCTGGCGCCCGGCAATACCGCAGTGCAGCTCATTGAGGCTGCATTGGGAGGGAGAGGTGTACACTAATTGATTGATTAATTGTATAATTAAAATCAATAAAAGATTATCACAAAATATTTTCATAATCAATTGGCTAATCGCATAACTAAACCACTGGTGCTTCATCCGAAGATGTATCTTTTAGAAATTTAATTAAATAAGTCACTTATAAATAATTAAATAATTAATTGATTACTCAATAAATAATTAATCGATTAATCAATAAATAATTAATAGATGAAATGATTAATCAATAAATCAAAAATATCCTTGATAGCCACATCACTTGGTCACTCATGTCCAAATATTAGCTTCCCAGCTCAAAAGGTGCCTGAGATATTGGCCAAATGAGAAAGAAAATAAATAAATGATTAATAATGAAAATAAATAAATAACAAATGAGAAAGAAAATAAATAAATGATTAATAATGAAAATAAATAAATAATAATCATAAAAAAATTAAATTATTAATCAATTTGGTCAGAGAACACATAAACTACCACTATTTCATCAGAATCTGTAACTTTAAAAAAAAAAATTTTTTTGTCATTAATCGAATAATTAAATAATTAATCGATTAATTGATTAATTAATAAATCAAAAATATCCTTTGCAGTCTAATCACCTGGTCATTGGCATGTCCAAATATCAGCTTCCTAACTCAAAAGGTGCCTGAGTTAATGGTCAGAAGAGAAAGGAAATTTGATTAATTAAATAAGTACTTAATTAATCGCTAATAATTAAATAACTCCTCAATTTATTGATTAATCAAAAAAAAAAAAATACCGTTTTTGACAAAGGACTTGCTCACTATTGTGCTGAAATTTCAGCTTCCTAGCTCAAAGGATGGCTGAGATATCGCCCGGACAACCAAGAAAGAAAACAAACAAACAAGAAAGAAAACAAGTACACATACATTCAAAGTACACCGCCCCATGCCAAATAATTAAATATGCTGCAGCGCGGCATTGCCGGGGCGCCTCCGGCGCCCGGCAATACCGCAGTGCAGCTCATTGAGGCTGCATTGGGAGGGAGAGGTGTACACTAATTGATTGATTAATTGTATAATTAAAATCAATAAAAGATTATCACAAAATATTTTCATAATCAATTGGCTAATCGCATAACTAAACCAGTAGTGCTTCATCCGAAGATGTATCTTTTAGAAATTTAATTAAATAAGTCATTTATAAAAAATTAAATAATTAATTGATTACTCAATAAATAATTAATCGATTAATCAATAAATACTTAATAGATGAAATGATTAATCAATAAATCAAAAATATCCTTGATAGCCACATCACTTGGTCACTCATGTCCAAATATTAGCTTCCCAGCTCAAAAGGTGCCTGAGATATTGGCCAAATGAGAAAGAAAATAAATAAATGATTAATAATAAAAATAAATAAATAATAATCATAAAAAAATTAAATTATTAATCAATTTGGTCAGAGAACACATAAACTACCACTATTTCATCAGAATCTGTAACTTTAAAAAAAAAAAAATTTTTGTCATTAATCGAATAATTAAATAATTAATCGATTAATTGATTAATTAATAAATCAAAAATATCCTTTGCAGCCAAATCACCTGGTCATTGGCATGTCCAAATATCAGCTTCCTAACTCAAAAGGTGCCTGAGTTAATGGTCAGAAGAGAAATGAAATTTAATTAATTAAATAAGTACTTAATTAAACGCTAATAATTAAATAACTCCTCAATTAATTGATTATTCAAAAAACAAAAAATACCGTATTTGACAAAGGACCTGCTCACTACTGTGCCGAAATTTCAGCTTCCTAGCTCAAAGGATGGCTGAGATATCGTCCGGACAACCAAGAAAACAAACAAGAAACCAGAGTGAAAACTGAGTACTCTCTTTCAGCGTGCGTCACTGCCGAGCCCCCTTTGGTGCCCGGCAATGACGATTTGCAATGCCTGGAGATGGCATAGGAAAGGAGCGGTGTACAACAAACAAACAACCAGAGTGAAAACTGAGTACTCCCTTTCAGCATGCGTCACTGCCGAGCCCCCTTTGGTGCCCAGCAATGACGATTTGCAATGCCTGGAGATGGCATAGGAAAGGTGCGGTGTACAATATCCTTTATAGCCACATCACTTGGTCAATGTCATGTCCAAATATTAGCTTCCTAGCTCAAAAGGTGCCTGAGATATTGCCCAGATGAGAAAGAAAATAAATAAATGAATAATAATAAAAATAAATAAATAAAAATCATAAAATAATGAAATAATTAATCAATTGGCTAATAGAATACCTAAACCACCAACGTTTCATCCGAATCTGTAACTTTAAAAAAAATTAGTCAATCAAGTCATTAATCAAATAATTAAATAATTAATCGATTCATTGATAAATCAATAAATTCAAAATATCCTCCACATCACTTGGTCACTGTCCTGTCCAAATATCATCTTCCTAGATCAAAAGGTGCCTGAGATCATTTCCAGAAGAGAAAGGAAATAAATAAGTACTTAATTAATCAATAATAATTAAGTAACTAATCAATTAATTGATTAATCAAAAAAAATACCGTTTTTGCCAAAGCACTTGCTCATTATTGTGCCGAAAGTTCAGCTTCCTAGCTCAAAGGATGGCTGAGATATCGCCCAGACAAACAAACAAACAAACAAACAAGAAAACAAGAAACCGGAGTGAAAACTGAGTACTCCTTTTCAGCGTGTGTCATTGCCGGACCCCCCTTTGCTGCCTGACAATGACGTCATGCAGTGCCAGGAGATGGCATAGGAAAGGTTCAGATGGCGGTGCACAACAACGTACAGGAATTTATTGAGGTCTCATCTAAAATTGTGTTTCGTTTTGTCCACCACACCTGAGGAAGGAAATAACTGCCATCAAAAGGGCTCAGTTTAAACCAACTAGAATGATTACAGGCCTAGCTAGTTAAACACAGCTATGAGGAACGGCTGAAGGAGACAGGAGTTACTACATGGAATGGTCGTCTCCCTTGAGGTCGTGGCAGCAGAAACAGTGGATCGATTTAAACTGGAATTTGATACTTATGAGCGCATTGGGCGTAAAGAGGTAAAGGTACATTGGTAGGAAGGATAGGTATCTGAGGTATGGATGGGTGATTGCATACATACCTATGTCATGAGATCTGTGAGCAGGTACTGTCAAAAAGGTAAATGCACTCTGTTTGTTCATTCCTCACACTACAACTGCCCAAAAACAAAATTTATTTTGTAATCTATTATATCATACCGAGTCGGTGTTTCTTTGAGCAAATAATTTACATGCTTGCCAATTATCTTCATGTCCAAATATTGGACAATACGTCACCCACATTATGTGGACCTTGACAAGTTTATATCCATTTGTTGATTCTCCCTTTTCTATTCATGTTTTAGCCAATTTTAATTTAAAAGTATGCAAGTTCCTGTTTGCCTGCCATTCCTTTCCACGCTCACCGACCTCTCTCCCATGCTTGGATGATTTCACGTGACAAAATAACACATTTAAATAAGTAAATAAATAACTTCCTTTGAGCGAGGAAGCTGAAATTTGAGCACAATGGTGAACACGTGCTTTGGCAAAACTGTAATGTTTTTCTATTTTTTGATCAATTAATTACTTAATTATTATCGATTTATTAAGTAATTATTTATTTCCTTTCTCATCTGGGCAATACCTCAGGCACCTGTTGAGCTTGGAAGCTGATATTTGCACACAACAGTGACCAAGTGATGTGGCTATAAAGGATATTTTTGATTCATTGATTAATCAATCGATTAGTTATTTAACTTTTCGATTAATTACTTGATTAAAAAAAAAAAGTTACAAATTCGGATGAAACGGTGGTGGTTCAGGCATGCTATTAGCCAATTGGTTAAGAAATTCATCCTTTTACGATTATTATTTATTTATTTTAATTACACAATTAATCAATCCATTACTGCACACCACTCTTTCCCAATTCCGTCTCCAGGTACGTACTGCACGGCGGCATCGCCGGGCACCAATGGTGCCTCGGCAATGTCACGCGCTTGAGGATATGTTATTTATTTATTTGGTATGGGGCGGTGTACTATGAATGTATCTGCACTTGTCGTTTGTACTTTTGTGACGTTTTGTACATTCAATTTTTTCCCTTTAACTTGGATCATCATACTAAAATACGCAATTTGGTGTCTCTCTGTCTGACGATTTTGTGTTACTTATCAAATCTCAACCAAACTTTACAGGAGTACTAAGGGTGATACAATAAAGGTTGCAGAGAATTCATTTGACCCCCCTCCCCAAGGGGTTTTTTTCCCCACCAATGGGGTTGCAAGATGAGGTGTATATCGGTGTTAAGATAGGTTTAACATGGCGTTTTTTCAAAGTTGCTTCCAACAACAACAATAAATACAAGAGCATGTTATTAATGTTATCAATAATATATACTTATATCTAATACTAATATTATCTCCCCTCCCCAAGGAGTATTTCCTCCTTTAACAAACACCATGTATAAACATCCTATCATGCTGTTTTCGTGGGAGCACCCTTACCAGAAGTAAAAAATATTATAAACCACAAACAGGTATGATTACCTTTTGAAACAGATGCTAATGCTGTTCAACATTAAAGTGAAAGGGAAGAAACCCAGGCTATTGTCAGTTACGCAGCAGCGAGCTTGCGCTTGCCAAGCCAACAGTTTTGAATGGAGTAGTTGCTCGAATGCTTAAACCACGTGGTAAGAGCTCTTCAAGAAACTTACTAAATAAACACACCTCCCACCCCTTTCCCCTCCCTCTCTCCCTCCCCCTCCTCCAATGTTATCGAGGCCCGAACTTCTATCTGCCATGACTGACTGACATACATATACATACATACATACATATAAATAAAAAGAGAATTGCTCAATTATAACTTCGAATTGTTTGATATGTGTGTGTGTGTGTGTGTGTGTGTGTGTGTGTGTGTGTGTGTGTGTGTGTGTGTGTGTGTGTGTCATTGTGTCTGTGTGTGTGTGTGGCACCCTGGTGATGTCTGTGTCTGCCCCACTCTTCTCACCCCCACATCACTATTACTCTTCCTCATAGTCATATTAGTATTACCAGTGAATTTATCGACTGCTACTTTTCGGTTGAACTAAAATGCTGCAGACTTAGCGAAAGCACCACGGGCCAAATGGCCTCATCCTACTTTTAAATTCCTTGTGTATCCTTCCTTGTTTATTGTTGAACTTACGTATCCCTACCCTAGCCTATGGAGTATGGCCATGGGTAATGACTCATCTCATGTTAGTGAGAATTCGTACAACGAAGGACATCGATCATGCCAGCTCATCAATGAATAAAATCAAAGAATTATGAGTGACATCAATGACAGCAACAACCAAGATCAGTGAGACGAAGGAAGCGATGGTCGTGAAACTCACCAAAAGCTTACAATGCCGCTTGTAGTGTGTGCAGCTCGCTTCTTCCTTAACTGCCCCTGCCATTTTACGTCACTCTTTGACACGTCACACGAGACACGACAGATGCAAACAAACTTCATCGATCATATTTATAGCAACTCATTTTACTTTGAAACGATATTAATAAAATATAAGCATGAAATGAAAAGGGTGTGTGGAAGAAAAGATGACAAAGAAACACACTGAGGAAATATATACTATACACCGCCTAATCTGCTTTTCATGATGCTGACCGCGTCACGTTATCAATTTGCGGAAAATATTCAAAGCAAAAAGATAAAAGCAAAGTACTGTATAAATAGAAAGAGAATTGCTCAATTATAACTTCGCAATTGTTTGATTTGCATCGGCTTTCGACCACGAGTTGCGCAGCAGTATTTTGACGAAAACATGGATGCATTCCATTGCCGCTTAGCTTGCCATCATCAATGGAACACACCCCTGTATCGTGTGTGTGTGTGTGTGTGTGTGTGTGTGTGTGTGTGTGTGTGTGTGTGTGTGTGTGTGTGTGTGTGTGTGTGTGTGTGTGTGTGTGTGTGTGTGTTTCCAAATAGAATTAGTGAAATACAGTACGTATAGTAAAAATATTATTCATGAGATTGTGGCGGACACATTTATATAAATACATTTTATATATATATCAGAGTGTACGTCAGTACTCCATGTAGGGATGGTACGGAAAAAAAAATATCGGTCCCATCTGCGACATAATATCGTGTGACTACCCTCTGGTGAACACCGCAGGGTGACACGGAGGACCAAACGAGCTTAACACTCCGAGGCAGTCAGTCAAAAATATAGCGGAGAATTCGCGTAGGTGGAGGGGGGGATGGGGGGGGGGGGGGATGAGGCAAGTGGGGGAGAAACCGTAAGCGCTTACCTTCACGGATCCCACCGGCAGTCTTAAAACCTGCAATAATTAATCCAACCGACACCGGCTTAAAATGTACAAGAAAATGCCTGCTTTATTAACCAAAATGCCTGTAACAAAGAAAATGCATGAAAAATGAAACTATATTCCCAAATTGGAGCGCCCCCACACAGACTCGTATACAGACAAAGGATAAAATAATTGGAAAATAAATATGCATTGTTTGTGGCACTTAGCCCAAATCGGCTGGGGTGTCTCGTCAGGAATCGTCAAGATCGTCTGAGGCCTTGGCGTCTTTGCGCACGAAAACGGGCGAGTTGGCGCGAAGTAGAATCTGTTTCTGGTGTTTGTTCCCCTTCCATCCCCTCCCTTACCTCAAACGGCTACACAGCTGACTCCACACGTGAAAAAGCTGAATGCCTCAACTCTGTGTTTGCCTCAAAATCCTGTGTCCCAAACCCATCCCTCTCTGTACCCACCATACCCAGCTGCTCCTGGACTCTGTGTTCTTCTCTCCTGACAAAGTGGAGAAGTTTCTGTCAATCCTCGACTATGATTCTGCAACTGGACCAGATGGCATCAGCCCACGGGTCCTAAAATCCTCTCTTTTGCTCAAGGTCATCTGCCATGAGCTTGGAAATCAGCCAAAATTACCGCTTTAAACAAAAAAGGTGCAAAAACAGATCCTTGCAACTACAGACCAATCAGCCTTCTTCCAATTATCAGCAAAGTCATGGAATCCATCATTGCTTCCGATATCAAATCTTTCCTCTTCTCCAATGTCTTGATCTCTGATCATCAATTTGGTTTCAGACCAGGTCACTCTACTCTGGACATGCTGCTTCTCCTGTCTCAACAATGGATGGAGGTCCTCAATGCCAAACAGGAAATTAGAGCTGTCTCCCTTGACATATCACGTGCCTTCAATACGGTCTGGCACCCTGCTCTGCTCACCAAACTCTCCTCCTATGGTATCCATAGAAATCTCCACGCAAGGCTTGCGGACTTCCTCTCTGGTCGTAGTCAGCGTGTGGCCCTGAATGGGTTTCTCTCATATCCCCTTCCTGTTCAGGCTGGAGTTCCTCAAGGCAGTGTTCTGGGCCCTGTACTGTTTCTGGTCTTCATCAATGATTTCTCTGACATTCTTGAAAATCCTCTCTATCTCTTTGCTGATGACTCCACACCCTGCTGCTCCATTCCTCATATTTCAGATCGGCAGTCTGCAGCCTTCTCACTCTCTGCAGACCTGGACAAAATCACAGACTGGTCAAACAAGTGGAACATGTCTTTCAATCCTGACAAATCTCACACTCGTACTATGTCTCTCCGAAAAGACCGACTAGACAACCCTCCCATCTACTTTCTGAACAATCCTCTCCAAAAAGTTCTGCCACTCAAGCTTTTGGGTCTCACCACCTGCCATGATCTTTCCTGGGAAAACCATATTTCCAAGCTGGCCTCCAAAGCCAGTCGCCGACTGGGCATCCTCCGTCATGCGAAGTCCTTCCTTGGCGCACCTGAGCTCCTCACCACATACAAGACTTTCATCCGCAGCTCAATGGAATACTGTTCTCCCCTCTGTGCTGGTGCTCTTGCCTCACACCTAGCTCGTCTTCACGCTGTTGAAACCAAAGCTGACAGAATCATTGGAATCTTCCGCGATGAAGCGAACTCCGAGGGCCTTTCACTCACTCACCGCAGGCAGGTTGGTGGTCTTTATGTCTTCTATCGACTCCTCTCCGGCCTTGCTCCCCCAGCTCTGTCTGTGCTCTGTCCCCTTAATATTCCTTCAGGTCGCACAAGATCTGCCTGCAACCCTCTTATGGTTAAACTGCCAAAATCAAGACTTTCTACTCACCTTCACTCCTTCATTCCTCTTTTCTCCCGCCTCTGGAACAAACTCCCTCACTCTCTTCAATCCCACTCCTCCCTCCAGATCTTTAAAACAGCTGTTCACCACCATCTCTTATGTTCCCCCATCCAAAACCTTGATCTTTACTACCCCTGTTAAAACACCCCAAATCCACCTCTTTCAATCTCTGTTTTTTTTTTGTGATTGATGTTAGCTCTTACACGAGCCTCGATCTTGTATACAAAAAAAAAGAAGAAAAAAAAGCACCACATGAAGAAGCACCCTTCTTTGGTGAAATTAGTGAATTGTGAAAAATAATTGGCACTGGTAATCTGGATGATTTGGACTATTTGTTAGATGCAAATTTAAGGGTGAATTTTGTGAGGCCATGGTGGACACTGCACAGTGGCACCATTGTTGATCCAGGTGTGTTAGACCAATGTATTGGATGCTGGGATAAAATTGATAGGTTAGCAGGACACAGCCTTCAACTGGCTGCGGGGGTGACGGTGCCGATATTTGGGACGCGGGGTGTGGAGATGTAGTTGGGTTGTCTGGAGGTCAACGTGGTGCTGTGGGTGTCCGTGGTGTGTGGACCATGTCTTCTGGATGAGTCTACTGGGGGAGCATGGCTGTTGGCTAGGCCATGGCATGGTCATGTGTGGGTGGGCACTGGGAGCTGCAGTTGTGTGGACTGGGGGTTGTGAGCAGTGCAGGGGACGTGATGTGGATGCCACGCACTGCGACAATTCTCCCCAGTCCCGAGGGTTTTTTTGTGGGAATGGTAGTGTTGGCAGCAGGTGCTCACCACATTGGCCAGCTGGGGCTAGTGCAGCCATGTTCCTCGCATAACGAAGTCCATAATACATACATACATACATATATACATACATACATACATACATACATACATACATACAGTCGTGGCCAAAAATATTGGCGTGCTTGCACTTTTTTCAAATAACTCACAATGTTCTCCAAAAATAAGTTGAATTGACAAAAGTATTTGGTCTCCACAATTCTTTATTTCACTATTAATATTATGGAACCTTTGTTTTTGATTCAGAACTTAATATATCCTTTTAAATCAGAAAATAAAAAGAAATGGCATTGACAATAATTATTGACACCCTCGACTTAATATTCGGCAGCACAACCTTTGGACAAAATACTGTAATTGCAGTCAAGCGCTTCCTATTGCCATGAATGAGATTCCTACACCTCTCTACTGGCAGCTTAGCCCACTCTTCTTGTGCAAACTGCTCCAGATCTCCCAGATTTGAAGGGTGCCTTCTCCCAACTGCTGTTTTCAGATCTCCCCACAGGTGTTCAATGGGATTTCGATCTAGACTCATTGCTGGCCACTTCAGAACAGTCCAGCGTTTTGTCTTGAACCATTCAAGGGTGCTTTTTGAAGTATATTCCGGGTCATTGTCCTGCTGCAAGACCCATGACCTTCGACGGAGACCCAGATTTCTGACACTGGGTTGAACATTGTGCTCCAAAATGCCTTCGTAATCACCTGATTTCATGATGCCATGCACACATTCAAGGCACCCAGTGCCAGAGGCAGCACAGCAACCCCAAAACATCACTGAACCTCCTCCATGTTTGATTGTAGGGAAGGTGTTCTTTTCTTGGAAGGCTTCATTTTGTTTTCTGTAAACATACAGATGATGTGCTTTTCCAAAAAAAGCTCTAATTTCGTCTCATCTGTCCACAGGACATTCTCCTAGAAAGATTTTGGCTTATTCAGGTGTGTTTTGGAAAACCCCAGTCGGGCTTTCTCAGCAGTGGGGTCCTCCTGGGTCTCCGACCAAAGAACCCCCTTTTATTTAGTTGGCGATGGATGGTGCAAGTTGAAACTGTCGTACCTTGTATCTGAAGGTCAGCTTGAATCTGTTTGGCAGTTGATAAAGGTGCTTTCTACACCATTCGAACAATCCTTTGCTTCAATCTTTGATGAAGTTTTCTCCTGCGGCCACGTCCAGGGAGGTTGGCTACCGTGACATGGGCCTTAAACTTCCTGATAACATTGCGTACGGTGGACACAGGAACATCAAGGTCTCTGGAGATGGACTTGTAGCTTTTAGATTGTCCATGCTTGGCTACAATATTTTGTATGACCTCCTCAGACAATTCTCTGGTTTTCTTTCTTTTCTCCATGCCCATTGAGGTGCACACAGTGACACAAAACAGCAGAATGACCCCTTTTCTCTCTTCAAACTGGTTGAATGAGTGATTTTTATATTGCAGGCACCTGCAACTCACCACAGGTGAGTTCAATTCCAAAGTAAAGGAGAATCACCTGCTTGAAATCTAATTATGTCAAACAACTTCTTAAAGGTGCCAATAATATTGTCCGGGTCATTTTAGGATTTCTGTGTGGAATAAACTAAGATTTAGTAATTTTTTCAGCTCTTTTTGTTTTGTTCCACTGCAAACCAAAGACATACAAATGTGGAAACCGAAAGATTTTTTATTTCAACAATTTTCTGGAAGGAATAGGGCATTATTTGAAAAAAGTGCAATGGTGCCAATATTTTCAGCCACGACTATATATATACAGACTTGGCATTTAATATGGAATTTTTTTTTTTCTTGACTTGGGTTTACTTTCTTGACTCAGTATATCAATCTGGTGAGTTTCTTTTACACTTTGGTGATTTATTTGTTAAAAGAACCATGTCACTGATTGTCTGTCGCAGCAAGAAGTCAACAACAGGATTATATCACAGGTGGCGTGGAAAAATGTACGGACAGGTGCATTTGATGATTGGCTCCACAGTCGGGTATACAAGGGTTGTTGCGTTCTGTATGAGTGGAAAACAACTGCTGCACGTCTACAAAAGTTATTGCCGCTTCCTCTGGAGATGGTCCGTCAACTCGACAATGCTGTTTGTCATGGAGTGGTGGCTTTACGAAATTACGGCATGAAACAGCGTGCTATTGCTCGGCAGTATGGCATCACTCAAGGTCAGGTGTCAAAGATCCTGAAACGAAATGCTCAGAGGGGTGTCCCTACTCCAATACCGAGGCCAGGACGTCCCCGCTGAACCACAAGAAGGGATGATCGCCAGCTGCACCGGTTAGTCCGCAATGGCCGTACCAATTCAGCTAATCGGCTTAGGGCTGAGTAGCAGCAACTGACAAATGTGCCTGTATCCAGAAGGTTAGTCAACCAACGACTGGTTCAAGCAGGCTATCGTGCCAGGCGTCACCTGAGAAAGCCACGCCTGACCAGACAACACCGCCAGCGCCGATTACAGTGGGCCAGAGAGCACCCACAATGGCAGCCAGGACACTGGAATCACGTGACCTTCAGTGACGAGTCTAGATTTCTGGTCTATCGTCAAGATGGCCGCATCCAATTGCGCAGACAAGTGCATGAAGCCTACAACAAAGATTGTATAGTGCCAAGAGTCCAAGCTGGAGGTGGTGGGGTGACTGTTTGGGCTGCTTTTCATGCAGGGGGCAAAACTGACCTGGTTGTTCTGAATGGAAACCTGAACCAGTTCAAGTACAGGGCCGTTCTGGAAGAAACATTGCTTCCATTTGCTCGTGTAGCCTTTCGAGGAAACTTTGTCTTCCAAGATGACAATGCACGGCCTCATCGTGCTCGCATGATCCAACACTTTCTTGCTGACCGTGGTGTAGAGCATATGGAGTGGCCTGCCATGTCCCCAGATATGAATCCGATAGAGAACTTGTGGGCAGAATTAACGCGTCGAATCGACAACTTGGACCAGCAGCCTACCTCTGTGCATGAATTGCAGCAGACTATTGTCACTGCATGGCAAGCGATTCCTGTCCAAACCTTGGCAAATCTCGTGAACAGCATGCCTCAACGTGTACGTGCTCTCCTGAATGCTCGTGAGGGTTACAAGAAGTACTGAACTGTAATTTTACTGTCCGTAATCCCAGTCGTCATTTAACTTTTGTTTTTGTTAAAAAAATTTTGGCTAATGTGCAAAATAAAGAGATACTTCTGGAAAACGTACAGAAGTTTAACACAGCACTGTCCATGAATTGAGTTCAATATCAGTTTACATCACTTTCAAGGATCAATTTATTTGTTTTGAAATGTCAAATGTGGTTTTTGTTTCTTTGAAAGTCACATTAACAAAATCTAGAATAATTTCAACATAATTCCAATGAACTTTTGGTGCTAAGTCATCTTGAAAAGTAAGTTCACCCCCACAAAAAAAATATTCCATATTAAATGCCAAGACTGTATATATATATATATATATATATATATATATATATATATATATATATATATATATATATATATATATATATATATATATATATATATATATATATATATATATATCGATATATATATATATCGATATATATATATATATATATATATATTATTGTTATGGTTTTGTGAATAAAGGATAACCCCCCTCGTAGGTAGATGCACCACAACATGTAGCCTCGCAGTAGTTCAGTTATTTCCTTGTAAATGTAAGCGTAGTCTCCTTTCCTGTGTTAATTTTGCATTGAGCAGGCCAGTGAGTAGGCCTCAATTGGGCTAGGATGCCATGTGCTCGGCCTGGAACAAGTCTTGCAAGGCCAAAGGGAGGAGCTGCAGGGGGGTTGGCCGGTAAGCAGCGAGCGCCAATCAGAGCTCGAGGGGAGTGGCTCACCACGGCCACGAGAGGAGGGGCATGGAACATTCGGGTAAGGCCGGGGCGGGGCCATAAAACCCTGCCCCGGGCCCCCCGCCAGAGTCAGACGTGAGAGTTTGCCCCAGACAAGAGAGGACGAGTCAGCAACAGAGACGAGTCAGAATCCACAGAACGCGTCAGAGTCGCCCAGCCCCTGAATGAGTCAGAGTGCTTGAATTGAATTGCTTGTTATAGCCTCGCGGTACACGAATTCCCCGTGCCCTGCGCTCTGCCGTTGTATTAATCGCGCCCTGTGGAGACGAACCATTCTGGAGCCACCTACGCCGACGATCCTCCTACCTGGGCAACCGGTATACGTGCCGTGACCACCAGAGGGCCACGCCGGGCGAGCTATCTGGGAGCAACCGATGGCAAGGCGCGTTTGGCGTGCAAACTTCCTTCCTTCTTTTTCCCCGCGTGAGTGAGTGGGCCCTTTGTCTGGGATTTTAGTTAAGACTGCTTAAGTGCATGCTCTGTGTCTCTTCACCTGTATAGCTGTAAATAAATCGTGTTCTTCCTCTTATTTGACCGTTCCTGTCATTTCACAATTGGCTTAGCATCGCACGAACAGAACCGCTCGAATCGGGTTCAATAAAAGGTAACGACATGAGTCACGTGATACGCAAACCGCTCGGCGTACTCGATTAGCGTGGCTTGTGCGAGGTCCTGTCCCCGTTTCCGTGGCAGCGTGGGTACCAAAGGTACGTGCGGCGTCGACCCGATACCCTTTTCCACGCTCGCTGCGGGAGTGGCGACTCGGCCTCGTGGACACGAAGACCCGAGGGGGAAAAGGGGCTTAACCCCCTCTCTGTATGTCGACGGGCTTCCGGAGATCCGCAACAAATTGGTAGTCAGGAGTGGGATTTGAACCCTAAAAAAATAAAATAAAAAATAAAAAATTGAACACCTACAAATTAGACACCAATTTGGACAAATTGGACGCAACAAATTGGTGTCCGGGAGTGGGATAATTGGCCCCAGAGTGTGCTTCACGCACTCAAAAATTACGAGTGGACGAAATTTAGTCATAAAACCAAATTTATATTCGTACGATGGCTGGCCAAGGCAGTCAAATGCCGGTGGGAATAATGAATGATGAAGAACTAATGACCCAGGACCGGCATGGACAGTTGGTAGTGGAAGTTGATGAGGGTGCGGCAGTTGGTAACGAAAATGGCCCGCGCCTCGCACCTGGCGGCGAGAGCCGGGCCCGCAGTGCCAATGGATATGGGCCTTTTTATGGTGCAATTCAGGGCATATATGGAGGGTGACATGAATGGAATGAATGCAATGATGGCTACCCAGGGGGGTCAACATGGAAAAATGGAGGGACGAAGCAAGGTGCAACATGGATGGATTGCTTGAGCAAATTAACACCACGATTAAAAAAAATGGGGGAGGACATTGGGCGCAAGTTGAGCGGGAGGGTCGCGGTGGTACGCGTGTGGAGAACGCGTGGGGAGCGAGCTTGAGCGAAGCACAGCCAAGTTGACCGGGGCTATGGGAATCGCGACGTGGGGTGTAGAGGAGCCGGCGGTCGTCAAATTGGGAAAGAAAATTTCGGGGACGCCGAGGAAGGTCGAATTGGAAGACGAAATTTTGGGGGCGCCGACAATCGTTGAGGAAAAAGAAATAATTGGGGCTGAAGAGACGGGAGAAACAGAAAATAAATCAGGGAGGGCGGTTATGGAGCATGAACAAAGTCTGTGTTTGCACCGTGATGCCGGGCTTGCTAATGAAATAAAAAGTTTGCAGGTGCTGGCGGAGAAGGAGGGCCCCGAGGTGAGTAGCGAAAATGGCGCAAATGTGTTTGGCGCGAACGTGTGTTCAGCGCGCTTGGGAGAGAGGCAAGACCCGGGCGTTCATGATGGGCCCATTGTGCGGTGTGAGAGGGAGTCTGTACCCGAGTATCTGGAGAGAGAGTGTGCACCGGAGTGTGCGAGGGCCGAGTGTGCACCGGAGTGTGCGAGGGCCGAGTGTGTGAGAGACGGGTGTGCACCGGAGTGTACGAGTACGAAGTGTGAAGGAAAATGCACACCAGAGTGTGAGGAAGAATGCACAACAGAGTGTGTGAGGGGCACGTGTGCACCTGGGTGTGCGAGTGTGGAGTGGGTCACACGTAGGGAGGACGCGGCCCATGCAGCGACAATGACCGGGGTAGCGCCTAGCGGGACGGGTAGCATATGCGAGCCCCCGGTGAGTTGTGTGCAGCGGGGACCGGAGGGGATCGGTGCGGCGTCGGTCTCCCAAGGCCCGGCGTGCACGATTCGTGCTGGCCCTCGCACTGTATGGTTGGTGCCATATGGCGTTATGGCGGCAAGGCCGATCGGCCGGGTTCAAGGGGAGGTAGGAGTTCCGGAGCCACGCACCCTATCGGGTGCGGTGCTCCGACCGTGACGGGCTGGGTCATCGCGCGTGGGACCGAATGGCCCCGCACAGGGATGGAGCTCGGCACCTGGGCCCATCGACCCCTCCCCCCTTGGATCAAAGATGCCGGATGGACACCCCATACAGTCGACCAACCACCCACATGGATCGCTCGGCCCTTCGAGGTCGAGCCATGACCACGTACCTCCGCATGGAGGGGCTCATAGTTTAGAGGACTGGGGGGAGTAGTGTACCCCATGTGGGGGAATGGTAGTGTCGCCATTCCTCACACGGGGGGGGGGGGGCATGAGCATTAGTTTAGGGGGGTGGCAGTGTTAGGCACATGGGGGTGCCAGCAATGGTTGCCTCCATGGGGCACCGAAGCTAGCGGAGGGAGGGCTAGGATAATGTTAGGGATCTAGTAGACAGTAGAGACAAAATATTTAAGTAGTGACACCTGAACTATAGAGGGGACGTAGAGAGTTTAGGTGGTTGATAAAGAAAAGGGAGTGCATAGTGTAAAGGGACGACGAGGGAAGCATGAGTGTTAGGGGAAATTAGATAGATAGGTGATGCTGTGTGTTTGATGAGGAATTGTGTGTGGAAAATAAATGGAATTGTGTTGAGGTGTGTGAAATAAGTGGGGTGCGAGATAAATGGTGTGTGAGATTAGTGGTGTGGAATGCTTGGTGTGGAATAAAAGGTGTGGAATGCATGGTGCGAAGGATTGAATGTGGGAGGAGTGGAACCCATTCACATAAGCCCGGGGGGTGGTAGTGTAAAGCCAGGTAGAGGGCGTATGTAAATTGTATGGATATTGACACCTGTGGTGCGGGTAGTGGAAAAGTAGTGCTTTGTAGCGTGCATGAGACTGTGGAATGGCTGGGTGTGTGGCTTAATTGGTGCGTATAGTTATTGAGGCACTCCGCCACTGATAGTTTGTCGGCCAGGTGAGGCCGCAGGTAGGCTCTGGGAGCCGGTTAGGTTAGTCGTGAGTGGGGCCCGAGAATCCATGGGAAGGACCCGGGTTGCCCGATGCCAAGGTGGACATAGGTGGGGTATGTGCCAGGGAGGGCCTTCCCCAGTTAGCTAGTCAAGGAGCAGGCAAGCTCGGGGGGCGGCTTCAGTGGTGGAGGTGCGCAGGTAAGTAGATCTGCTGGTAGGGCCACACGACCCAGCCCCAAAATTGTGCGAGGGCACAAGTGAAAATTTGTGGGGGTGAGACCCAAATTCGGGGGGAACCACAGTGTGGGCAATTGGCATTCGGGTTCTTAGAACCACATAGTTTAAAGAGGCCGATTGGCAGGGTACGACCCCGGGTAGTTTAAATGAGTTAATGTTACTAGAGTAGTTAGGATGAGAAATCCCTTCGCACCATCCCCAGCCATTCACCAAGGAGGACGAGCTCCACACCGTGGCTCTGTAAGCTGATTGAGCCGTGAGACGCATCACGACGTAAGAGTGACATTGTGTTTGTTCCATCCCTTCCTTCTTGGGAGGGATTGGGAGACGAATTTGGAGATAGAGGGGGATATGGGAGACAAGACGTAGAGACAGGTTGTAAATACAGGGGGGCTAGGGTAGTGTAGCCAACGGTGGGGGGTACGGACGGCTAGGGACGAGCCTGCTCTGCTCGCTCTTCCGCGTCCCTCGCACCGCACCAGGCATGTTGGTGCCTGGTCACCTTGTTTTTCATGTGCCACTGTGTGCCTTTCCGGGTGCTTGTTGTGCCTTGTCTTCCCTCCCCGCCCCAGGACCATTTTGGAGGCCGACCCGTGCAGCATCCATTCTGCACCATTGCACCTGTGCAGCCAAACTGTGCAGCACCTTGCGGCCATGTCCTTGTTGCAGCTGTGCAGCTGAACTGTGCAGCACCTTGCTGTCAGTCCTCTTGCTGCACCTTTGCTACATCTGTGCAGCTGACCTGTGCAGCATCTTTGCTGCCAAACCACCTTGCTGCACCCTTGTCACACTTATGGACCACAAGCCTTGTGGCCTCGCACCTCTGCTGTGCAGCATCTTACTGCAAAATCATCTTGCACCTTCGGACCACTTGTTTGAGTGGCACTGATGCCACGCAGTTGGACCACGTGGGAGTGGCCATGCTGGCCAAATAAAAGCATTATTTATTATTGTGTGCTAGGGATGAAGAAGATGTGTAAGTTTAGATGGCCCTGATGCTTCAAATGGGTTGAATGCCGGTCAGGGCCAGCCGGTTTTGTTAGCCGCACACAGAAGAAGCAAGAAGCAAGATGCAAGATGCAAGCAGCAAGTGCCATTTATGAGTGTGTTGTGTTTTTCTCCCCTCCAATTTTCTCTTCCTAAAGTGCAGGTCCTGGGTCATAGAATTGTAAATAAAGTTTAAGTTCCGTGCTTGTAAATATAAGAATGTGCCCACCGGCTATGTATGTAGTTTGAAAATTCCGGAAATACTCGGGTAGTTGTAGGTGTGAAACTGTTAGATAGCTGCTCAACGCAATAGGGGGGACATATCTGTAGTGAAAATGTATCAAAGTTGAACCCAGGAGTGATGCCCACTTAAACCGCAGAGGGGCGTCTATAAGACCTCGGACGTCCGCGACGCTGAGCCAATCCTGTGACATTTTACTATGACATGTAGTCTTGAATGGTACGTACCCGCACATATATTCTAGGCTTGCTTGCATTGACTAATACTAGGGCATTGCCCGTACTATATCTATATCTAAAATTATATCCCCCCCCTCTATTTACATGAAATGGTTTGGTCCAAAGCGAACGGCTTGCGAGTGGTGACAATCCCCCCCCTCTATTTACATGCAATGGTTTGGTCCAAAGCGAACGGCTTCCGGAGTTTGGTAAAGAAATCGCCATCGCGTGCACAAACGCGCAGGAAAGCGAATGAATCGCAAATTCGGTTTTATTAGTTTTAAAACATAGTTTAACGCCAACATAGTTTGCAAACGTGAAATAAATGAATACGCTCTCAAATGTGCCATCCGAGGCAGAGTGTGTCCTCCACGTTCGGCACACGCGATCGTTCGCTGCTCTCTGATTGGTTGAATCGTTTTTTGGACATAGCTCGGTAAGTAATTGTCCGATTAATATGAAACCTTGAAAAGGCACATCCTCGGGTCCCCAGCAATATACCTGGCAAGTTAAAAGTATATCGGACCCGTGGTTGTCGAGAAACAGCGGTCACAGACAAACAAACGTACAGACGTACAGACGTACAGACAGAGATTACTGGAATTATAGATAGATAATGACTAATATAATCGATCCCTCCTATATGATGCCAAGATCCTGATATCTATTGCATGATTGTATTTTACAGGATGATGCTAAAGATCTGATTGAGATTAAACCTACCTATGGGACAAAGTTGTGGACTTGGTTGATTTTCACAACATTTAATCTCAATCAGATCTACGGAAATGGCGGGACACAAGATGATCCATGTACCGACATTCAGCGCCGACCCACAAGCTGTGGATTCGGGCTCGGAGTTAACTCACTGGCTCAAGTCACTGGAGAACCAGTTCGGAGCCCAGGATACCGTTCCCACTGCTGAAACGAAACTGGCCATGCTGCAGACTAAAGTGGACCCACCACGTCTACAGGAGCATTGAACGATGTATGACGTACGATGCCGCAGTGGCAGAGCTAAAGCGAATTTACATTAAGAAACGGAGCGTGGTGTACACCAGGTATCTGCTCTCATCGCGGCGACAACTGCCCACCGAGTCGATCGATCGCTTCGCCCAGGAGCTACGACAACTACTTGCGGACAGTACCCAAGAGGTACGCACTCACGAGCAAGTCCAGGATGATCTTGTCCGAGATGCTTTTGTCTCTGGGATCGGCTCTTCGACTCTTAGGCTAAGACTTTTGGAGACAGCTGACCTGACGTTCACGGAGGCTCTACGGGTGGCACACGTCTACACTGAGGCCCGGGAACAATCTACCGCCTATGACCACACACGGGTCGTGACGGGGACTTCTCAACTCACGCGACTGGAGAGGGCTACCGCCGAGGATACGGGAGCGGACTCGACCACGCTAGCGGAGCCCCTGGCCGCTCCCGAGGTGGACTCGGATTCCGGCTTGGCGGCAGCTACGGCGGCCAGGCCAAGGCCTGTGCGAAATGCTACGTGTTACTTTTGTGGCAATCGACAGCATCCCAGGTCGGCGTGTCCGGCTCGGGAAGCAATATGCCATTTGTGTTCGACTAAAGGACATTTTGCAAAAGTCTGCCGAAAGACCGCGCGGGGCGCACGAACTCGCGTGGCCTTGAATGGGCTTATCGCCGAGCCAACGGACCGAGCACAGAACGGGGTGCCTCACCCGGCTTTGATGAGCGGTCCTCCTCCTCGTGGGCCCCTGGCTGCACGCTCGTCCTTGGTGAGATACATCGGGCCGCCAAAACAAATGGCGCGAACACGACCGACCGCGGAGCGACCGTCCTTGACTGGCATCAGAACGCCCTCCGAAGGCTACTCATACAAACGACAAGCTCCTGCTTTGACGCAGCAAACAATGCACGTGACACGAGCGCCATCCGACGGCAGCTCGTACGAACTACACGCTCTTGCCTCAGCACGTGAAACTACAGTTGGCTGCGATCCTTTTCGCGTGACACGAGCGCCATCTGGCGGCAGCTCGTACGAACTACACGCTCTTGCTTCAGCACGTGAAACCACAGTTGGCTGCGATCCTTCTCGCGTGACACGAGCGCCCTCTGACGGCTGCTCGTACGGACTACAAGCTCCTGAAGCTCCTGCTTTGGCACGACCAACTATGCGTTTGACACGAGTGCCCTCCGGAGGCTGCTCAAACGACCGGAAAACTGCAGCTGGCGTGGGATCCACACGCGAGGCGCGATCTTCTCGCTCAGATGGCCCAATACCTGCCGGATCTTCCGGCCTTGCT
This sequence comes from Myxine glutinosa, assembly GCF_964187855.1. Lineage (NCBI taxonomy): Eukaryota > Metazoa > Chordata > Myxini > Myxiniformes > Myxinidae > Myxine > Myxine glutinosa. Next base: position 48,514,649 of record NC_136268.1, read on the forward strand.
CAGGCCATTATTCCACTCAAGGTCGAAGGCATTTTTGCGCGGGCTTTAGTCGACACGGGGTCTACGGATAGTTTTATCGATCATCGACTGGTGCGTAAACATGGGTGGCCGGTCCTCAGGACAACACGACGGATCTTTATGGCCTCCCAGGGGCTTAGGCTCAGCACAAAAGGGGAATGTCGATTGAAGCTTGTGATAAAGGGACGCATGTTTCCAGATGTACATCTCATGGTCTTACCTGCTTTGTGTGCTGACATTCTGTTAGGACACGATTTTCTTAAGCGACATGGACGTTTGGAAATGGAATTCGGTGGGACTGACACGCTTGCTGTGTGTGCACTTGCGAAAATGGAAATTGAGCCTCTTTCGCTGTTCCCCAACCTGACCACTGACTGCACTCCTGTAGCGGTGAAATCACGGCGCTACTCATGAGCAGACGCGCAATTCATTGCGGAAGAAACGGCCCAGCTCTTAAAGGAAGGTATCATAGAACCCAGCCGGTCGCCGTGGCGGGCCCAGGTCTTAGTGGTGCGAAGTGAAGCCCATCGCCGATGCATGGTAATCGACTATTCACAGACGGTTAATCGCTTTACACAGCTGGACGCCTACCCCTTACCGGGGATGGACGCGCTGGTACGACAGGTGGCCCAGTACTCAGTCTACAGCACTCTCGATCTGCGTAGTGCGTATCATCAGATCCCCATCTCTAGGGCTGATCGCATCTATACCGCCTTTGAATCGGGTCAAAGGTTATACCAGTTCACCCGACTACCTTTTGGGGTGACGAACTGGGTCGCCTGTTTTCAGAGGGCTATGGACGACCTCGTTACTAAGGAGAACTTGACAGATGTCTTTGTATATCTGGACAATCTTACGGTTTGTGGGTATGACCAGGGGCATCATGATGCTAATCTGAAGCGCTTCCTCAAGGTCACACAGAGGTATCGCCTGACCATAAATGAGGCTAAGTGTCGTTACTCTCTATGCACGATAGATCTTCTGGGGTACACCGTGACCCATGGCTCTGTCACTCCAGATAAGGAGCGTCTGCGACCTTTGCTCGATATGGCTCCGCCTAGCAATCGAGCTTCGCTGAAGCGTGCTCTCGGGCTGTTCGCCCACTATTTCACCAACATGGCGATGGAACATCAAGCAAGCAAGCAATTGACATGCCCGGAGGGGCAGCGATTGGACGAGACGCAACCAATCGGGAGACGAGGCAGGATGAAACCTGCCGATTGGTAGAGAGAGGGGCAAGAAGCTTCCCTCAGATTGGTGAAAGGTAGGCCGAGAGAGAAGCAGAAGACCGATTGGCGAAGACCACGGAGGACCACGGAGGACGTTTTGCACCCACTTCTCATTCTGGATCCCTCTTGTGCTGGACCCTCCCTTGTTCTGGACCTTCTCCCTGCGCTTGATGTTGCCCCTCGCGTTTTTGACACTGGGGACCCTTGCTTGTTGGGCGACGACGGACGGTGGAGAGACGGTGGAGCGCTGACAAATCTCCACCCCTGCATTCAAGTGCTGGACCTCACGAGCGATCGCGCAGGGACGCGAGGCTTGCCACTGCAGTGTGCGCTGGCCAGGCAGCGTGGAGCGAGAGGTTCGCGCCAACGACCGAGCGGTTCCCGCCAACACCGGAGCCGTGTCCGGACTGCGTGCTCGAGCCTGATGTCCCTGATACTTCAGCCATTTGAGCTAAGCCCACACACACCACACACAATGGTTCTTTTCATTTAATTATCCCTTCGTCCATGTGTAACTCTGGTGTGGGGACGTCCCAATATAGAACATTTATTTAACCGGCGCGTTTCATTGTTCTCGGGTTCCGTAAAATAAACCTGTTTATTTTTGGACATGAAAGCCGTTTTCGTTTGAGTTACTTTGCAGGGTTGAAGACTGCTCGGAGATCGCATCAGGTAAAAGCTGCCAGCTTCTTCTTCTTCTTTCCTCGACCCACGCTTGTATAGTGAGTCCGTATTTGATCGTCGCCTCGAAGTAACGCTCGATTGCTATCCGTGATTCCCCGGTATTCACCGACCGGGATCACACGACAATATATACACATATATATTTGATATATATATATTTACAAGGATGGTTCTTAGCTACATAAGGCCAAAAAAAAAATTGAATTGTTTTACTCCTTACCTTTAATTTTTTTGATATTGAGTTAAAACTTCTGCCTGTGAAATATTTTTGAATACATCAAGTTTTAGGGGTTGCACAGTGACTCATGGTTGCCAGCCACTCAATGATTGTGCCCAATAAGCGTTGTGCCCGATAAGCGTTAATTTCCTGCAATCGGGAAACCTCTTGCAATGTTCTGTCACAACTTGAAGCAGATACTGGGTTTGCTGTTCATCCCTTGTCAGGAGACGTTTGTACTCTTCAATGAGAGCCCTGGTGTTGGGCTAGCGGCTAGGGTGCCGGCTTAGGATCCTAGGATCCTGGGTTCGAATCTCGGTCGATCGCCGAATTAATGCCAGGGGGGTTGACTCAGCCTGTCATCCTTCCGAGGTCGGCTAATTGAGTACCAGTTCACTGGTAATTCCCTATTTGTCGTTGAAGGTGGCAAAAAGGGTTGGCGTCAGGAAGGGCATCCGGCCGTAAAACATTGCTTCAAAAAGGGGACCAAAAAAACAACAACTACCACGGTCCCCGAAAAAGGCCAACCCCCGCTTTGCGGGGAAAAATGGCCTCTAAACGGTGGTTTAATGAGAGCAACTGCATACACCCTGGAGTACAGCGGTACTGTATTCAATTCACCTAAAAACAACTTTAAAATGTGCAGTACATTGCAAGGTCATCGGTCAACTGTGATGGTCAAAATCACAAGTATAGCAGTGGAGAATAAACAATCAACTCCAAACATTTATGCGAGCCAAATATGTGAAATTACAAACTCCGTGTGTAACCTCTAAATTTAGTCCAAATGGCTTAAAGTTTCACCACAAGGGTTTTTCATATATACAAAAATTTTTAAGTGTTAGGAGCATGACTTTTCTAACTTTCATTTTCAAGAACCACCTTAATATATACACATATATAAACTCAACATCAAAAGAAACATCAAATCTTTAGAAGGACACTCATTGAAATCCTCCATGCAAAAATGAAAACGATTTGAACACAGAGATAAGTTCAGCTATCTTTACTAAACACATGTCAATAAACAAGAGGTTGCCTCAATCACAAAAAAGCAAAAAGCATGAACATCACAAGGGGTGGTGCAACAAAAGTCATAGCACTGCAACAAAAAGACACGCACCTGAATACAGTGAAAACAAAATGACACAGGAATGGACACAACACTCTGAACAGTCAAGGACAGAATGACAGCAGTCCTCAATATCGTCTGTGTCCTCCCTGAGCTATGATGCAGGCTGTACACCTCCGACGCATGCTCTGTACCAGGCGTCTGAGGCGGTCCTGGGGAAGTCTGTTCCACTCCTCCTGCAAGCCTTGAATGAGCATTTGCCGATTGGCAGCCGTTGATCTCCTCGATGCAAGACGTCGACCAAGCTCATCCCATAAATGCTCAATGGGATTGAGGTCAGGGGAATAAGGCATCCAAGGCATCACTTCAACACCCTGTTCCTGGAGGAAGTTGGTGGTCAGGCGAGCAGCATGGGGTCGAGCATTGTCCTGCTGGAAAACTGCGATGCCAGGATGAGCCTGGAGAAATGGCAGCAGATGAGGTCTCAAGACTTCATTAACATAACGCTGCTTAGTGAGATTGCCTTCGATGATGACCAGAGGTGTCCTGGAATGGGTGGAAATGCCGGTCCATACCATCACACTGGGTCGTCCGTAATAATTGATCTGGCGAATACAACATGATGCATACCTTTCCCCACCTCTGCGGCATACCCGTTGACACCCATCAGCAGCATGGAGGCAAAATCTCAACTCAGACGTTAGGCAAATGTTCGCTGGCTTACATCAGCCTCAAGCATCCCAATTGCCTTTAAACATTGTTCAGATGTCAGGAATGGCATCTGAATTTTCTTGTTGTTTTCCCTGTCAGAAGCCTCTAGACTCTAGAGTGACTATAGACAGCAGTAAATGAATGTCTAACCACGAGAACTGAAGGATTTCATTATGAGGGTCATTATTTAAAGGGAAAGATCCCTGTACAGAACCACTTAAGGATGCCATTGTTGATCAACCAGGTGATTGAAGTGAAGTTCCCGTTACATAATCAGCCATTACAATTGAAGAAACCTGTTTGTAAAAATGCACATTAAAAAAATGAAAGTGATAAGTTTCTTTTGATGTTCAGTATACATACAGTGCCTTGAGGAACTTAAGTATACTTAAGTAAGTATACTTAACTTGAGGAAGTAACCCCTTAAACTTTTTTCACATTTTGGCATGTTACAGCTTGAATTTAAAATGGATTAAATGGATATTTTTTGTCACTGATCAACATATAATAACACATAATATCAAAAATGATTTTTTTTTCAGGAATTTTGCAAAATAATTAAAAATGAAATGCAGATATATCTAATTTACATAAGTATTCAACCCCCTGAGCCAATACTTCATAGAAGCACTTTTGGCAGTGATTACAGCTTTGAGTCTTCTTGAGTATATTTGTATCAACTTTGCACATCTGGATTTGGGAAGTTTCTCTTATTCTTCCTTGCAAATTCCTCCAGATGGGGAGCATCAGTGAACAGCAATATTCAAGTATTTCCACAAATTCTCAATGGGATTCAAGTCTGGGCTTTGGTTGGGCCACTCAAGGACTTTCACGTTTTTGGTCTGAAGCCATTCCAGTGTTGCTTTGGTTGTATGCTTGGGGTGATTGTTATGTTGGAACATAAGTCTTCGCCGTAGTCTAACATCTTTTGCACTCTGAAGCAGGTTCTCCTCAAGGATTTGCTTCTATTTGGCTCCATTCATTGCTCCATCTATCCTTACAAGTCTCCCAGTCCTTGCCACTGAAAACCATCCTCATAGCATGATGATGCTGCCACCATGCTTCAAGGTAGGGATGGTGTTATATTGGTGATGGGCTGTGCTCGGCTTCCACCAGATGTAGCACTTTGCATTTAGGCTAAAGAGTTCAATTTTTGTCTCATCAGACCACAGAATCTTTTGCCTCATGCTCTCAGAGTCTTTCACGTGCCTTTTTGCAAACTCCAGGCATTCTGTCATGTGCCTATTTCGCAGGAGTGGCTTCTGCCTGGCCACTCTCCAATAAAGCCTACATTTGTAAAGTGCTGCATAGACTGTTGGCCTTCTGGCAAGTTCTCCCATCTCATCCAGGGAACTATAATTATGTCAGAGTTGTCATTGGGTTCTTGATCACCTGCCTGACCAATGTCCTTCTTGCTCGGTTGCTCAGTTTGGTCGGACGGCCAGCTCTCGTAAAGGTCTGGGTAGTTCCATATTCTTTCCATTTCCTTATGATGGAGCTCACTGTGCTCTTGGGACCTTTCAACACTTTAGCAATCGTTTTATACCCTTCCCAGATCTATGCTTCCACACAATTCTATCTCGGAGTTCTACAGACAATTATTTGGACTTCACAGTAGAGTTTCTGGGATGACAAGCACTGCCAACTCTGGGATCTAATATAGAAAGGTGTGTTTCTTTCTAAATCATGTGCAATCAATTGAATCGGCCAAAGGTGGAATTCAATCGAGTTGTAGAGACATCTCAAGGATGATCAAAGGAAATTGGATGCACCTGAGCTCAATTTGGGGTGTCATAGCAATGGGGTTGAGTACTTATTGACTCGAGACAATTCAGCTTTTCTTTTTTAATTAACTTGTAAACATTTCTCAAAAAACCAAATGCACTTTGACATGATGTGTAGATTAGTGACAAAAAATATCGATTTAATCAATTTTAAATTCAGGCTGTAACACAACAAAATGGGAAAATATAAAGAGGTGTAACTACTTTCTGAAGGCACTGTATACAGTCACGTGAAAAAGTAAGTACACCCCATGTAAAGTTTTGACTTTTTCAACATATTTCAACATACAGCTATTTGATCTTCATTTCAACAATATTGATAGATAAAGGTGATATAATACAACAAATCTCATGAAAGATTTACATTTTGTAGTCCATTGTATAATTTAAATAAACATAAATGCAAATTTCGCATGTGGAAAAAGTAAGTACACCCCGACATTTATCACTACTTCAAATACCTAAAATTAGAATCAGGTGCACCAGCTCAGGTGCAAATGATTAGAACATCGTTAGAGAGGATCTTGGAGGAACATGTCTTATTTAAACCTCAGACATTTCGTTTGGTTTGCTCTTTGTTGTTGAAGTGTGCGGCGTCACCATGCCTAGATCAAAAGAGCTCTCTGAGGCCGTCAGAAAGAAGGTTGTAGATGCCTACGAGTCTGGGAAGGGATTTCAAAAGATCTCCAAACAATTTGAAATCAATCATTCGACTGTTCGGAAGATCATCCACAAGTGGAGAAGATTCCAAACAACTGCCAACTTGTTCAGGCCAGCCCGCCCCAACAAGTTCAGCCCGAGAGCAGACCGCAAGATGCTGAAAGAAGTCTCGAAGAACCCCAGAAAGTCACCACGGGACCTACAGGTAGCTCTTGCCACTGTTGATGTCAAAGTGCACGAGTCTACCATTAGAAAGAGGCTGCACAAATTTGATCTACATGGGAGGTGTGCCAGGAGGAAACCTTTGCTGTCCAGAAAGAACATCAGGGCAAGACTAAAGTTTGCCAATGAACACCTAGGCAAAGACCAGCACTTCTGGAACAATGTGCTCTGGACAGATGAGTCAAAGGTCGAGCTATTTGGCCACAGTATCAGAAGACATGTTTGGCGAAAACCAAAGACAGCATTTGACCACAATAACCTGATACCTACTGTAAAGCATGGTGGTGGAAATATTATGGTTTGGGGCAGCTTTGCTGCATCAGGGCCTGGGCAGCTCACCATCATAGAATCCACTATGAATTCTTCATTGTACCAGAGGGTGCTTAAGGATAATGTGAAGCCATCTGTCGGGGAGTTGAAGCTCAACCGAAGGTGGACCTTGCAACATGACAATGACCCTAAACATACCAGTAAATCCACCAAGGAATGGCTGAAAAGAAAGAAATGGAGGGTTCTGGAATGGCCAAGTCAAAGCTCGGATCTAAATCCCATCGAGATATTGTGGGGGGATTTGAAACGAGCTGTGCATGCAAGAAACCCCTCAAACATCGTACAGCTGAAAGAATTCTGCATGGAGGAGTGGGCAAAAATTCCTTCCAGTGGATGTTAGAGACTGGTAGACAGTTATAAGAAACGCCTGGGTACTTGAGGTTGTTTCTGCCAAAGGGGGCAATACCACCTATTAGAGCCAAGGGTGTACTTACTTTTTCCACATGCGAAATTTGCATTTATGTTTATTTAAATTATACAATGGACTACAAAATGTAAATGTTTCATGATATTTGTTATATTATATAACCTTTATCTATCAATATTGTTGAAATGAAGATCAAATAGCTGTATGTTGAAATATGTTGAAAAAGTCAAAACTTTACATGGGGTGTACTTACTTTTTCACGTGACTGTATATGTACACATGGAGATGGATATTTAGAGACCTGGAATGGCTCTGTTCCACCTTCTAAATCCCGCATATGGATATAACAACCAACAACAAGCACACCCACATACACATACACATACTCGTCACTCAACGAACAAATGTTCAACGCCTCTTTAGCACTTCATTGGAAATGTATAGATTTCTATGGGATCATGTTTTTTCAAACTTTGCATTGACTGAAATTAAATACTGAACAAAAAAACAATCGTCTTTGTCCAAGTTCTATAGGAAGAGAAGAAGATACGCTCTTGAAATAGTACACACATCAAGGCATTTGATGCTATGAATGAGTGCGTGTAAAATGCGATGAATTACATCTTCTCCTGTTGCTTTTGCTGCATCTCATGACCGTCGTGCCTTGGGCGTCACCGGAGCGTGCACAGGCCACAGGTCCAGCACTTGGAGGCCTTTTCGGTACTTATACGGATTAGGAATCAAGGCAAAAGGGCAACTCCCCTTTGAGCTAAAACCCTTTGCAAGAAATCCCTCTTTTCCTGATCGTATTTGTCTCGGGAGTTCGCGAGGAGACGCACGGAAAGGCGTGCCAAGCCTCCTTATGTGCGTTTTATCGCCTCGTCTGACTTGACAGAAAGGGCGGCGGATCAAACCTCGAAACTGCCCATCACGTGTCCTCCGATCCCCCTCTTGCGGCCTGTTTCTTTTCTGCCCGTCTCTAGCTCTTGACCCATCGCCCCAACGGATCCGCTGCGAAAGGCACATCTGTCGCTGGCCTGCAGGGTTGTGCCTCCGATGTATGTAGAATAGCCTATAAGGCCCCCACCCTCCCACCACGTACCCCCTCGGTCCTGATTTCTCCTCAGTTGCCAGAACCTGCGCACTAGGAGACTCTTGGGTTGATGGTATATCGGCCAATTTCAAAAGGAAAATGTTCTGTATGTTCAACAAAAGGACCATGGAGGAGAGATCTACATATATATGTCTACATATGCAGTGTCTGTGTTGTCTTGTCTTGTCACTGAACTACTCCCTCAAACTTTTGTGAAATCGTACCAAACTTCTGGTATGCACCTATCTCTCCCGTGGATATGTCCTAAGGGTATTTTTTGGGAAATTTTTAGAAAAAAAACTTTGAATTTTTTTTTGAAAATTTCTTTGACATTTTTCTTTTTTAAACTTAAATCTTCAACTTCAATTGTTTATCAAATGTAATATCACGTATATTACAAATGCATTTGTGCAATATAATTGTTTGTATTATGATTGATGTAAACCATGACAAAACAGCAACTCAGGTACAGTCATCTGTCTATATATTTACATATCTGGACAGTGTCTGTGTTGTCACTGAACTACTCCCTCAAACTTTTGTTTCCGTGGTTGTGAAGTGTTTTTAATAACGTGGTGGTGGTTTTGAATCACGTGGTGGTGAGGTATTTTGAATCACGTAGTGGTGAGGTGTTTTGAATCACGTGGTGGTGAGGTGTTTTGAATTCAGTGGTGGTGAGGTGTTTTGAATTAAGTGGTGGTGAGGTGTTCTGAATTACGTGGTGGTGAGGTGTTTCGAATTACATGGCGGTGAGGTGTTTCGAATTAAGTGGTGGTGAGGTGTTTTGAATTACGTGGTGGTGAGGTGTTTTGAATTACGTGGTGGTGAGGTGTTTTGAATTACGTGGTGGTGAGGTGTTTTGAAATATATGGTGGTGAGGTGTTTTGAATTACGTGGTGGTGAGGTGTTTTGAATTACGTGGTGGTGAGGTGTTTTGAATTACATGGTGGTGAGGTGTTTTGAATTACGTGGTGGTGAGGTGTTTTGAATCACGTAGTGGTGAGGTGTTTTGAATTACGTGGTGGTGAGGTGTTTTGAATTCAGTGGTGGTGAGGTGTTTTGAATTCAGTGGTGGTGAGGTGTTCTGAATTACGTGGTGGTGAGGTGTTTCGAATTACATGGCAGTGAGGTGTTTCGAATTAAGTGGTGGTGAGGTGTTTTGAATTACGTGGTGGTGAGGTGTTTTGAATTACGTGGTGGTGAGGTGTTTTGAATTACGTGGTGGTGAGGTGTTTTGAAATATATGGTGGTGAGGTGTTTTGAATTACGTGGTGGTGAGGTGTTTTGAATTACGTGGTGGTGAGGTGTTTCGAATTACATGGTGGTGAGGTGTTTCGAATTAAGTGGTGGTGAGGTGTTTTGAATTACGTGGTAGTGAGGTGTTTTGAATTACGTGGTGGTGAGGTGTTTTGAATTACGTGGTGGTGAGGTGTTTTGAATTACGTGGTGGTGAGGTGTTTTGAATTACGTGGTGGTGAGGTGTTTTGAAATATGTGGTGGTGAGGTGTTTTGAATTACATGGTGGTGAGGTGTTTCGAATTAAGTGGTGGTGAGGTGTTTTGAATTACGTGGTGGTGAGGTGTTTTGAATTACGTGGTGGTGAGGTGTTTTGAATTACGTGGTGGTGAGGTGTTTTGAATTACGTGGTGGTGAGGTGTTTTGAATTACGTGGTGGTGAGGTGTTTTGAAATATATGGTGGTGAGGTGTTTTGAATTACATGGTGGTGAGGTGTTTTGAATTACGTGGTGGTGAGGTGTAATCGTCCCAAACTTCCAGTCTGCACCTACCCCTCCTGTATGTATGTGCTGAGGGTTTTTTATTTTATTTTTTTAACCTAAATTGCTTATAACATGGAGTATCACAAACACTACAAATAAATTTGTGCAAAATAATTGTTTGTATTATGATTGGTGTAAATCAAAACAAAACAGAAAGTCAGGTACAGTCATTATCCTCAGCTAAAACAAGCCCGTCCCTCTGTAACGACGCGAGGTGAGGCGAGCGCAGCGAGGCAAGCCAAGCCAAGCTAGTATATATATATATATATATATATATACATATACAGTGCATTCAGAAAGTATTCAGACCCCTTCACCTTTTTCACATTTTGTTATGTTGCAGCCTTATGCTGAAATCGTTTAAATTCATTTTTTCCCTCATCAATCTACACTCAATACCCCATAATGACAAAGAGAAAACAGGATTTTCGAAAGTTTTGCAAATTTATTAAAAAGAAAAAACTGAAATATCACATTGACATAAGTATTCAGACCCTTTGCTATGACACTTGAAATTTAGCTCACGTGCCTCCCATTTCTCTTGATTATCTTTGAGATGTTTGTACACCTTGATTGGAGTCCACCTGTGGTAAATTCAATTGATTGGACATGATTTGGAAAGGCACACACCTGTCTGTATAAGGTCTCACGGCTGACGATGCATATCAGAGCAAAAACCAAGCCATGGGGTCGAAGGAACTGCCTGCAGAGCTCAGAGACAGGATTGTGTCGAGGCACAGATTCAATCGATATCTAGCATTTGAAAATTATAATTTATATAACTGTAACCTGTGCAGTAAAAAAAAATCAATGAAAATTTACGTAAAAACTGTAAACACGTCCGTAAAATAAATAAATAAATCTAAATTGATATCGAGCAGCAGGTCGGTGATGCTTGCCTATAATCATAAAGCTTCTATTTATTATGTATGAAGCATGGTTTGTTATTGCTTACACGCATACCCCACTAGAATATATACATAGTGCATATATATATATATATATATATATATCATATATATAATATATATATATATATATATATATATATATATATATATTTCGATATATAGATATGTATATTATTTTTTTACAGAGCATCGGTGCTGTTGGAAGCATATATACAGAGTACACATATTATATGCAGGGTGGGAACGAATACATATAGATACATCTGTACAGGGAGGGGACGATGGGGGATGATGAGCAGCAGGGGCATCACACCCCACCTCTCCGACAGAGACATCTTGTCCCCCTTGTATGTACTCTTTGTCCTGCAAAGCAGCAGAGCATATACCCTGTCGAGCCATGCAATGGTTGGCGAGCAGTATACGTGTGTAAATGGAAGGTTAGTAGTAGTGGGCGAGAGAGGCAGGTGAGGCGGTGGGTTCGATCGACGCTAAATGCGTTTTACACAGAATTCTGTTACGCTTAAATCGCCATTACATTAGGCAGCGCCGTTTGAACGTGGTATTCTGGAACGTTCACAAGCGCCTGCGATGGGGGCGTTTACCCGCGTCCCCAACCCACGCCCCAAATCGCGTTTAAATTGCGCTCGTGTTTTCATTTTCACGTTAACACGTATTTTCCACACTTTTGTGCCTTTTTGAATGAGCACGAGCTTGCTGCAACTCCCGCACGGAATCCTCAATCAGTCGTTCGTTGTGCGCCGTGTAAAAGTTTTGTTCTCGTTCTGATGTACCATAGCCTATTGTGATATACGGCATGGGTGCTGCTGAAGCAGTTTCTTGGCAAGGGATATATTGGGTGGTTTGCCATTGCCCTCCCAGCAGTAGTTGGGGCAAACATTTGGAATCTGTTCAGGATACCTGCGATGGCTCGCCTACTCTTCGTGAAAGACTGGGTCGGGATTCGAACCCAGGCAAGACAGCTTGGTAGGTGAGTATGCGTACCTCGAGGCCATCCTGACAGCCCCCATCATACAGAATCACTGTATTAAAATGTCTATCAGTATGAATGGTGGGTCGTTTGCATCATTTTCTGGGGGTGTGCGGCTGTGCCGCTGATGCAGTGCCCCCCTCATTACCAGTAAGCTGGTACTCATTTTTACCGACCTCAGAAGGAAGACAGACCGAATCAACCCACCTGATGTTAATTCAAGGGATTGATAGGGGCTCGAACTCTGGACCCTAAGATCTCAAGACAGCCTCCTTAACCGTTAAGCGAATACCAGGCTTAAAATGTCTCTATCGCTTCTTTTTTCAACGTTTATGCGACGTTACACAGATGGAAAACATTTCAGCACATCTAGAATCCATTTTCATACATCAATCAACGACAAAACTATAGTTTGTCATTGGCATTTATGGCAGATGGAAAAGAAGCATTTGTTCAGTGTGAGCATCATGTCACCTGTGTCATCCCCAAATTTTATGAGCATTACCTTTAAATATTACAATGACAAAGGTTGGATATTACTCTATTCGAAAATATTCGTTTAGATATCTATATGGATGTTATACATGAATTGCACAAGAAAAAGATGACGTCATATGCACTAAATACACATCGAATGTTATATGTAGCAAGTCCCTTTCATTAAACGGCACCTTCGTGAATCAAGTGACGTCATACAAGCCAAGCTAACAGAACTTGCCTACGTGTATATGGCATCAAATTTGTGTTTCTTAAAGTTAGCAGTCAGAATTGTTCATCTGCATCCACGCTGCGTGCTCGTCCAGTTCGGTTCGTTGAAACCCTCATTGGCAATCGATCCTCATGATCGATCATATATCCCGGTTATATTCGCATCGTTGTGTATCATAAATGGAACGTTCAGTTAAAGTTGCTTTTCGAAAGTCACCGGCAAAACACATTGCCATATCGAACGAATTAACAGAATTTTTTTTTATTATGACGTCACACATAGTCAAATGCGCTCGTCGGTATTAATTATATGACAACTTGAAGCATCAGGATGCTTTCTGTGTATGTCTTCCAAAACGTGGTTTCGAAGTTTTGAGATGCATGGACAAATGGAGACTCGTGGGATTTGAACCATCCAATTCCTATGGAAATGAATGAATGTAAATTGGCGGGAAGGCAGAGGATATATCACGACGAGGCAACGTGTTCATGCGTTATCCATCGAAATAATGCACTGTCCAGCGATCTCGATCATAAAAGAGGTTCCACCTAAAAATTTACATTCATGATTGACGTCATAAGCATGTGTAAGAGTTTAACAAAGTTTGGAGTCTTCACCATGTCATTATACGAATAAAGTTCCATCGAAAGGTTGACAAATGTTTGCGAACGATCACATTTCCGATGCAATATCACTTATCGTTACGTTTCATGCAATTGTGCTACCTCGTCGCTCAGGTATACAGGAGCACGAATGAAAGGTAGGCCTAATCCGAAATGCGTAAAAGAGCTTCGGACCTTGAACCGCACAGGTAAGTACGGATATTTTTTAATCGGCGTGCTGTGCACCTGGCTGGATAGAACACCTTTAAGCTCGAGGGAAGTTTGCGAGGCGAAGTTGTTGTTAGTTTCGCGGAATATGCGTCAATGTCGCACGGGCGGAGGAACGCACAGGCCGCAGGGAGAGCATCGAGACGGCATCCCCGCACCGTGGCCCCCACGTCCCCTCTCGCATGGGAACCGGCACACGTGCGAAAGACAACGATAAAAAGGACCGAGCATATGGCTGGTCGGGGCCACGTGCTCGCTGTAAACCCAGGCTCTCACGGCTAAAGAGTTAACGGCGATGTTAAAGGCGCGAAAGGCGTCGCAATTGCTGGAACTAAAGGGGCGAGCGATCGGCTGCCAGGTGCGCCCTGGGCCTCCGAGAACGGGCTGCTTCAACGTTTTGTACGCCCGGCCATCCCTGGGCCGCAGAATCGTCGTAAATAAACATTATAATGTGCCTTTCGCATTGATAAGCAAATAATACGGTTTATGGATCCGTGACGAGGAGGTTTAAAGGTCGAAAATGCGGCAGGTGAATTGGCTTGCACTCCAGTTGCACGGGCGCGCCAAAGCGCTTTTCGTTTTATTGCCAGACAAAATCTGTTTATTATTATTTTAGCAAACACTGGGGCCAGGTGGGGCTTTATTTTCGCCTCAAGCTTTTGTTTGAAGGACATTTGAAGTGGGCCATCTAGACTTCCGAACCCGCTTACCAGACTTTGCCTACCTTTATTCTGCCAACTCCACGGTTCACTCTCGCCATTCAACGTCTCTTGCGTGGTCCGTTTCGCAAAAGCAGATATTAAAAGCCTGAAAGGGAGGGTGACAAAGCGTTCCGCGAACCCCTAACAGCACTTTTGTTTCGCAGCGTCCGTTTGGCATCCGTGCGTCGTTCGTGTTGCGCGTTCGAATTTCCCGCCGTGCGCTCCCGTGACGCAATTCCCTCGACTTGTCCGATCTAGTTCGTGTTTGTGCCTCGGAGTTCGACGGGTAGCATAACGGCAGGAGGTGAGACCGGAGAGAGGCGCGACAAGCAAAATCTGATCGTATTATATTATGTCGCAGTCGCTCCTTAATGCTCTCTGCAGGAGGGGTGCCCCTTTGAATGTGTCGCTCCCATTTGCGCCACTGTTGCCTTTATTTAATCCCGAACAGTGTGCTGCCAAAGCAGGGATCTGCGGCTAAGCCGTTTTAGCTACGGTGCTGCTGAAGAAATCTAAATTTTCAGTGACCACCAGGTCCTGACGAATGGAGACACATATCGATTGTGCTTAATTGAGATCTGTCCTGATCAGAAGATATTTTTGCAATACATCTCAGACGTGGATACTGCTTGTGTATCCAACCACATGCTTTGGACACTTTTGCACGGCTGTTTTACAACTTCTTTGCAAATCTGTCAATGCTTTTTTTTCTGTAGTAAAATCCGTGCCCGATGAACAAACCTCAACAATCATTTCTATGGACGATCGTCTCATTCTCATATACATAAACATATGCACACCGTAACCTGCAAAAGTATTCACCCCCTACCAATATTGCCACATTTAGATGAATTATGAATTACATAGAAACAATTTTTTCTAAATTATCTTTTTTCATTCATAACTGAAGAGATCAATCTGAACAATGTTATAGTTGAAGGAGGCTACATATGAGGAATACCTGCAAAAAACATGAACAAATCAAAATTCACTGGTTGTAAAGTATTGAGCCCCTTAGGTCAGTACTTGGTGGAAGCACCTTTTGCAGCAATGACAGCTACGAGTCTTTTTGGGTAGGTCTCTACCAGCTTTTCACGCTGAGATGGTGAAATATCTGCCCATTCGTCATGTGAAAATCACTCCAGTTCTGCCAAGTTTGATGGGGATCGTCGATGGACTGCAATGTTTAAGTCTCACCATAAATGTTAAATTGGGTTCAGGACTTTGACTGGGCCACTCAAGAACATTTATTTTCTTCTTATTCAGCCATTCCAGTGTGGTGTTAGCTTTGTACTTTGGATCATTGTCCTGCTGAAATGTGAATCTCCTACCCATTTTCAGATTCATGGCTGGCTCATGCAGGTTTTCATCAAAGATTATCCTGTACTTTGCACTGCCCATTCTCCCTTCTATCCTGACCAGCTTGCCAGTACCTGCTGATGAAAAGCAGCCCCATACATGATTCTGCCCCCTCCGTGCTTCGCAGTAGGGATGGTGTTGACTGGGTGATGTGCAGTTTTAGGCTTGTGCCAGACGTAATGCTTTGAATTTAGACCAAAAAGTTCAATTTTTGTCTCGTCTGACCATGGAACATTTATCCACATGCCTGCAATATCATTAAGATGCTTTTTCGCAAACTCCATAAGGGCTTTTAGATGCATCTTTTTCAGGAATGGCTTCTTTCTTGCCAACGATCCATAGAGGCCAGATTTGTGAAGGGAATGGCATATTTTTGATGGATGAACGCTGACCCATCTCAGACATAGAGCCTTGCAAATCTTGTCAAAGTTATACTGGGATTTACAGTGAGATCCCAAACCAATTTCTTGTGCTTGCCTGGCTGCTGAGTTTGGATGGGAGACCTGATCTGGATAGAGTCTGGATGGTATGATGTGTCTTCTACTTCTTAATGATGGATTTCACCATACTCAAAGAGATAGTGAGTGACTTTGAAATCTTCTTATAACCCTCTCCTGAACTGTGCTTCTCCACCACTTATGTCTGACTTCTTTGGAAAGCTCCTTGGTCTTCATGTTTGCTGTGTTGGTTGACCAAGTGAGTTGTACCGTAAAACTCCTCAGATAAGTGGGGGAGATTAATTGTTAAGTAAAAACACTAATTAGATAAAGGTGAAACCTATTACACTTATTTTGTAACCTAACAAATTACTCCCCTGAAGTGATTTAGGGTTAATTAGGCAAAGGGTTTGAATAGTTATGCAACTGAGAATCATCTGATTTCCTCTATTGATCAAACTTATTCACATTTTATCTGCATTTTTTTAACTTTATCACTTTAGAGTAGTTTGTGAAGAGTCTACATATTAAACATGATTTGAAAGGATCATGAAATAAGCTCAGGTGGCATCAAAATGTGAAAAATTTGGAGGGGGTGAATACATTTGCAACCCACTGTATATTTTATTTATAAGAATACCTTTGCAGGCCTAGAGGTACGCACACTCGCCTCTAAGCTGTCTATCCTGGGTTTGAATCCCAACCTAGCTATAAACTATCATCCCAGGGTTTCATAGGCAGGGTGATTCATCAATGTGTGCGATTTATAAATCAATTGATTGAATCGAATCTGCAGGGTGATTGTCCCTCGGACGGACATTAACCTGGGTGTCCCATCTGCCAGTATTAGTTAGTGGATGATAAAGATCCCACTGTGTCCCTGCCCTAACTACTTCTGAGAGGGCAATGGCAAACCACCATTGGCAGTGTGGGCAAACCACCAATCTGCAAACCACCATAACCCTGACAAAGTAATTGCTTCACAGCACTGATGCCTGATGTGTGTGTGTATATACAGTTACACATGTCTGGAGAGAGGGAAGGGGCTGCCAGTCTTTCTGGAGGATGAGGGATGTCACGGCAGAGGGTGGAGTCATCAGCAAATAGATAAAGGGGATTTTGAGCAAATGTCGGCAAATAGATAAAGGGGTTGATGTTTGTTTATAGACCTGTTCTTCTTAAAATAAGGTAGCTGACTTACCTTCCATTTTTCAGATTTGCCCACACCCAAACTCATGTTGTCACAAGATTGCAGTGGTGCATCAAAATAAAAAGGCATTTCACATTTTTCTCTCATTCATCATGATACTCTAATATGTGCAGTGTGCACATTTACATTCTATCTATTATATTTGTGTTCCATGAGCCCTGAGAGGAGTGTATGAACCGCATAGTATCAAAAGTTCAAAAAAAACCCACCTTGTATTTCACAAAAAGTGGTGTCAGTTACATGTCGCTTAGACATAAGATATTGTTCACAATATGTCGCTCGTTTGTTGCTTTAATTTGACGTGGTGTGAATATCGAAAAGTTTATAATCGCCCTCATGCAAATCAAAATGATATACACGATATACGAAAAAATTAAAGCATATATCTATATGCAGTATATGTATGTATTCTTTAAAATGAACATGAACATCTGGATTAAAGGATACAGATCTTCACGGCGTAACACAATTTAACATAGCTTTATTTTGCCCTATTTAAAAATATATATACAATCTCCCCCACCTGATGTTGCATCATCATTTCGAGGTGGGTGGTATAAGAAACTCAGAGCTTTAGCTCTGAGTGAACCTTAAATTTAGTGAACCCAATTATCCTTCTTAAAGTTCATTAAATAATTTAAATTGATAGACTAACTTTAACTTTTCCCATCACTGTGGACGGGTACTTTTGTGAGTAACGTGACACTGAGGAGGCAGCGTTTGTAACTTATATTGATCAGGGAAAGATTGTATGCGTAAAAATCTCTTGTTAGCGGGTGGGGCCAGGTGAGGACTTGTAGCAACAAAAAGGTACCAGGAAAGTGCTATATGTTTTAAAAGGACCGATCACAATTTGTTCGGCCGGCTCACCACAAGCCAGGGTGGTAAGATGCGATTTTTATTTATTCATCCTTTTAGATACAGTCACGTGAAAAAGTAAGTACACCCCAAGTAAAGTTTTGACTTTTTCAACATATTTCAACATACAGCTATTTGATCTTCATTTCAACAATATTGAAAGATAAAGGTGATATAATATAACAAATATCATGAAACATTTACATTTTGTAGTCCATTGTATAATTTAAATAAACATAAATGCAAATTTCGCATGTGGAAAAAGTAAGTACACCCCTACATTTATCACTACTTCAAAGACCTAAAATTGGAATCAGGTGCTCAGGTGCAAATGATTAGAACATCGTTAGAGAGGATATTGGAGGAACCTGTCTTTTTTAAACCTCAGACATTTAGTTTGGTTTTCTCTTTGTTGTTGAAGTGTGCGGCGTCACCATGCCTAGATCAAAAGAGCTCTCTGAGGCCTTCAGAAAGAAGGTTATAGATGCCTACGAGTCTGGGAAGGGATTTAAAAAGATCTCCAATCAATTTGAAATCAATCATTCGACTGTCCGGAAGGTCATCTACAAGTGGAGAAGATTCCAAACAACTGCCAACTTGTTCAGGCCAGGCCGCCCCAGCAAGTTCAGCCCGAGAGCAGACCGCAAAATGCTGAAAGAAATCCTAAGAACTCCAGAATGTCATCACGGGACCTACAGGTAGCTCTTGCCACTGTTGATGTCAAAGTGCAAGAGTCTACCATTAGAAAGAGGCTGCACAAATTTGATCTACATGGGAGGTGTGCCAGGAGGAAACCTTTGCTATCCAGAAAGAACATCAGGGCAAGACTAAAGTTTGCTAATGAACACCTAGGCAAAGACCAGCACTTCTGGAACAATGTGCTCTGGACAGATGAGTCAAAGGTAGAGCTATTTGGCCACAGTACCAGAAGACATGTTTGGTGAAAACCAAAGACAGCATTTGACCACAAGAACCTGATACCAATTGTAAAGCATGGTGGTGGAAATATTATGGTTTGGGGCAGCTTCGCTGCATCAGAGCCTGGGCAGCTCACCATCATCGAATCCAACATGAATTCTTCATTGTATCAGAGGGTGCTTGAGGATAATGTGAGGCCATCTGTCAGAAAGTTGAAGCTCAACCGAAGGTGGACCTTGCAACATGACAATGACCCTAAACATACGAGTAAATCCACCAAGGAATGGCTGAAAAGAAAGAAATGGAGGGTTCTGGATTGGCCAAGTCAAAGCCTGGATCGAAATCCCATCGAGATGTTGTGGGGTGATTTGAAAGTAGCTGTGCATGCAAGAAACCCCTCAAACATCGCACAGCTGAAAGAATTCTGCATGGAGGAGTTGGCAAAAATTTCTCCCAGTCGATCTCAGAGACTGGTAGACAGTTATAAGAAAGGCCTACTTGAGGTTGTTTCTGCCAAAGAGGACAATACCACCTATTAGAGCCAAGGGTGTACTTACTTTTTCCACATGCGAAATTTTCATTTATGTTTATTTAAATTTTACAATGGACTACAAAATGTAAATGTTTCATGATATTTGTTATATTATATCACCTTTATCTATCAATATTGTTGAAATGAAGTTCAAATAGCTGTATGTTGAAATATGTTGAAAAAGTCAAAAGTTTACATGGGGTGTACTTACTTTTTCACGTGACTGTAGCAGTATTGACGATATGTAGCACTTTGCAATTCGATTGAAATAATTGACATAACTTTTGTTTTCTCTGGAATTAGATTCTAAATCCAAAGTTTTCAGTTGTTTCATTGATAGTGTTGATAATATCTTGTAGATTTTCCATCAGTATTGACATTGTAACGCATTGGACAGTATTGTAAGCGTATCTTATATTATTGATCACTTTGTCGTATCTTAGATTATTGATGGTGCAAAATCATTTGTGCATTTATGCATACATGTTTATAGATTTGGGGATAACACACATGCTTGTCATATTTCTCTCTTGAGGTTAACATTTCCACCTCCCCCACTATAGAGAACCTTGAAAACCCTCACCCATATTGGGAATGGTGCAATTAACACTGTTCTCTTTTTCTTTGGAAGAACTCGTGCCAATGCTTTTTAGCCTGAGCTTTTACATTGGGTAGCCATGGTGATAACACCCTACCTGGAAGGCAAAGGATTTGAAGTAGGTGTTCCATCTCCTAGCCATCTGTCAACCAAATTGAAGAGGTTTGCAGTGCCCTGGATCTATCAGAATTTCCATCTCTTAAGATCTGTCTTACTTGGTGTAGCAGGAGCACCCACGCTCAGGTGTTGGGATGTTCTTGGACAGTGGAACTATCCCGGGGATGTGGGAACAGTGTCCAAGGACAAGCTCTATTTGCACTACACTTTGTGCACTTCTACTCCAGAGACATCGTATGGATGTGAAGGACATTAAGCTGAAGGACCCATCTGCCAGCAATGGTCATTGGTGGATCTTAAAGATCCCACAGTGTTATTTGTGAAGAGTCGGTGAGTTATTTGTGAAGGGTAGGTGAGTTATCGACCTTGGATCAAATTCTAAGTTTCTGCGACCTTAACCGTGTACCGGCTTCGATATCCGTCTGCATACGAAATTTCAGATTTCTAAGACACCTGGAAAGTACCGAACATTAATATCAGTCAGTTAGTCAGTGGTTAGAAAGAGCTTTAAGTGCAATTTCAAAACACACCTGGTCACAAGTGTCCCGCATTGACCGGGTCCTCAGTCGAGGTCCTCAGCATCATCCCGTTTCGGCCCTTCATCCTCGATACGGCCAGCTAAGGTGGGCCAGCAGGGGCACATACACCTCCACATGCAGCAGCTACACCCACTCACTCACACACACATACACCAAAAAAACCCACACCTAACCAACTGATCACCTACCCTTACAACATGCACCACTCAAACAAAAACACATTCATACAAAACCACACTCACTCCTGCAACACACACACACACACACACACACACCATTCATACATCCCCATTTCTCTTCCATGCTCAGTCACTACCCCTTTAAGCTGAAATGAACCACCACCCACAACCTCAACCTACACAGTTCGACATGCCTCCATAAACTTCCTCCAAAACCAAAGTCAAATGATATATATGTGTATATACATTATATAAATGATATATATGTATATATACATTATATAAATGATATATCTCTATATATAAAGGAGGAGTGTCTGTGTGTGTGTGTGTGTGTGTGTGTGTGTGTCTGTCTGGATGTCCGCTTATAACTCAAGAACTACACATCGGAGAAAAGTTTTAGACACAGATTCGGAATCAGCATAAAATCCCGGTGGTTTTAGGCTACGTTTTATTTTAATATCAATGGTTTAAAAAAACCGCGCCAGCTGCAATTCCATGGTGTAGTTTGTGGCGGCACAGACGTTCGGGGTGTATTGCAATGGTTTGTCGGGTTTGGCTGTGGGTCCAGAATAGGTCCCATTTCCTTATGTTCTTCCACTTTTATTTTGATTCTTCTGTTACAACGCCTTCCTTATCTACCTTATATCCCCCCCGACGAGGCCTCTACATAATTTCATGCGGCAGAATTTCGTGCATTTTGAGTGAAAGAAGTGAGACGAAGTTGTAGGAGGAAGAAGAGGCGCCGTTACTGTGGATTGTGGAGGCCTTGATCGTGAGTGGAAATGGCGGGAATTGCGTTTGTATCGCAAAGTAAAGGATCTGCATTCATTTCTGAACTTGAATTGGTGGATTGTTATACATATGCATTATTTTTCATTAAAAAAACTTTATGGTGAACTTGAAGGCTCCAAGCATGGACTATATATATAGCCCTCATTGAGGTAAAAATTAAAGTAAAAATCCTGCTATCGCTTGCCAAGCTATCCGTTCCTCCCCCTCCCCTCCTCCTCCCCCCTCCCCTCCTCCTCCCTCCTCCCCTCTCCTCCTCCCCCCCTCCCCTCTCCTCCCCCCTCCCCTCTCCTCCTCCCCCCTCCCCTCCCCTCCCCTCCTCCCCCCTCCCCTCTCCTCCTCCCCCCTCCCCTCTCCTCTCTCCTCCTCCCCCCTCCCCTCTCCTCCTCCCCCTCCCTCCTCTTCCCTCTCCTCCTCCCCTTCCCTCCTCTTCTCCCCTCCCCCCTCCCCCTCCCTCCTCTTCTCCCCTCCCCCCTCCCCCTCCCTCCTCCTTCTCCCCCTCCACTCCCCCTCCACTCCCCCTCCACTCCCCCTCCACTCCCCCTCCCCTTCCCCCTCCCCCCTCCCCTTCCCCCTCCCCCCTCCCCTTCCCCTTCCCCCTCCCCCTCCCCCCTCCCCTTCCCCCTCCCCCCTCCCCTTCCCCCTCCCCCCTCCCCTTCCCCCTCCCCCCTCCCCTCCCCCCTCCCCCCTCACCTCGCCCCCCTCCCCTCTCCTCCTCCCCTCCCTCCTCTTCTCCCCTCTCCTCCTCCCCCTCCTTCCTCTTCTCCCCTCCCACCCTCTCCTCCCCTCCCCCCCCCGTTCCCCTCCCCTTCCCCCCCGTTCCCCTCCCCTCCCCCCCCGTTCCCCTCCCCTCCCCCCCCCGTTCCCCTCCCCTCCCCCCCCGTTCCCCTCCCCTCCCCCCCCGTTCCCCTCCCCTCCCCCCCCGTTCCCCTCCCCTCCCCTTCCTCCTCCCCTCCCTTCCCCTGCCCGGCAATGCCGGGTACTTCCCATGGCCACCTACCTGTACGTGGGTTGCTCGAGGGTTGGAAAACCAAGCAATCTTTATGTCTTGGCACCAAGTAAGAAAACCAGAAATGTTGTATACCAAGAGGTTTTGAGAAATTGAAAATTGACAAAACGTCATGTAGGAAATGTACTGTGATCTTGCTCTAAAATATACATGTTCTTTTCATCATATATTTGTATTATTCTTATTCAACCCGGGCGAAGCCGGGTACCTCAGCTAGTATGTATATATATATTGATGTACCATATTCTTTCACAGCATTGGTGCTGCCGATGCAGCTTCTTTGTAATGTTTTTACTGGGTCGTTTGCCATTGCCTTCCCAGCATTGTTTGTCCATGCTCTGTCTTTTTAAGTGCTGAGCCTCAAGCAAGGAAGCAGCGCGTACCGTTAAAAGTCTTTGAGTAGGACTTGGCCTGGTTTGAACCACCAAGCTCCCAGTCTCGGAGCGGACGCTCTAACCATTGTGCCACCGATCCTGGTTATATATAATATTTTTTGTGTGAAATATTTTCTCTGATATTTCCTTATCTGTCTGCCTTTTTGTACATGTAGTAAATCGACTTGGACCTCCGAATAACACCGAGCCAGTCAGTCTTACGTGACTGTGGTTTTGTCGTCATACTAACGTGTTGTTGGGTGAGTCACTGAGCGTGCAGACAGGTAAGATGCTCAATTTGATTTGCGGTTGTTTGTACAAAGACGTTGGTGTCCCTCACATGGAGAAGCTGTTAAAGGGGTGTGCTTGAGGTTTCAATCCTGTCAACGAGACCATCGTGATTAAATCTCTTTACAAGAAATCTGTCATCAAAACCATTTGTTACTTTTGTCCTCCCAGGTAAGGTTTGTCTTTGGTCCAGCATCTTTGCTGGTACTGTTCTACAGTCTGCTGCTAGCTGATTGACACCCACGTTCCTGTCTGTAGTTGCTTGCGTACAGCCAACCTGAACAATGCTTCTTCTAATCATGGTGACAATGATTATTTGGTTTCGGTTGAGAGGATACACAGCTCAGAGGTAGTGTACTAGCCCTTGAGCTGCCTGTATAACTGTAAACGTTGCATCAATGAGTGGGGGGCATTGGGGGGCATTAAGACGGCTGTCCTGTTTGCTAGCCTTCGCTGGTAGACGTTCAATACCTCCCCCCACCAACAGTACCTACTGTTATTTGAGATACTGATGTAAATTTAAGATGAATGAGTTTTCAGTGAGAAATGAACAAACCAGCGACTGAAAGACACTCCATGCAAATATCGGTGGATCTGTTTGAAGCGACAGAACCTTTTCTGAAGGGGAAATAAGTAAATGTTTGTCAGGTAAAGTAAAGTAATGGTACGGATAGAATTGGACGGACATTTTTTTAAAATCAAACCTCATTTTTCGTGATGAGGGCTACATTTCACATATCAAACGCAGTTAATCGTCACAATTTTAGGATATGGGAAGAAGAAAATCCACATCAATTGCATGAACATGAATGGGATTCGTCTAAACTCTAAAGTAAACGTGTGGTATGCCACGTCACATTATTACATCTACGAGCAACGGTACCCACCCCACATGCGGGGCTTCAATTTGGAGGCAACAGCACAACAACATGCATTTTAAGGCCATTTTCCCTGCCAGAGAGGGGGTTAGCCCTGCAGTCCCCATGACAATCTTCTCCATTTTGCCCTATTTTCTGCATCTCTCCTTGTTAACCCCCTTGCCCGCATTTCTTCTTCCACCATCATTAGCCAAGTCTTTCTCGGTCTTCCCCGTCCTCTACTTCCTTTTACATTCATTTCCATCACTCTTCTCAACCAGTCACTTTCATCCTTCCTCGACACATGACCAAACCATCTCAACCTGTTCCTCTTCACAGCATCAATCACAGGCTCTATTCCCATCATCTTTCGCAATTCATCATTTGTCTTCCTCTCTCTCAACGATACTCCGCACATCCACCGAACCATTCGCATTTCCACCCTTTCCAGCCTTCGTTGCTGCTCTACATTCATGACCCATGTCTCGCTCCCATAAATCATAACACTTCTCACACATGCAGCATACACCTTTCCCTTCAGCTTCAACGACACTCCCCTCCTCATCAGCACGCCACTCAGTTCCCGAAACTTCTTCCATGCACATCTCACTCTTGCAACCGTTGCAACTTGCAACCGTTGCAACCGTTGTGTGCCCTCTGTGCACACATTACATTTGAATGTAGCTGCCACACTGGTTAATGACCCTCTCAGACCACTACATTTTTGATGAACCCACTCAGCGCACATTGTACATTGAATGGAGTTCACTCCGACACCCTTCCTGCACACAGCACATGGCCACTTCCCAGTTCTTTCCACGTCACCACATGCTTTACCACTTGCCATCACCTTCGTCTTTCCTATATTCACGTTCAGACCTTTTGTATCCATACATTCCATCCACTTGTTCATCTTTTCCTTCAGTCCATCCATACTTTCTGCAATCAACACCAGATCATCTGCATACAACAACTCCCACGGTAAACCCTCCTTTACGTTCTGAGCCAGCACCTCCATAGTAGTGGACTTAGTACCGACCCCTGATGCACTCCCACCTTCACCTCAAACTCACCGCTGTTCCCGTCCTTCATCCTTACAGCTGTGTGCGCTCTTTTGTACATTGCCATCACAACTCTGATCAACCATTCCTCCACTTCTAACTTCCTCAATGCCCATGTCAATACTTCACGTGGAACCCTATTGAATGCTTTCTCCAGATCAACAAACCCAAGAAACAACTTCTTCCTCTTCTCCATGTACTTCTCCTACAACTGCCTCACAATAAAGAGCGCGTCTGTCGTTCCTCTTCCTGGCATAAATCCAAACTGCATTTCGTCGATCTTCACTTTCTTCCTTATCCTCCTCTCCAACACCCTTTCCAATACCTTCATTCCATGCTCCAATAACTTTATCGCTCGATACGAGCCACACTCCAGAGGGTCACCTTTCCCCTTGTAAAGAGGGACGAGGGTACTCAGTTCCCAATCCACTGGAATGTGACCTGCTTTCACACCAGATTACAGATCTCTGCCATTCTCTTCACACCCCAACTTCCTGCTGCCTTCAACATACCTCCCACAACTCCTGTTGGCCCTCCCGCTTTTCTACTCTTCATTGCTTTTATCGCTTCCTCAACTTCCTTCTCAGTTATCTTCTCTGCCGGTCCTTAAACTGGGTTACTCTCTATGTTGCCATCCCATTCATTCTCTGTATTCAACAGCATTTCCATATATCTTTTCCATCTTCCTTTAATTCCATCTGGGTCCACAACGATTTGTCCCACTTCATCCTTCAAGCAACTCACCCCCATCACATCACACCTCTCTTTCGCTATCTGCTTTGCAATCCTGAATACTGCTCTCTGACCCTCTTCCGAATCCAAGCGTTCTCCGAACATTTTCCTCTATGCCTCCTGCACCTTTGCTACCTCTTCCTTTGCAGCCTTCTTGGCTGCCTTATAACTTTCATGCTCTGCTTTTTCTGCTCCCGTACCCTTCGCCTTCTGCCACTCCTTGAACTTCTTCCTCTTCTCGTCAATCCTCTTTCCAACTTCATAATCCCACCACCATGTTTCTGAGTGCCTCGGTGGTCCTTTTGTCCATCCACATACCTCAACAACGGCTCCCAACAGACTATCTTTCATTGACATCCAACCACGTTTAAGCTCAACCACATCATCCTCTACCCTACTCAGCCACTCTTTTAATGCCTCCCTCACTGTCACCTCTTTCACCCTCCACACCTTCATTCTCGGTTGGTACTTCACCCGCCGAGCTCTCCTCGCACCTTTCACCCTTATTCGTTAGGCAGTTAAGAGGAAGCATCGTTCATTTTTTCAGGAAAGCACCAAATTTGGCACAGATGTAGTCTGGACTATACAATTGTTTTCCTCAGGGGTGCCCAAAAATTCAGAAAATTCAAAAAATCCAAAAAAATGTCCTGGATGCCGTGAAAAAGGGGAGAAAACGGGTATTGATTCGAAATGGAGATTCTGATATTGTGGTCTTGGCAATAGCACACTACTTTACCTACCAGTCACATGGTGTGGAGGAACTCTGGATTGCCATTGGCACTGGTAAAAGCTACCGCTACCTTGCCATCCATAAAATTGCCACCGGCCTTGGCCGCAGGAAGTCCGAGTCTTTGCCATTATTTCATGCCTTCACTGGCTGTGACACAGTGTCATTTTTTGCCCAAATTGGGAAAAAGACAGCTTGGAAGGCTTGGGAGGCATACCCCAGCATCACGCAGACCTTTCATGCTCTCGCTTATAGGCCATCTGTGGACGCTATTACTATGGAACTACAGAGCATAGAAAGATATGTTGCCATCCTCTATGACCGGACTACCGAGATAAAGACAGTGAATGACATGCGCCGACACTTGTTCACGAAGAAGGCAAGAACAATTGATCACATTCCCCCAACAGCAGACGCCTTCGAACAACACCTAAAACGTGCATGTTTTCAGGCTGGACATGTATGGAGTCAGGCACTTGTGCCCTACCCAGAACTTCCATCACCAGCTGATTGGGGCTGGATGAAAACAGGGACTTCTTGGACACCAATTTGGACCACAATACCACTGCTACAGGAGGCATGTTCAGCGCTTACAAGCTGCCATTGTAAGTCGGCCTGTAAAGGCAACTGTAAATGCTCCAGGGCAAATCTGTCCTGCACATCACTGTGTGACTGCGATGGACAGTGCTTGTAGTACTACGCGTCTGTGCGAGAGCCTCCACCTTTCAAGTGCCCACAATATTTTAAGTTAAAACTGCAACTGTGTGTAACTTTGATTAATTAATACCCTTCCATTGTTATCAGAGACCAATAAAACAATGTGTATCACTTGGAATTGAAATTTTACCTAAAATACTCTGAGAGATTCAATGAAAATGGAAACATCATGGCGGCCATCTTGAAATTAAAGATGATGGATGCCAATCTTTATGCAATTGATCCCATTGGATTCAGAGACCATGAAAACATGGGGTAAGACACTGGAACTGTGGTGTTATCGCTCATAGTACAGAAGTTATTGAGGGAAATAGGTCACAGAGGGCGGTAATGTTGACATTCAATATGGCGGCCACCAGGGGTTCTGAATTTTTGGGCGCCCCTCAGGAAAACAATTGTATAGGTCCATACTACATCTGTGCCAAATTTGGTGCTTTCCTGAAAAAATGAACGATACGCCCTATTTTTCGGTCTTAACTGCCTAAGTATATGTCGCAGACAACCAAGTGGTGCTGTGAAACAGCCTCCTCCCCCGGGATCACCTTTGTGTCCCGGAGGTGCCCCCTATCTCGCCTACGCACCATCAGGTAGTCAACGGTTGGCGTCGACTCACCTGACGTGTACGTAACAAGCTTATTATCCCATTTCAGGAACTGAGTATTACAAATCAACAAATCAGCTCCATCAGCAAACTCCAAAATCCTTTCACCTTCTCCATTTCTCACACCATATCCGTAATCCCCATGAACTCCCTCAAAACCGTCCATACTCCTTCCCACATGTCCATTTAGGTCTCCTCCTACCACAACAACTTCCTCATCTTTCACGTTTTCCATCAGCTTCTCTATCGCACACCAGAACTTGTCCTTCTCTTCATCGCTCTGACCAACTTGTGGAGCATATCCCGAGATGACGTTCACCAAGAGCTTTCCAATCATCATTTTCACCATCATCAACCTATCACTCACTCTAGTCACACTCACCACACTGTCTACAAACTCCTCAGAAAACAGGACACCAACACCATTCATGCCCTCCAGGCACCCTTGCCACACAAACTTGTATTTCTGTCCCTGCCTACCCTTCACCATTCTCACACCACTTCCCTTCCATCTCGTCTCTTGCACACAACATATGTCCACTCTTCTTCTGATCAATACTTCTACCACTTCTCCTGATCTCCCTGTCATTGTCCTTACATTCCATGTCCCAAACCTCAGAAACCGATCTCCACTTCGGGCTTTACCCTGCTCAAATGTAGTTGTAATTGTCATGGTTCTCTCTTTGAGGCAATGTTTTTATGGCCGGATTCCCTTCCTGACGCCAACCCTCTTAGTCACCTCTTGCGACACGCAGGGATATGGTGTACCTATTCTAACCAGGGTACACACCGTACACACCGGTCCAAGTCATTGTAATTCATGTAAAAGGGGGCTTCAATTTGGAGGCCCAAATGAAAAGGCAAAATATCAGAAATTGAAGGCTTTTTTATTTTAAACGATTTATATAAACATCCATTGAATCATATCACACGCAAATCATCAAAATCTAAACAGTATTTGTAGAATTTCAATAAAAGCCACATCACTGTTCATATCGGTAAATATTATTCCATTGTGTTTGGAAAAACTGGAAAATTGGAAAAACAATGTAGCCTATTTTATTCCAGGGGGTCCCAGGATTACCTACCCAAAATATCATTGCGATCGGTTCAGCCGTTTTTGCGGTACCTGGGCACAGACGGACAGACAGACAGACAGACATTTGGTGAATTATAGTAAGATGGACCCGACTTGTTTGATGAACACACAGTCACCAACATTTCGTACCTCAAAATGCTACGAGATTTCTTTGTTCTGCAACTCCAAAAAAATCCCAACTTATTACAAAGAGTCTTTCAATAGGATGGAGCACCACCTCACTTTGCTCGAATTGTTCGTGTTTTTGAATCAAACTTTGCCAGACTGTTGGATTGGTCGACCTAGGCCTGCTCGTTCACCAGAGTCAATGAAATGGCCGGTTTAGTCAGGGCCCTTAGGGATATTTTGGTTCAAATTCTTCCAAAAGCATCAAATTTGGCGCAGATGTTGCCCATGCCATACTCTTTCGATTTTTGACGGGCGCCAAGGGCGGTATGATCCGGGGACCATACCGGTCCATCCCGGTCCATCCCGCCATGTCACCTGACCTATGACGTCATAATTAGGATATGCATCCAATCACATGGCGTACTGTAAGTGGTCAAAGTTCAAAATGAATCGATCGAAAAATGAAGGCAGGGATCCATTTTTAAGGTTTTCATAAAATCCAATATGGCCGCCAGGTCACATGACCTATGACGTCATATTTATGACATGTATACAATCATGTATACATGAATCTGGATCATGATCGCACAAAAATTAAACACAAGGATATGGCATACAGTTCATAAAACATTAAAATCAGTACCTTTGTAATTAGACTGATGAACTGCATATGCCTGAAAATTAGGAAATAGACATGTAAATATTTCCTGTAATTGTCAAAAATAAGGTCAGAGTTCGATTACTCAACCCAGAAACATAAAATGGTGAACCTCGCGTAAATCTTGACAAAAAACTCAAAAACCGACATGTTTGACTCAAAAATGACCTTTAAGATGACCTTGAGGGTTGACCTTGACCTCGAATCATCAAAATAACATCATAATTGGATTCCTCGACCTCGAAAACCCCTGAAAAGTGGTATCATACATGATTCCAACCCTTTTGGTTATTTAACCGATTTTCCTCTAATCCGGGTGGCGGCCATTTAGTATTTCGCCAATCTGGGGCCCCCGGGGGGGGGGGAGGGGGGGCGTCCGTCTTGGCGCCCGTCAAAAATCGAAAGAGTATGGCATGGGCAACATCTGGGCCAAATTTGGTGCTTTTGGAAGAATTTGAACCAAACGGCCCCAAAATATCCCTAAGGGCCCTGACTAGTTCGTTCACCCGACTTGACACCTTTAGATTTTTATCTCTGGAGATTTAAAAAAAGTAAAGTCTACACTAGCAAACCAAGATACTGTGAATAATTTAAACATCGTATTGTTGATGCTATGTCATCCATCCCCATAGCTGTGTTGGAAAATGTTTTCTCATAATTTTAATGCCAAATTAGATTGATTATAGTGAATGATGGACGACATGTAGAAGTTTATTAATAATTCGAGAATATATTGTTACAGACGCGGTGGTGGATGTTAGTTTACCGAGCGGTTTGGTATGACCACGTCTGCACAGTTTACCCGATTATGCTCGAACGTTGACTAGTCGCGCTACGCTAGATCAATGAAGGAAAAGGACTCAACGGCTGGATTCAAATGACACGACACCAAGGGTTCAGTTCTCAAGACCTCCGGAGGAGGTTATATTCGTTCGGAAGGTTAGATTACAACTACAAGAAATGAGAGGGACAGCATAGAAAGACAAGCACTTAGACACACTCTTATATTAACCCCAACAGACGACAGATAAACGGGACAAAACTGACTCACACGGGGATTGATGGCAAGGAAAGGCAGGATCGATGGCTCCAGGTGCACCTGGGCTCAGGGCAGAATCGACCCGGTTCGGTCCGGTCCAAAGATGCGGGGAGGTATCGTCGCGCTGGGGGTGGCGGTGGCTTCCTCTGCTCTCCGTAGTTCAGGCGCATCTGACCTCACATCCGGTAAGTCGCCGCGTATATCCGGCGGGGAGTGACACGCCCTCGGCTCGTTAGCTCCGCCCCAGATGGAATCGGCACGTTGCTTCTCATTGGGTGCGTGCGGGGGGGTTACCGGCTCCGCCCTTGACGAGGGGCTGACAAGGAGCCCCTTCGTGGTAACCCCGTCGGAGCGCATGGTCATGGCGGCTAACCGAGCCGGTGTGAGGACGCACACTCCCCCCCGCGCGCCGTTGTTGTAGTTGTTGTTGTTGTTTCATGGGGAAGATGATGGGAGGAGGTATGGGAAGGTCCTAAACTCACTACTGGTGCCATATAATCACATTCTGGTGCAACGAAGAGTCAGAATTAATGGAAACGAGTCCTTAACTGACATAGACTAAGAATAACTAGCAAGATGTCCGAAAGTTGTCTACGTGAGATGCGGTGGACCTGGGCACGACATTTAATGGGGGAAAAAGGGGAAGGTCGGTTCTACAGAGTGTTATTTACAGGCAATGGGACTAGGGAATGGGGGATTGGGGATAGTTGGGGAGTATTGGGGAAATAGGGGAATATTTACAAGCGGATATGGAGGCCAAATTCCATATTCGCAACAATATAAACAATACCAAAAAAATTAAATAAACGAAAACGTACAATTCTAGTGCGTGTACTCACATCAAATTTATGTCAGTATCTCGATTAACAATAAAACTATTCAATGTTATTTTTGGTATATCCATTTTCGGACATTTTCTAAACAAAGATCTGCATGTAAAGACTGGTTGCGAGAGCATTGTCCAAGAACTTCAACGTCGTCGTTTTCGATGGCTGGGGCAATGGGGCATGTACACTAAGAATGGATCAAGATCGTATTCCTAAAGCAGCCCGACAATGGACAGCAGCTGGCAAGAGAAAACCTGGAAGGCCAAAGATCACTTGTCGTAGGACTGTGTTGACAGAGCTCAATAAAATGGATCTCACCTGCAGGACAGTACAACATTTCGCACAAGACAAGGCTAAGTGGATGGAGATTGTACTAGCCATATGTCCCACAGAGGAGGAAGAGAATTCATAATAATAATAAATTTGGACACTATTTATACTAGTAGGTACACGCAGAACAAAATGTGATTTCAAGTCAACTCCTCCACTCCCCCACAAACCCTGAGCCATCATCCACCTCTCCCAAACCCCAAGTGGTCAACTTCCTCCTCCCAACCCAAAGGATTCAATCCCCCTCTCCACTACCCTTCAACCACAACTCCTTAACCCTCCCCCTCGGCCCTCACCCACCCTCAAGTCTCAACTTCCCCCTCCAAACTCTGTGCCATCTTTTGTTCCCCCCCCCCCACCCCCTCCCACCCCCTTCCGATCCCCAACACTCTGTCCTCCCCTCTCCCCTCCTACTCATAAAAGCAAATGGACATTATGCATGGATCATTACATATTTAATATCGTGTCACCACAATCACTAAGTTTGTAGTTGTCTTTCTTGAAACCTCCTTATCATTACTCATCAATAAACGGCTATCTCAGTATTCTGCTGTATTTTGTGCCATTGACAATTTCTCAAATAGCGTCTTTACCATGTTTGTTGAAAGTAAATAAATAAAATAAAACCCACTTTTGTTTCCTGCCAGCCCTCTTTGCGTCTCCTCTGACTTGCCAAGTGTGTTATTTACTTCGTATAATATGTGAATTACGTGTCCATGCACATGTGAAATGAGCTTTGTTTATAAATCCTGTATTTGCAAACTATTGAGCCTTGAAAACTTTGGCAAAAAGCAAAAGTGATAGATTAGGAGTTTTTTCTTTATTAAAGACTTCAAATATACTGAACAGCAAAAGAAACGTCAGTCAGATCAATAATTTGGAGTCTTTATTTTCAAGTCATGATCAACACGAATTGAGATTTATGATCAACATGAAACATTACAGGTATGTTCACCACAGTTCAAACAATAATGTTAAATGTTCTGAATAAGAAAAACACAAGACCAGGTGAGAACAAGGGAGGTCAAAATCAGTATCTTGTGTGACCTCCGTGAGCGTTGATGACAGCCATACATCGTCTGTACATGGAGTGGTTTAATCGGTTGATGAAGGCATTTGTCACTTGGGCTTACCCTCTGAGAAACGCCTGACTGAGTTGAGCTGCAGTTGTCGGCCTTGGTGGAACGCCATTCAGTCTTCTTTGAACCTCGTCCCACAAGTGCTCTATCGGGTTTAAATCGGGGCTGAGCGCAGGCCAGTGCATGGTTTGGATGCCATTCTGTTGCAGGAAGTCCTTTGTTGCTCTGGCAGTGTGGGCACGGGCGTTGTCCTGCTGGAAGACATGATTTCCGTGACGTCCAAAATGTGGCACAACGTGAGGTCTGAGGACGTCATCGATGGAGCGAGCAGCTGTGACACCATTCCCTCTTCCTGACCAATATTCTGGAACACCACAGGACCGACCTTGTGATTGAGAGCAATAGCACCCCATACCATGATGTTTGGACCACCCCACGAGTCTCTTTCCATCACACAGTCATCTGAGTAGCGTTCCCCACGTCTACGCCAAACTCTCACTCTGCCATCTGCCGTGGAAACACAGTATCGGCTTTCGTCTGAGAAAAGAACGATTCTCCACTGCTGGTAACGCCAATGTTGATGCTGTGTGGCCCACTGTAGTCGGTCACGGCAGGGTCGAGCTGTAAGAATGGGGCCACGATACGGCCTGTGACAACGGACATCCCTGTTCTTCAAACGTCGACGGACTGTATCACCACTAATGTGTCTCTGGTGGGTTCCAACTGTTTGTCTTGCAGTTTCTGTAGCCCTGGTAAAGCGATCTTGGATGTGATGACGCACAATCTGTCGATCCTGTCGTGGTGTTGTTACCCGCGGTTTGCCACTGCGTGGGCGGTCATCGGTGCTGTTGGTGGCCTCGTATCATTCCTGTAACCTGTAGATGGTTCTCACGTTGACATGGAAAGCATTGGCAACCATTCTTGCAGTCTGTCCAGCATGAAATCTTCCAATAGCCTGGTCTCTCTGAATCCTCGTAAGTCTGGCCATGGCGCTGGCATCGAAACACGAATGATGAACACACGTTTTGGGGTGCCTTTTATAGGGAAAGTCACAAGGAGACGCACGTGCATTTTGATTTCCATGGGAATCATGCACGACTTTGTACCATGGTCGTTTTTTTGCCTGCGTTTTGGTGACCTGTTTTTATCCACGTGTGCACCACTGTCGGTAGTTAGGATTAAATTTAGATACAGACTAATGTAAATAACGAGATATCTAAACGAAATGCATTGATATTTATATGGGAAATGTTCAGGAATTATTTTATGAAGTGACGTTTCTATTGCTGTTCAGTGTATTAATCAGGATTTATTTTCTGTCATCTGCATACCTTTATTTCAAAATAGAAGACGCGTTGTTCAGTCTGCACATGTACACTAGCGGCGTCCTGTAAGACCTAAAGTCACGTGAAAAAGTAAGTACACCCCATGTAAAGTTTTGACTTTTTCAACATATTTCAACATGCAGCTATTTGATCTTCATTTCAACAATATTGAGAGATAAAGGTGATATAATATAACAAATATCATGAAACATTTACATTTTGTAGTCCATTGTATAATTTAAATAAACATAAATGCAAATTTCGCATGTTGAAAAACTAAGTACACCCTTGGCTCTAATCGGTGGTATTGCCCCCTTTGGCAGAAACAACCTCAAGTAGGCGTTTCTTATTACTGTCTACCAGTCTCTGACATCGACTGGGATAAATTTTTGCCCACTCCTCCATGCAGAATTATTTCAGCTGTGCGATGTTTAAGGGGTTTCTTGCATGCACAGCTCGTTTCAAATCCCCCCACAATATCTCAATGGGATTTAGATCTGGGCTTTGACTTGGCCATTCCAGAACCCTCCATTTCTTTCTTTTCAGCCATTCCTTGGTGGATTTAATGGTATGTTTCAGGTCATTGTCATGTTGCAAGGTCCACCTTCGGTTGAGCTTCAACTTTCCGACAGATG
This sequence comes from Myxine glutinosa, assembly GCF_964187855.1. Taxonomy (NCBI): domain Eukaryota; kingdom Metazoa; phylum Chordata; class Myxini; order Myxiniformes; family Myxinidae; genus Myxine; species Myxine glutinosa. Next base: position 48,549,959 of record NC_136268.1, read on the forward strand.
GCCTCACATTATCCTCAAGCACCCTCTGGTACAATGAAGAATTCATAGTGGATTCTATGACGGTGAGCTGCCCAGGCCCTGATGCAGCAAAGCTGCCCCAAACCATAATATTTCCACCACCATGCTTTACAGTTGGTATCAGTTTCTTGTGGTCAAATGCTGTCTTTGGTTTTCGCCAAACATGTCTTCTGGTACTGTGGCCAAATAGCTCTACCTTTGACTCATCTGTCCAGAGCACATTGTTCCAGAAGTGCTGGTCTTTGCCTAGGTGTTCATTGGCAAACTTTAGTCTTGCGCTGATGTTCTTTCTGGACAGCAAAGGTTTCCTCCTGGCACACCTCCCATATAGATCAAATTTGTGCAGCCTCTTTCTCATGGTAGACTCGTGCACTTTGACATAAACAGTGGCAAGAGCTACCTATAGGTCCCGTGATGACATTCTGGGGTTCTTAGAGACTTCTTTCAGCATCTTGTGGTCTGCTCTCTGGCTGAACTTGCTGGGGCGGCCTGGCCTGCACAAGTTGGCAGTTGTTTGGAATCTTCTCCACTTGTAGATGATCTTCTGCCCAGTCGAATTATTGACTTCAAATTGATTGGAGATCTTTTTATATCCCATCCAGACTCGTAGGCATCTATAACCTTCTTTCTGAAGGCTTCAGAGAGCTCTTTTGATCTAGGCATGGTGACACCACACACTTCAACAACAAAGAGCAAACCAAACTAAATGTCTGAGGTTTAAATAAGACAGGTTCCTCCAAGATCCTCTCTAACGATGTTCTAATCATTTGCACCTGAGCTGTTGCACCTGATTCTAATTTTAGGTATTTGAAGTAGTGATAAATGTCGGGGTGTACTTACTTTTTCCACATGCGAAATTTGCATTTATGTTTATTTAAACTACAAAATGTAAATGTTTCATGATATTTGTTATATTATATCACCTTTATCTATCAATATTGTTGAAATGAAGATCAAATAGCTGTATGTTGAAATATGTTGAAAAAGCCAAAACTTTACATGGGGTGTACTTACTTTTTCACGTGACTGTCAGTAACGAGCAAAATAGCGGAGATCTGATTTTCTGAGGTAAGAATTGTGAGAGAGGTCAGGCGACCAAAGCTCCACCCTGAATGGACAGAGCGACAGACAGACTGGCGGAGAATATACATACATATATATATATATATATGAAATTTCAGATTTCTACGACACCTGGAAAGTATAAAACATTAATATCAGTCAGTTAGTCAGTGGTTAGAAAGAGCTTTATTTGTAATTGCAAAACACACCTGGTCACAAGTGTGCCTCACTGACTGGGTCCTCAGTCGAGGTCCTCAGCATCAATCCGTTTCGGCCATTCAACCTCGATACGGTCAGCTAATGTGGGTCAGCAGGGACACACACGCCTCCACATGCAGCAGCTACACCCGGATGCATACATCCGTACAGCCCCACCCCCAGCCAGTGAGAACACAGATATAACGGGGAAGGTCCAGGTTTAAGGAGTTTCTTAGTTGTAGACAGGAACACAATTAAAATTGACAGAGGCAGCATTTCGCGATGATTCTCTGATTTAAGGAGAGTTGTTCTAAACCGTGTGAGAAGTTTGTGTCTGCGCTCTGATAAAGGAGAAATGTCAAGAGACATTTGATTTTGTTTGCACGAGTAATCTTACTATAATTCACCAAATGTCCGTCCGTCTGTTCGAAGGTACAGCGAAAACGGCTGAACCGATCGCAACGATATTTTGTGTGGGTAATCCTGGGACTCCTGGGAGTAAAATAGGCTCTATTGTTTTTCCAAGTTTTCCAATTTTCCAATTTTCCAGTTTTTCCAAACACGATGGAATAATATTTACCGATATGAACAGTGATGTGGCTTTTGTTGAAATTCTACAAATACTGTTTATTCTACGTACCAGGAGAGAGTAGATCGACTCCTGACGAACTCTTCCCATATAAACGTACGGCTCCGAAGTAACACGGCAGCGTGTGCAAAGCGACTGAGAAACAGGTGTAGCGGCCGCTTCCGTGTTACAGATTCTGCGTGCACTCTTCACACACAAACGTGCGACTGAGAAAGACGTGTAACGGCCGCTTCCGTGTAACAGATTCGGCGCGCACTCTTCACACATAAACGTGCGACTGAGAAAGACGTGTTGCGGTCACTTCCGTTTTGCAGAATTCAATGTTTTTTCAAAATGGGCGCCATGTACTGTTTAGATTTTGATGATTTGCGTGTGATATGATTCAACGGATGTTTATATGAATCGTTTAAAATAAAAAAAGCCTTCTGATATTTTGCCTTTTCATTTGGGCCTCCCAATTGAAGCCCCGCCCCTGGGGCGGGTACGATTGCTAGTTGTTATAGTTTGTTATGCAATGGATTGCACGCTTTAGCACTCGTTCAAAAAAAAAAAATTTTGGTATACAACATCGAGGCTCATGTAAGAGCGAGCACATTAAACACACATTAGCACATAAAACACAAAAAACATAAACGGTCACATAAAGAATTAAGGGAGGGGGAGACAAGATGGGGAGAGAGAGGAAAGCACACAAGCACAACAGTAGAGAACAGCGACATCAGGAGATCTGTGGAAGGGAGAGGGCTGGAGATGGAGGTGGTGGGGGAGGGAAGGGGTACACGGTATAAAACAAATTGACATGACTAGGAATTTCAGGAATGAAGTCGGACATTGAAAGAGGTGGATTTGGGGTGTATTAACGGGGGTAGAAAATATCAAGGTTTTGGATGGGGGAAGATAACAGATTTTTTTTTTTTTTTTTTTGTATACAGAATCGAGCGAGGCTCATGAAAGACTTCTAGAAATTTCAGGAAAGAAGTTGGGGATTTAAAGAGGTGGATTTGGGGTGTTTTAATGGGGGTAGAAAAGATCAAGGTTTTGGATGGGGGAAGATAAGACATGGTGGGTGAACAGCTGTTTTAAAGACCTGGAGGGAGGAGTGGGATTGAAGAGAGTGTGGGAGTTTGTTCCAGAGGCGGGAGAAAAGAGGAATGAAAGAGGGAAGGTGAGCAGAGAGTTTCACAAGAAGAGGGTTGCTGGCTGTTCTTGTGCGTCCGACAATCTGTCTCAATCTGTGCCTTGGTCAAACTAGAAGCCCACACAGGAGAGCAGACCTCGAGTAGGGGGTGGATGCACATTCTGTAAATGTTCACCAGGCCATCCAACAAGGACACCATTTTTCTTCAAAACACACAGGATGTACAGCCGTCGTGAAGCACGTGTAACCATTTGCAGAATTTGACTATTCCATCTCAAAACTCAGAACCTGCAGAACTAGTCAGCTTGGATGGTGATGCCGAGAAGGGTAAGCGAGTCCATCCTTTGTAAGGGTGTCATCGATGGTTACTTTAGATTGGAAAGGTAGGTGCTTCAGGAAGTTGATATGCATGATCTTGCATTTTTCAGGTTGTCACATGTCATTTAATTGACACCACACTCTGAGATTATTCATGTGCGTTTGTATTGTGGCTTGTTGCGATCTGAGAACTACTTCCACCAAAGTCAGTAATTCTAAGTCAGTAAAAAAGTCTACAGTCAGAACTACTTCCACCAGTAATTGACATACTTCCATCTGTAATTTGTCATCAATGCTGCATCATTTAGCATATTGAGGAAGAGAATGGGACCTAACTTAGTCCCCTGAAGTACTCCACATGTGAGATCCAAGGAATGAGGGGTGACTCCCTTGCAGCGAACCACTTGTGAACGATCATACAAAAAACTGCAGATAGTTGGGAGAATCTCGGGATTAACATCAACCTCAATGATCTGTTGGACCACTTAAGTATGATTGATAAGGTCAAAAGCCTTTGTGAAGCCAACTGCGCAAATGTTCACATGATGGCCCGGTTTGTCGATACTTCTATCAATTACCTCGAGCATACTGACAAGGTAGTGATTGGTTGAACTCCCCTTTATGTTGCCAGATTAAGCTGAGTCAATGTGAGGCCTAAGGTCTGCTTTCAGTCAATCCACCAAAAAACCCTCAAGAAAAAACTCTGGAGAAAACTAGAGTGACTGAGATTGGTCATAGTTGGTTGTACTCAGTCACTATGGGGCACTTTGGTACTGCACATATCGAGGTATTCTTCCATATGTTTGGGAAACTTCCTCTTTGTAAACATTTGTTAAATATTGTGGTGAGTGGGACTGATATCTCATAGGAAAACTCTTTAATCAATTGGGTAGGCACATTGTCCAGATGAGGTGCTTTAGACACATTGAGCTGTTGCAGACATGTATAAACATCATATTGTAGCGGTTACCTTATTGGGACATAGTCCACGTGCACTGGCCAGTGGGGCTTTTGATTGTGTGGGCGTGACGTACGCGCGGTTGTTGAAGCCACGCCCTCCAAAGAGGGTGTTGGCGCTATAAAAGCTGTATGAGTTCCGTTCGCGTGAGGATTTCTGTCGGAATAAAGGAGCTTTGAACACCTAAGAAATGGCCTCGTCTTCTCGTCATCCACAACTCCTAAACTGGTGACCCCGGCTGCTCCCGAACGTTTTCGGGGGCTTCAAACGAACACAGAAAGCGCAGTTTCGATCGACCTGCCGGAGTTTTGCGAACGTTTTTGGGGGCTTCCAACGAGCATGGCGACACCTACATTGGTGACCCCGGCTGCTCCCGAACGTATTCGGGGGCTTCAAATGAACGTGGCAGACGCAGTTTCGATCGAACTGCCGGAGTTTTGGGAACGACGGGCGGCCATTTGGTTCGCGCGCACTGCGCTCGGCTCCTCCTCTGTGACCAGAGGGGTGAGCCTGCTCCAGGATCCTCCGAAGGAACGCAGTTACGAGACGTTGGTGGCACTGCTGCTCGTCTCCGCGCGCACTGACGTTGGCGGACCGGCTGCTCGTCACCTTCGTGCGCACTGCTGCTCGTAACCTTCGTGCGCACTGCGCTGGGCTCATCCTCTGCGACCAGAGTGGTGAGCCTTCTACAGGATCCTCCGAAGGGACGCAAGTACGAGACGTTGGCGGCACTGCTGCTCCTCTCCTTCGCGCGCACTGACCCGAGCAGCACGGCTGCTCGTCACCTTCACGCGCACTGCTGCTCGTACGCTTCGTGCACACAGGACGAGTACTGCTGCTCGTAGCCTTCGCGCGCACTACGGCCAAGCACCTCCTCTGCGACCAGAGTGGTGAGCCTTCTCCAACGTGCGCTGCTGCTCGTAGCCTTCACGCGCACTACGGCCAAGCACCTCCTCTGCGACCAGAGTGGTGAGCCTTCTCCAACGTGCGCTGCTGCTCGTAGCCTTCCCGCGCACTGACCCGAGCAGCACGGCTGCTCGTCGCCTTCGCGTGCACTGACCCGAGCAGCACGGCTGTCCGTCACCTTTGCGCGCACTGACCCGAGCAGCACGGCTGCTCGTCACCTTCGTGCGCACTGCCCTGAGCAGCACGGCTGCTCGTCACCTTCACACGCAGTGACCCGAGCAGCACGGCTGCTCGTCACCTTCACGCGCACTGACCCCGGCAGCACTGCTGCTCATCACCTTCGTGCAACTACATACTACAACTACAAATCGCAAAAACTCTACAACTACAGCTACAGCTCGCGTGTAGAGAGCTGCAACTCGCGCAACTACTACTCCTAATCTGCAACCTCGGGGGAACCTCAGCAGCCTCCCCAGAGGCCTTGACCAGCCCCCTCGGTTGGCTCAACCCCACGGCGGGGCCGTCCCCATGCGAGTGCATTCTGGGGGGCGCATGTAGCGGTTACCTTATTTGGACATAATCCACGTGCTCGGGCCAGTGGGGCTTTTGATTGTGTGGGCGTGACGTACGTGCGGTTGTTGAAGCCACGCCCTCCGAAGAGGGTGTTGGCGCTATAAAAGCTGTACGAGTTCCGTGCGCGTGAGGATTTCGATCGGAATAAAGGAGCTTTGAAAACCTAAGAAATGGCCTCGTCTTCTCGTCATCCGCAACTCTTAAAATATCTACTAATCACTGTAGGAGGGAAAGGTGCTGGCAAATATGAGGACAAGCTGGAAAGGTCAAGGGCTGGTAACTCAGTGAAAATCATAGCAATGTGTGTGTCGAGTTCATTAACCGAATCATCGATTTGGCTTGTCCGCTTCTGGTAACCGGGAGATTTCTTTTTGAAACCAATCATATTTCTAATTTGTTTGTGCCATTTACCAGGTTCCGCTAGTTTCAGGTTTTCAATCTTCCACTTATAAAACGTTTTTTTCACGCTTTCTATTTCTCTTTGAACTAAATTGCGAAGTTGTTTGCACAGGACATGTTTGCATAGGTGTTTGCGGCCCTGTTTATATGCTAAGACCCGTTTCTATATCAGGTGACAAAGATTGCTGTTGAGACATGGCTTGTCTGTGGATTTACGACTAATAACAGATTTGGGAAAGAAGTGTCTGTACTGGCTAGTTAGAGAACTATGGAGTTCAACTGCCAACAAATCGGGATCATCAATTGACTCAAATTCATGTCACTATGAGATGGATGTTGTTGTGCTGTGGAGCAAGAGTCGCTTTAAAGTTGTCAAACTTGTTACACAAAGATCTAGCACTATCAGTATTTTGGAGTACCACTGGCAAGGATGGCAGGAGTTGATGTTGGATCTTCTTCACATTGCGCAGAATACGGAGCCTGTCGGGTGGAAGTTGTAACTGGTTTTGTAGGTGTGGGTCGACTACTTGTATCGGTTGTCTCATATGGAGAACTCCTTGATCAACCATATGCATTGCGGTCTGTGATCGGGTTGCCTTACCCTGTGCCATGACACACGTGACTCTCAAAGGCCACCGTATACCGGTGCTACACATGTGACTCTCCAAAGCAAATCGCAAAGCTTTGAAATATCGGTATAAAATAGGCGGTATAATCTTTCCGGGTTATTTTCAAACATGTGGTTTTGTCTTCTCGCTTTGTTGACTTTGTCGTAGTTTTTTTTATCTTTCTTGCTAGCATTTGTATGTTTTGGTACCATTCTCGTGAGTGCTCTGTTGGTTCTCCTAACCAGTATTGTGTCCATTTTTTGTTTTCTATTATTTTTCCGAGTGGTGTCAATGTTATCTCCTCTATTTTGTTTGCCAGCTCTACTTCCAGTCTTCGCTGCTCCCCATCATCCTCATCTTCCGTGCTCAGTTTTTATCCTTAGTCTTCCACCCCCTCATCATTTGCCACTCCTGCTCTTATCCTTTCTGTCTGTGTTGGTGTCATCTCTTTTGGGTTAGCGGGTTGAACTTGTTCCCTCTCCAGCATTGGGTCTACTTCAGTGCATTCTGTCATGCTTGGTCTTCGCCTCTGGGCCTCTGGTGTTCGTCCATTGCACAGACCCTCTTTCTTCCATTGCAGCTTTGCCAACCCCATCCCTCTTCTCCTCCCCTCCTTCCCCCCCTCCCCCCCACCCTGGCAAGCACCCATCTTCTAAACCCCTCCTCTCTCTTGATGCTTGTTACAATCTCTTCTGCTCTGTCCATAGTCAGGTATTTGTTGATCATCGGTGCTACTCTTTTAAATTTGTAAAGTGGGGTCATTTCCGTCCTATCCACTTAACGATCTCTCATCCACTTAAGTTCTCAGCCAAGAGAAGGAAACTAGCCTGTGCATCTTAGCTGCTCATTGTATAGCTACCGTCAATAAACGTGGAACATCATGTCCAGAGTGTTTGAGAGTAGCTGAAGATCATGGGCCGACAGTATCAGTCGGCAGTCTTTCGGCTCTCACAATGCTGAAGGAGTGCAGAGAGGACTGTCACACACTGCTCAGATGTCGGAATTAAAATCGTCATCCAAGCAGAGCAATTCTTCAGGAAGTTTAAAGGCAGTCTAAAGGATATATTAGCCAAACTCATAAAGCAAGTAGATATTCTCACTCGTGATATTCCTGTCATGGTATCAAAGATATTTACATCTGCAAAGATTCTTCTCCGTGTGGTTGAACAAACATGTGAATCCAAATGTGGAGGTGAACTTGGCAGTAAGAGTGCTGCAATACGAGTTATCATGAAAAAGCTGAAGTAATCTGTTTAGCAAAATACTGATGCCATTCCCATTCATGACAAACATCACCCTCTTCACAGTACAATCATCGCCTACTCTTGTCTTCGCCGGCCCTCTCGTACCAATAGTATCGCAATTATCTGCCAGGTGTGTCACCCCTTTGTGCCCTCCATCCCCCCAATTACTACGTAGCATATTCCACAGTTGGGTGTTGTGACTTAATTGAAGTGACTCAATTTCAGGGTCTTCTCCCCCTCTGTTCTCTTCATCTCACAACCCCCTTTGTCAGGTGAACAGTCCCATCCATTCTGTACCCCCTCATTTTGTTTCTGGTACCCATATGATTGCTATTCTGTTACATTGTTACACTTAGTATGCAGATTGTTCAACAAAACTTGATCCGACCGATTTTAGGCCCGCAAAAGATCCAAATGGATAACACCAAAAGATTCATTCAAATATCCCCAACTCCGTTTGCTGCATGGAGCTTAATAAGGAGATATGACCTCAACCTTCTGCCTCCACATCGATGCAGGCTCGGCTATCCATCAAAGTGCCTTAGGCCAATAACTATACATGGCCAATTAACTCAGTCACACCAAGATTTACATCTGGCTGAAATAAATCGATCGAAACCCGGCTAACATAGCTATTATTGCATTGCTCCAAATATTTTAGCATGCACACTTCCCATTGCGCTGCCAGTATGGGTAAAATAAGCCTACAGTACTTAGTATTCCCAAGTGGTCAACCATCCACACGACCAGTCAAAAGTTTTAGAACACCTCAATTTTTCCAGTTTTTATTGAAATTTACGCAGTTTAATGTCCAGTGAATAACCTGAAATGGTGCAAAGGTAAGCAGTAAACTGCTCGAGGTTATAAAAAAAGTTTAAGTCAGCAAAAATGGGAAAATAATGTAAATCGCACAGTTATACTGTAAAAAAAAAAAAAAAGGCCTTCTCCAGGGAACAAGTAATGGGTTAACAACTTACAGTTGTTCTGCAGCAATGTAAGTAAATTAAGCCTTGAAAGCTGATGCAAACAATTCCTACAGGTGTCCCAACCTCTGCTGATTACTTGATTACAAACCCCCTGTCTGTATAAAAGCAGTATTTGAACAGACTGTTATTCCACCCTCTGAAGCATTATTTGGACAATATTGCACTGCAGGAAGTGGTATATTGGAAACTGGAGGAAACTCTGACAGGAAGAGGTCTGGCAGACCCAAAGCCACAACAGAATCATAAGACAAGTTTCTGAGAGTCAACAGCTTGCGTGATAGGTGGCTCACAGAACAACAACTTCAAGCACAGCTTAACACTGGTCGAAGTAAGCAAGTCTCAGTTTCAACTGTGAAGAGAAGACTGCGAGCTGCAGGTTTGACAGGTCGAGTGGCAGTAAGAAAGCCATTGCTAAGATGGCAAAATAAGAAAAAGAGGCTTGCCTGTGTCATGAAGCACCGCCAGTGGACTACTGAAGACTGGAAGAAGGTCATATGGACCGATTAATCAAAATTTGAAATCTTTGGTTCATCACGCAGGGTTTCTGTATGCCGTCGAGTAGGCGAAAGGATGGTTTCTCAGTGTGTGACACCAACTGTCAAACATGGAGGAGGAAGCGTGATGGTCTGGGGCTCTTTTGCTGGATCCAGAGTCGGCGACTTTCACAGATTGACTGGCACCCTGAACCAAAAAGGGCTACCACAGCATTTTGCAGCGCCATGCAATACCCTCTGCTATACGCCGAGGTGGTCAGGGGTTCATCCTACAGCAAGATAATGACCCAAAACACACCTCCAGGTTATGTCAAAACTACCTTCGAGGAAAAGAACAAGACGGTAGGCTTCAAATCATGGAATCAGCACAGTCTCCAGACTTAAACCCCATCGAGCTGGTTTGGGATGAACTGCACAGAAGGGTGAAAGCAAAGCAACCTATAAGTGCAACACATTTGTGGGAACTTCTGCAACAGTGTTGGGGAGAACTTCCCGAACAATATTTAATTTCCATTGTAGAAAGAATGCCACGAGTGTGTTTGGTGGTTATATCTGCAAAAGGTGGCGACTTTGCTGAGTCAAAAATGTAAATTAAATTTGTTAAACAAAATGATTCTATGATTTATTTTTTATCTCAATTGTTTATTTGTTCTATGCTTAATTTCAGAGTACATTGAGACATTAAACTGCATAAAGTTCAATAAAAACTGGTAAAAATTGAGGTGTTCTCAAACTTTTGACCGGTAGTGTAAGTACTAACTAATCCCTACGTTGCTTAACTTTGGTGATCGGCCGAAAACTAGAGTTTTCAACATGATACGGTCGTAGAAGTATGACTATTGTTACATGCGCACCTGGAACCTATGCCAGCAGAGGGAGGCAACATGGCACCCATTATTGAGTTGGACAGATTCTTTATATATGCAGTCGTGGCCAAAAATATTGGCACCCTAACACTTTCTTCAAATAACTCACAATTTTCCTAAAAACAGGTTGAAATTGACAAAAGTATTTTGGTCTCCACAATCTTTATTTCACTGTTAATATTACAGACCTTTGTTTTTGATTCAGAACTTAATATATCCTTTTAAATCAGAAAAAAATAGAAATGGCATTGACAAAATTATTGACACCCCAGACTTAATATTGGTAGCACAATCTAAGGACAAAATAACTGCAGTCAAGCGCCTTCCTATAGCCATGAATGAGCTTCCTACAATCCTACACCTCTCTACTGGCAGTTTGGCCACTCTTCTTGTGCAAACTGCTCCAGTTCTCCCAGATTTGAAGGGTGCCTTCTCCCAACTGCTGTTTTCAGATCTGCCCACAAGTGTTCAATGGGATTTAGATATGGACTCATAGCTGGCCACTTCAGAACAGTCCAGCGTTTTGTCTTGAACCATTCTGGGTGCTTTCTAAAGTGTGTTTGCATCATTGTCCTGCTGCAAGACCCATGACCTTTGACAGAGACTCAGCTTTCTGACACTGGGTTCAACATTATGCTCCAAAATGCCTTGGCAATCTCTGATCTCATGATGCCATGCACACATTCAATGCACCTAGTGCCAGAGGCAGCACAGCAACCCCAAAACATCACTGAATCTGCTCCATCTTTGACTGTAGGGAAGGCGTTCTTTTCTTTGAAGACTTCATTTTGTTTTCTGGAAACATAGAGATGATGTGCTTTACCAAAAGCTCGCATTTGGTCGCATCTGTCCACAGGACATTCTCCAAGATGGATTTTGGCTTGTTTAGGTGTGTTTTGACAAAATCCAGTCAGGCTTTCTTATGTCTCTCTCTCAGCAGTGGGGTCCTCTTGGTTTCCTTTCATTGAGGTGGTGACAGATGGTGCGAGTAGAAACTGTCGTATCTTGTGTCTGAAGGTCAGCTTGAATCTTTTGGCAGTTGATCAGGTGAACAATCCTTTCTGCACCATTCGAACAATCTTTCGCTGCAATCTTCGATCAGGTTTTCTCTTGAGGCCAAGTCCAGGGACGTTGGCTTAGCTAACTTAACTTAACTAGCTAACTAATAACTTAACTCCACAATCACCCATGTCAGAAATAAAGCAATAACAAACAGAAGTTAGCCAAGAAAATGAAACCATCATTTACATCAAGTAAAGCACAAAGATAAGTATTCGCATGCATCCATAACCTTGCAATTTATACCAGCACTCAGAAAAACATGCAGCAATATATAAAAAAGAGCATATTAAAAGTAAATTGGCATAATCAGTAAAGCCGAATATATATCTTGAGCTTTACCCACCAGAACACTTTGTACCACATAGTCCATGACCCCACAGGCCATTTTAACATTTGAGCCACCATCTCCAAGTGTAAAAAGGATTGAAGGAAAGACCGATGGGATGACGGAGGGGTTGTTGAATTGAGGTTTGGTGAAAACTGATTATTGGCAGATTAAGGACAGAGATTGATTGTTGAAATGAACCGATAGTGGATAGACAGAGAGGGAGATTGTTGGAACGGACCGATGGTGGAGAGAGAGAGAGAGAGAGAGAGAGAGAGAGAGAGAGAGAGAGAGAGAGGAGAGAGAGAGAGAGAGAGAGAGAGATGGAGAGAGAGAGAGAGAGAGAGAGAGAGAGAGAGAGAGAGAGAGATGGAGAGAGAGAGAGAGAGAGATGGAGAGAGAGAGAGAGAGAGATGGAGAGAGAGAGAGAGAGAGATGGAGAGAAGAGAGAGATGGAGAGAGAGATGGAGAGAGAGATGGAGAGAGAGAGAGAGAGATGAGAGAGAGAGGAGAGAGAGAGGAGAGAGAGATGGAGAGAGAGAGGAGAGAGAGAGAGAGAGAGAGATGGAGAGAGAGAGAGAGAGAGAGGATGAGAGAGAGAGAGAGAGGATGGAGAGAGAGAGAGAGAGAGATGGAGAGAGATAGAGAGATGGAGAGAGAGAGATAGAGAGATGGAGAGAGAGAGATAAGAGAGAGAGAGATGGAGAGAGAGAGATAGAGAGAGAGAGATAGAGAGAGAGAGAGAGATGGAGAGAGAGAGAGAGAGAGAGAGATGGAGAGAGAGAGATAGAGAGAGAGAGAGAGATGGAGAGAGAGAGATGGAGAGAGAGAGATTGTTGGAATAGACCGCTGGTGGATAGAGAGGAGAGATAGTGGAAGTGCGGGAAACATCACACCGGGAACATGCCAGGTCTAAGCTCAATGCCTTTGCCCTCCAAAACCCTGGACAATGGGCAAAGGTCTACCTACCACATAAAATCAAGAAACAACTGTCTGGGGATTCCTACATGTACATGAATGCACTCTCCTGGGGTACATTTTCAAAATTGTAACACTATTATATGACTAGGGGAATCCAAAAAGTGTAGCATTCACTGGCCTCGATGAGGCTATATAGTCCGTGCCTGGAGCCTTCAACATAAAAAGGGTCGAATTATTTTTAAACAAGCTGTCTGTTGACTCCCTCCTATGAAGGAAGCCTCTGTGGGGTGTCGGGGCACACTCGCCGTTCCTCTCCGAGCAAGTGTTCTGCTGCTGAGGTAAATGATGGTCCTTTCAGAACGAGTAATGCCATTGTGGACTCTTCCTCCCCACAGGCAAGGAGGAGTACGAAAGGAGAAGGAGGATGAGACGAAGGAGGAGGTGGATGAGGCAGTTCCTTTCCCTCATAATAAACAAGAGGACTCGGTGTAGTCACGTCAGGCGGCTGGCCCATTAATGTAGGAAGGAATAGCTCACATTTGTTCGTTGATCCTTCCATTGGTAGTATCTCTGGTGGCAGTGCCTGTGGTTATTGGCCTTGGTGCAAGCAGCTCTGCTGTCGGTTGCAGGAAATGTGTGCTCTTCCTCACTCTGGCTATGAAAGACTAGGTACTGGGGGTGAATGGACAATGATCAAGTGCCAGAGGAAGAACAAGGACAAAAGGAAGGCTCCCCTTGTAAAGGCCCCACAGGTCAAAGGCAGAAAGACTGTAAAGAGAAGACGTCTGTGGGGCTCAAATCCCCCCCATGCATCTGGCAGCCCATCCATGTCTGTGGTAGTGCCTGCTTGGGTGGAGTGGCCCCCTCCTCAGGCAGTGAGGCCTTCAAGGAAGGGACCATCCTGATCCCTGAGCAGGAGCATTTGGCAGAGCTGCCTGGGGAGAATGCTTGCCGACAGGCCTGGGTCTCTGGCACTCTCGTGGACCCCGGCTGTTCAGGAATAGTAGTCGTGGCTCGGTGCATATGTGCAAGGAGGGTGCAGCCCACTAGGCCCCATGACTCCCCTACGTGACTTGCACTAACCGGTGAGTGCGGCCATCTGGGAAGGTGGGGGGAGAGGGAAGCTGAACATAAAAGTGCTATTGTTCCACAATGGTAAAACATATATGTATAGAAATACCAATAAATAAAAGCTCACTTTCTGTACTCTTGCATCATATTCATATTTTGATCTCAAGTCCAAATTTCTTTTTGAGTACATTTGCAATAATAACAAATTTGGCTTCACTGTTCCAATACTGATGGAGGGCACTGTCTATGCCTCTCAGTGTGCAAGGGAAAGGATGGAGGTCCAGCACCAGTTGGAACTACTCCTTTATCCCCCAGTCCCAGTGATTGTTGGCAGTGAAATTAATATAGATTTGGCCATATTGGCCCAAGATGGCTCAGCATGGGCCTTTAAAAGATTATTCAGAAGGATTATTCAGAATTTTAGATTGAGGGATACGGGTGCATAAGCAGGTCATGGTTTCACCTGGACCGATGCAGCTGGTACCTGGTGGAGTAGGATTGATTACTTCCTTTAGTACCCAAATTTTGGCACCTCAGTCCTGGTACTTCACACCGTAGCTTTTTCTGATCATTATTGTTTGGCATTGAAGAACACCCAGCGAGGCCTTCATCAGGGCCGAGCGAGCAAGGAATCCGCCGCCGAAATCCAGCACAGCTTGGGCGATTTTTACCCCTGTTTGGAGAACACCCAGTGAGGCCTTCATCTGGGCCGAGCGAGCAAGGGCGTGTCGGGGGCCTGGTTCGCGCCATTGACCGAGTGGTTCGCAACAACCGGAGCTGTTTTTCGGATGACGTGCTGATGTCCTTGGACTTCGAGCCAGACTCCGGGCCGACGTGGTGTGGTGCTGACCGGGCCGACGTGTTGTGGTGCTGACCGGGCCGACGTGGTGTGGTGCTGACCGGGCCAACGGGGTGTGGTGCTGACCGGGCCGACGGGGTGTGGTGCTGACCGGGCCGTGGTGCTGACCGGGCCGACGTGGTGTGGTGCTGACCAGGCCGACATGGTGTGGTGCTGACTGGACCGCTGTGGTGTGGTGCTGATCGGGCCCCCGCAGCCGTGGTGCTGACGCCGCCCCCCCCCTCCCACCCCCCAGAATTCCCATGTTTTAAACGTTTCCCGGTGTGTACCCTGGTTTAGAATAGGTACACAGTATCCCTGCGTGTCGCAGGAGGCGACTAAGAGGGTTGGCGTCAGGAAGGGCATCCAGCCACAAAAACAATGCCTCAAAAAGAGAACCATGACAATTACAACTACATATGGGCAGGGCACAGCCCGAAGTGGAGATCAGTTTCTGAGGCTTGGGACATGGAATGTAGGGACAATGACAGGGAGATCAGGAGAAGTGGTGGAAGTATTGGTCAGAAGAAGAGAGGACATATGTTGTGTGCAAGAGAGGAGATGGAAGGGAAGTGGTGTGAGAATGGTGAAGGGTAGGCAGGGACAGAAATACAAGTTTGCGTGGCAAGGGTGCCCGGAAGGCGTGAATGGTGTTGGTGTCCTGTTTTCTGAGGAGTTTGTAGACAGTGTGGTGAGTGTGACTAGAGTGAGTGATAGGTTGATGATGGTGAAAATTATGATTGGAAAGTTCTTGGTGAACGTCATCTCGGGATATGCTCCGCAGGTTGGTCGGAGCGATGAAGACAAGGACAAGTTCTGGTGTGCGATAGAGAAGCTGATGGAAAACGTGAAAGATGAGGAAGTTGTTGTGGTAGGAGGAGACCTAAATGGACATGTGGGAAGGAGTAGGCATGGTTTTGAGGGAGTTCATGGGGGTTACGGATATGGTGTGAGAAATGGAGAAGGTGAAAGGATTTTGGAGTTTGCTGATGGAGCTGATTTGTTGATTTGTAATATTCAGTTCCAGAAAGAGGATAATAAGCTTGTTACATACACGTCAGGTGGGTTGACGACAACCGTTGACTACCTGATGGTGCGTAGGCGAGATAGGGGGCACCTCCGGGACACAAAGGTGATCCCGGGGGAGGAGGCTGTTTCACAGCACCACTTGGTTGTCTGCGACATAAGGGTGAAAGGTGCGAGGAGAGCTCGGCGGGTGAAGTACCAACCGAGAATGAAGGTGTGGAGGTTGAAAGAGGTGACAGTAAAGCCCCAGTCACACTGGGCCTGCGACCAGGTTACGACCTAGCTGCGACCGAAAATTTTGTTAATCGCGGGAAAATCGTATAAAGAGCGCGCGACTGGTCGCAGAGGTCGTGGGTGATTGCCAGAGCAAACTCAGTCGCAGCAAGGTCGATGGTCATGTTCAAAACTTCTGACCTGCGATTCCAAATCGTAAGAGGTCGCAGACAGGTCTTACATGGTCGTACCACCAGTCGCGCATGGACGCACCACCAGTCGTGCATGATCGCGGGTCAAGTAGTCGCACGATTGGTCGTGCTACTGGTCCTGCCACCTGACGATTGGTGGTGCCACCTGTCGTTCAACCTCACGATCGGTAGTGCGACAAGTCACGACCTGTCCCGACTCATTGCATGACCTTACGATTGGTGGTACCACCAGTCTTTAGCTCGCAGACCAGTATATTTGGAGTGGCTTCTGGGGTTCAGGTCACTCTCCACTACAACACCAGAAGAGAGCATATCGCTATGGCGGGTGTACCACTGCCGCCGAGAAGACTCGAAGTTATGTTGGCCCGACTGCAGATGGAGCAACAAAAACAGCTGGGTGCTGTGGCCGCAGCCGTACTTCTCCGACGAAGAAACCAGCGCCAAGAGAGAAGAAGGCGCCAGTACTGGGTGCGTCCCTGGATCGGGAGGCGGTCCTTCTACGGTAACTACGCCAACCTGATGCGGGAACTGGAGAGGGAGTCACAGGGCGATTTTACCAACTACATGTGCATGGAACCGCGCATGTTCCACGAACTGCTTCTCCGAGTGACGCCCAGATTGACGAAACGGGACACCAACTGCCGACGTCCTCTCGAACCGGGGCTCAAGCTGGCCATCACCTTACGGTATATGGCCACTGGTAACAGCTACCACAGCCTGTCTTACTCCTTCCGGGTGCCCCACAACACCATCTCCGGCGTGGTGAACAAAGTGTCTGCTGCCATCGTGGCCGAATACGAAGGCGAGGTATTCGACTTCCCGAACACTCCACAGAGGTGGCGTCAGGTAATCTATCTATAATTCCAGTAATCTCTGTGTGTCTGTGTGTCTGTGTGTGTGTTTGTCTGTGACCGCTGTTTCTCGACAACCACGGGTCCGATATACTTGAAACTTGCCAGGTATATTGCTGGGGACCCGAGGATGTGCCTTTTCAAGGTTTCATATTAATCGGACAAGTAGTTACCGAGCTATGGCGATTTCTTTACCAAACTCCGCAAGCCGTTCGCTTTGGACCAAACCATTGCATGTAAATAGAGGGGGGGGATTGTCACCGTACTCGCAAGTCGTTCGCTTTGGACCAAACCATTTCATATAAATAGAGGGGGGGATTGTCACCGTACTCGCAAGCCGTTCGCTTTGGACCAAACCATTTCATGTAAATAGAGGGGGGGGATTGTCACCGTACTCGCAAGCCGTTCGCTTTGGACCAAACCATTTCATGTAAATAGAGGGGGGGGGGGGGGATATAATTTTAGATATAGATATAGTACGGGCATGCCCTAGTACTAATAATTGCAGTCATTGTAATTATTGTATGTTGTAGCATTTAATTGAATTAAATTTAATTGTATTGTTATATGTCACTTTTACCTAATGTATTTCTGTATTGTGTTTTTCAGGTCGCCGAGCAATTTGGGCAGCGATGGAACTTCCATCATGTTTGTGGGGCACTGGACAGTAAACACATCGCGATCAAGGCCCCCAAGAAGTCCGGCACCCTGTTCTATAACTACAAGGGGTTCTTCTCCATTGTACTCCTCGGCCTGGTGGATTCGGAGTACAAGTTCCTGTGGGCGGACATCGGCAGTAACGGCTCCTCTTCGGACAGTGGAATATTAAACGCTTCCACTCTCAAGGAGTCCCTTGAAACTAGTGACATCGGATTCCCGCAAGCTGAACCGCTACCTAACGACGACCGTGACATGTCGTACTTCTTCATCGGGGATGACGCGTTTGCCCTGCGGACCTGGATGATGAAGCCTTTTGGACATAGGAACATGACCGTGGAAGAGCGTATCTTCAACTACCGACTCTCTTGTGGCCGCAGGATAGTGGAGAACGCTTTCGGAATACTCGCCCACCGCCGGAGGTGCCTCTTCACGACCATGCAACAGGAACATGAGACTGTCAAGAATATCTTGACTGTGTGCCTCTGCCTGCATAACATTATGCGGATTCGGTACCCTGGACTGCAGAACCGGGACGTTGACCGTGAGGGGAATGACCACCAGATCATCCCTGGTGCTTGGAGGAACGAGGCAGTGCTTCAGGACATGCAGAACGTGCAAGGCGGGAATCGTGCTACAGGGGAAGCCAAGGCTGTGCGCGTTTGCCTCAAGCACTACTACAACAACGTCGGCAGTGTCCCATGGCAGGATGAAATGATCTAGGAACTGTTGTGTGAATGTTTGAATTTTGATATTTTTTTTGAGATATGTGTATCATATATTATATGCTATGTGTATGATCTATTTTTGCATATCTATTTTAAAATTAACTTGTACAATAAACATGCTATTTCATGGTATGTCTGGAGAAAAAATAATAATTAGTTGTCTTTATTGTTTGTTTATGGTCTGAGTAATAAATGACTGGTTTATATTACAATGGAAAAATATATTATTTTAAATACAAATTAAATCATTACACGTGTACACAAACAAAGTTCTTTGTCAAAGTAAAATCTTTAACACAATAAAGTAATGTGCAGAACTAAGTAGAACTAAGTAGTAGAACTAAGTAAGTAGACCTAGGTAGTAGTAAAGTAGTGTGCAGAATCTGCCAGGCCACAGTGACACAGTGACGGACGACGGACGAAACATCACGCCAATAGCATACGCTAACCTTCGGTCAGGTAAGCTAAGAAGTAAGTACAAACAATTTCCTTTAAATTTCAATGTATCATCATTTTATTAACAAAACAAAACATGCAATGATACCTTTCATTGTCTCAAAGATATTGAAATATCCCCGAAATTACACTAGAAAACACATAAATTGTACTAGTCCATCACTCGTGCAAGTGGTCACCCCCCTGCAGGATATGATTATTCAAAACTAACTGTGTTCCAGTGTCGGAAGTACGCGACTCAGTGGTTGTCGCAGTCGGATTACCGGTACCGCAACTTGGCATGGGGGATATTATAACTGGGGTCCGCTCAGCCTTGATAAGCTCAGGGACGACAGTCCCGTAGGTAGCTGCTGCGGTGCTGGGGCCTGGGGCCATAACTGGTCATGCTGCTGGTAAGCTGGCGCCTGGGGCCAGTCCTGGGTGGCCACCTGAGTGGTCACCTGGGTGGGCAGCTGCCAGGCCACGGTGATGGGCTGCGGAACCGAGGCTTGGCGAGGCAGCAGAGTGTAGCTCGACGGAGTGCTCGTACGTTGCAGCATGACGGTTGGTGCGGTCAGAACCTGGGGCCGCTGGGGCTGCTGTGCTGCTATGTCGCAGTAACTCATGACAGCCCCGAACACATCCGTCTGGAACCACCAGAATATCTCGTCAGGCATGTACTCCGTCTCCGCCATGATCCACTGGCCGAACACGGTGCGGGGGTTCCGGTTGGAGCGCAACATCTCGTCGACCTGTTGGCAGAATAGTTGTGTCCCCAACGCCTGCTCTACCAGCTTGAGGAGAGCGTCGTCGACGGCGGTTGCCTGCTGGCGCTTCCGTTTGGGGAGTTGCGAGGGTCGCGAAGTAAAATGGGAGCTGTGACCGGGCTGGTCGGCTTCAGCGGAAGCAGAAGTGGAGTCGGCATCCGAGGGTGGCCCATCGTCTTCCTCAGGCTCCGGACACGGGACCTGTGGGTAGAGAGCAGGCATTAATAATAATTTTCATTCAAGTCATATCAGGTCGTACAGGAAACAAATGCATGGAAATCGAATGGAAATGTATGGATTGAAAGTTTGAAAATGCCTACCTTGCCCAACTGCTTGGTCACGGTGCGGACGGCGATGTGTGACTTGAGGAAGCTGAAGTTCCTCAGGTTCCACTTCTGATGCTCGGTCATCCGCGTCGCCGCCTGACCACTCTTCTTCTTGTGCAGTCTCCCATACATGGTCCTCTGTGACTTCCACCAGATGGCCAGCTGGTCGCCTGTAACAAAAAAATCATAAATGGATGGAAGACATGGAATACTGCGTGATAATTTAATAACTGCAACATTCATATATTTGGGTCATAATACTCAATATACTTATTTACCCCTCATGTTCAGCTCCTTGCCCTTCTGGTCCAGGAGGCGGTCCTTCCTCTGTCTGTTTTTGAAACTGATGTCGCTCAGGTCGTAAAACAGGGGGTGGTCGGCGAACCATTCGCAAAGAGCCTGCTCTACTGCTGGCTCCAGCTCTGGCATTTTGTTCCTCTTGGCCGCCATTTCATTCTCTGCTAAGTCGTCACCTGCATCCTGTTGTTCGTTTGGCGTGTCCCCGGCGGTGTCATCCTGCGTGGCCGGTACCGGGTGAATCTCAGCCAAAATCTCCCCGACATCAGATTCGGGATCTTGCTCCAGCTTGGTACTATTCCCACGGCCCTTTCCCTTCTTGGGAGGCATAGCGAATTATAGTTTAAGTTTTAAATTTCGACGAAGTGTACTGCTTGAGAGGTCGGTGACTACTGATGCTGACGCACTGTCGCGAGCCTTTATATCTGATGGAGTGACCCATCTCATGACTGGATGCGACTGTCTGCGATCGATCCTGCGAGCGTTCGCAGGTCACCACGATTGATTGTCCGAGCGGTCGCAAGTCGCCACGATTGACCGTACGATTGGTCGCTGATCGCCACCACTATTCGCATGATTACCTACGATTGATCTTGCGATCGATCTTCTCCAATCGTTGGTGATCGCACAACCACGCATACCACCAATCGTACGATGACCCCTAAGACCAATCGCTGTTTACGATCGCAAATGGAGAGCGTAGCAAACATTGACGATTGGTCGTACCTCGGCCAGATTCCCATCAATCGCACGATCCAGAAATCGTACGATCCGATGTAACTGAGGCCTAAGGGAGGCATTAAAAGAGAGGCGGAGTAGGGTAGAGGATGATGTGGTTGAGCTTGAAAGTAGTTGGATGTCAATGAAAGATAGTCTGTTTGAAGCCGTTGGTGAGGTATGTGGATGGACAAAAGGACCACCGAGGCACTCGGAAACATGGTGGTGGGATGATGAAGTTGGAAAGAGGATTGACGAGAAGAGGAAGAAGTTCAAGGAGTGGCAGAAGGCGAAGGGTACGGGAGCAGAAAAAGCAGAGCATGAAAGTTATAAGGCAGCCAAGAAGTCTGCAAAGGAAGAGGTAGCAAAGGCGCAGGCGGCATGTAGGAAAATGTTCGGAGAACGCTTGGATTCGAAGAGGGTCAGAGAGCGGTATTCAGGATTGCAAAGCAGATAGCGAAAGAGAGGTGTGATGTTATGGGGGTGAGTTGCTTGAAGGATGAAGTGGGACAAATCGTTGTGGACCCAGATGGAATTAAAGGAAGATGGAAAAGATATATGGAAATGCTGTTGAAGACAGAAGCTGTTGCTCGTACCGAGCGATAAAGTTATTGGAGCATGGAATGAAGGTATTGGAAAGGGTGTTGGAGAGGAGGAGGATAAGGAAGAAGGTGAAGATCGATGAAATGCAGTTTGGATTTATGCCAGGAAGAGGAACGACAGACGCGCTCTATATTGTGAGGCAGTTGCAGGAGAAGTACATGGAGAAGAGGAAGAAGTTGTTTCTTGGGTTTGTTGATCTGGAGAAAGCATTCGATAGGGTTCCACGCAAAGTATTGACATGGGCATTGAGGAAGTTAGGAGTGGAGGAATGGTTGATCAGATTAGTGATGGCAATGTGCAAAAGAGTGCGCACAGCTGTCAGGACGAAGGACGGGAACAGTGGTGAGTTTGAGGTGAAGGTGGGAGTGCATCAGGGGTCGGTACCAAGTCCACTACTATTTGTAGTTGTGATGGAGGTGCTGGCTCAGAACGTGAAGGAGGGTTTACCATGGGAGTTGTTGTATGCAGATGATCTGGTGTTGATTGCGGAAAGTATGGATGGACTGAAGGAAAAGCTGAACAAGTGGATGGAATGAATGGAGACAAAAGGTCTGAAGGTGAATATCGGAAAGACGAAGGTGATGGCAAGTGGTAAAGCATGTGGTGAGGTGGAAAGAACTGGGAAGTGGCCATGTGCTGTGTGCAGGAAGGGTGTTGGAGTGAACTCCATTCAATGTACAATATGCGCTGAGTGGGTTCATCAAAAATGTAGTGGTCTGAGAGGGTCATTAACCAGTGTGGCAGCTACATTCAAATGTAAGGTGTGCACAGAGGGAGCTGCAGATGGAGGAAATGTTGAGTTGGATCTTGGAGACAGCGTGAAGCTGGACTGTGTGAAAACATTTTGCTACCTCTGAGACATGCTGAATGGAGAAGGTGGATCAGACTCGGCAACGGTTGGTAGAGTGAGATGTGCATGGAAGAAGTTTCGGGAACTGAGTGGCGTGCTGATGAGAAGGGGAGTGTCTTTGAAGCCGAAGGGAAAGGTGTATGCTGCATGTGTGAGAAGTGTTATGATTTATGGGAGCGAGACATGGGTAATGAACGTAAAGCAGCAACGAAGGCTGGAAAGGGTGGAAATGCAAATGGTTCGGTGGATGTGTGGAGTATCTTTGAGAGAGAGGAAGACAAATGATGAATTGCGAAAGATGATGGGAATAGAGCCTGTGATTGATCCTGTGAAGAGGAACAGGTTGAGATGGTTTGGTCATGTGTTGAGGAAGGATGAAAGTGACTGGTTGAGAAGAGTGATGGAAATGAATGTGGAAGGAAGTAGAGGACGGGGAAGACCGAGAAAGACTTGGCTAAAGATGGTGGAAGAAGAAATGCGGGCAAGGGGGTTAACAAGGAGAGATGCAGAAAATAGGGCAAAATGGAGAAGATTGTCATGGGGCCTGCAAGGCTAACCCCCGCTCTAGCAAGGAAAATGGCCTTAAAATGCATGTTGTTGTTGTTGTATTGTTTGGCCATGAACATGGAGTTAGAGAGGGTGCGTCCTTGACATTGTGAGCTCTGGTGCGTCCTTGACATTGTGAACTCTGGGTGCTTAACTGTCGCCTTTTGCAAGATGGCAGTTTAGTTCGGTCCTTCGTTTGCAAGTATCTAGCTGTTGGCAAATAGTTAGGTGCCTCTTCCATTATTCGGCAGCCTGGTGGGAGGAGGTGAAACGTATGACTGCAGTGTGTATCCATGCGGCAGGGAGGTGTGAGCGTTTCAGGCGTATGGAGGCTTGCCGCGCTGGAGGATATTTCTTTATTTGGCATAGGGGCGGTGTACTTTGAATGTATCTGTACTTGTTTTTGTACACCGCTCCTTTCCAATGCCATCTCCAGGCGCTGAATAACGTCATTGCCGGGCACCGAAGGGGGCTCGGCAGTGACGTACGCTGAAAGGGAGTACTCAGTTTTTACTCTGGTTGTTTGTTTGTTGTGCACTGCACCTTTCCTATGCCATCTCCAAGCGCTGCATAACGTCATTGCCGGGCACCGAAGGGGCTCGGCAATGACGCACACTGAAAGGGAGTATTCAGTTTTCACTCTGGTTGTTTTCTTGCTTACACGCGCACGGCCCCGGACATTGAAGGGCATTAAACGTTCATTAAACATTAAACGTTCATTAAAGGATTACGAAACGAAAAACATTACGAAATTACGCTCACACCGTCACGTCAAACACTACCGTGAACACATACATCGTCACAATGAGAACATCATCACAATGGACGTTATGCAAACTTGAATGTTATGTGGGAGTCCAAACCTAAGAATACTGGAGACCAAAGCTGAAATTGGGAAAACTAAATAGCTTATTTTACTCCTAGAGATCCCAGGATTACCCACAAAATATTGTTTTGATCGGTTGAGCCGTTTTTGCAGTACCTTCGAACAGACGGATGGACATTTGGTGAATTATAGTAAGATTAGCGATTAATTAAGTACTTATTTATTTCCTTTCTCTTCTGACCATGATCTCAGGCACCTTTAGAGTTAGGAAGATGATATTTGGACATGCCAATGACCATGTGATTTGGCTGCAAAGGGTATTTTTGATGTATTGATTAATCAATTAATCAATTAATAGATTAATTATTTAATTATTCTATCAATGACTAAAAATTTTTTTTTAATTTAAAGTTACAGATTCTGATGAAATGGTGGTGGTTTACGTGTTCTATGAGCGAATTGATTAATTATTTCATTTTTTAATGATTATTATTTATTTATTTTCATTATTAATTATTTCTTTATTTTATTTCTCATCTGGGCAACAGCTCAGGCACCTTTTGAGCTAGGGAGCTGATATTTCGACATGACAATGACCAAGTGATTTGTCTGTAAAGGGTATTTTTGATTTATTGATTAATTAATTAATCGATTAAATATTTAATTATTTGATGAATGACTTAATTAATTATTATTTTTTAAGTTACAGATTCGGATGAAATGGTGGTGGTTTATGTATTCTATTCGCCAATTGATTAATTATTTCATTTTTTATGATTATTATTTATTAATTTTCATTATTAATCATTTATTTATTTTCTTTCTCATCTGGGCAATATCTCAGGCACCTTTTGAGCAAGGAAGCTAATATTTGGACATGACAGTGACCAAGTAATGTGACTATAAAGGACATTTTTGATTTATTGATTAATCATTTAATCGATTAATTATTTATTGATAAATCAATTAATTATTTAATTTTTTTATTAATGACTTATTTAATTAAATTTCTAAAAGATACATCTTCGGATGAAGCACTAGTGGTTTAGTTATGCTATTAGCCAAATGATTAAGAAAATATTTTATGATAAACTTTTATTGATTTTAATTATGCAATTAATCGATCAATTATTGTACACCTCTCCCTCCCAATGCAATCTCTCTGAGCTGCACTGCGGTACTGCCGGGCGCCAGAGGTGCCCCGGCAATGCCGCGCTGTAGGATATTTAATTATTTGGCATGGGGGCGGTGTACTTTGAATGTATCTGTACTTGTTAATTAATCAATTAATCAATTAATCGATTAATTATTTAATGATTTGATTAATGACTAAAAATTTTTTTTAAAGTTCGATTCTGATGAAATGGTGGTGGTTTAGGTGTTCTTTTAGCGAATTGATTAATTATTTAATTTTTTCTGATTATTATGTATTTATTTTCATTATTAATTCTTTATTTATTTTATTTCTCCTCTGGGCAATATCTCAGGCACCTTTTGAGCTAGGGAGCTGATATTTGGACATGACAATGACCATGTGATTTGGCTGCAAAGGGTATTTTTATGTATTGATTAATTAATTAATCGATTAATTATTTAATTATTCGATGAATGACTTAATTAATTATTTTTTTTCTGTTACAGATTCGGATGAAATGGTGGTGGTTTATGTATTATATTAGCTTGACATTGTGAACTCTGGGAGCATGTGATTTGGCATGTTATGTGGGACGTATTTATTTATACTCTTTGTTCTAAATGAAGCTTTCTAATTTATGATTAACTATTTCATTTTTTATGATTATTATTTATTTCTTTTCATTATTAATCATTTATTTATTTTCTTTCTCATCTGGGCAATATCTCAGGCACCTTTTGAGCTAGGAAGCTAATATTTGGACATGACAGTGACCAAGTAATGTGACTATAAAGGATATTTTTGATTTATTGATTAATCATTTAATCGATTAATTATTTATTGATTAATCAATGAATTATTTAATTTTTTTATTAATGACTTATTTAATTAAATTTCTAAAAGATACATATTCGGATGGAGCACTACTGGTTTAGTTATGCTATTAGCCAAATGATCAAGAAAATATTTTATGATAATCTTTTATTGATTTTAATTATGCAATTAATCGATCAATTATTGTACACCTCTCCCTCCCAATGCAATCTCCATGAGCTGCACTGCGGTATTGCTGGGCGCCAGAGGTGCCCCGGCAATGCCGCGCTGTAGGATATTTAATTATTTGGCATGGGGGCGGTGTACTTTGAATGTATCTGTACTTGTTAATTAATCAATTAATCAATTAATTATTTAATGATTTGATTAATGACTAAAAAATTTTTTTTAAAGTTAGATTCTGATGAAATGGTGGTGGTTTGCATGTTCTATTAGCGAATTGATTAATTATTTAATTTTTTATGATTATTGGCACTGAGGAAGGAAGCGCCTTTAGCGATTGACTTCCAGCCAGTGTAACGCTAATTCCTGTCACAGGAATTCGGAGATCATATAAGTGGGCGTGGCAGTTCCTGATTGGTTCGTGTTGGGGAACGCCTTCTCGCTGCCGACGTGACGTAAATTCGCGCACGCGCACTGGTGAAGCTTACTCGATCTTACTCGATCCCATATTACATGTACTTTCATTGCATACAAATTATACTTCCTCCTAGAAATTCCAAGCCCGAACCTCAGCGCAATCCAAGAGGATTCACTTGTTATTTATTTATTTTCTTTATTAATTCTTTATTTATTTTATTTCTCCTCTGGGCAATATCTCAGGCACCTTTTGAGCTAGGGAGCTGATATTTGGACATGACAATGACCAAGTGATTTGGCTGCAAAGGGTATTTTTGATGTATTGATTAATTAATTAATCGATTAATTATTTCATTATTCGATGAATGACTTAATTAATTTTTTTTTTTTTTAAGTTACAGATTCGGATGAAATGGTGGTGGTTTTATGTATTATATTAGCCAATTGATTAACTATTTAATTTTTTAATGATTATTATTTATTTATTTTCATTATTAATTATTTCTTTATTTTATTTCTCATCTGGGCAACAGCTCAGGCACCTTTTGAGCTAGGGAGCTGATATTTCGACATGACAATGACCAAGTGATTTGTCTGTAAAGGGTATTTTTGATTTATTGATTAATTAATTAATCGATTAAATATTTAATTATTTGATGAATGACTTAATTAATTATTATTTTTAAAGTTACAGATTCGGATGAAATGGTGGTGGTTTATGTATTCTATTAGCCAATTGATTAATTATTTCATTTTTTATGATTATTACTTATTAATTTTCATTATTAATCATTTATTTATTTTCTTTCTCATCTGGGCAATATCTCAGGCACCTTTTGAGCAAGGAAGCTAATATTTGGACATGACAGTGACCAAGTAATGTCACTATAAAGGATATTTTTGATTTATTGATTAATCATTTAATCGATTAATTATCTATTGATTAATCAATTAATTATTTAATTTTTTATTAATGACTTATTTAATTAAATTTCTGAAAGATACATCTTCGGATGAAGCATGAGTGGTTTAGTTATGCTATTAGCCAATTGATTAAGAAAATATTTTATGATAATCTTTTATTGATTTTAATTATGCAATTAATCGATCAATTATTGTACACCTCTCCCTCCAAATGCAATCTCTATGAGCTGCAATGCCGCGCTGTAGGATATTTAATTATTTGGCATGGGGGCGGTGTACTTTGCATGGATCTGCACTTGTTTTCTTTCTTGTTTGTCCGGGCGATATCTCAGCCATCCTTCAAGCTAGGAAGCTGAAATTTCGGCACAATAGTGAGCAAGTACTTTGTCAAAAACAGTATTTTTTGTTTTTTGATTAATCAATTAATTGATGAGTTATTTAATTATTAGCGATTAATTAAGTACTTATCCATTTCCTTTCTCTTCTTGGCATTATCTCAGGCACCTTTTGAATTAGGAAGCTGATATTTGGACATGCCAATGACCAAGTGATTTGGCTGCAAAGGCTATTTTTGATTTATTGATTAATCAATTAATCAATTAATCAATTAATCAATTAATTATTCGATTAATGACCTTTTTTTTTTTTTTTAGTTACAGATTCTGATGAAATGGTGGTGGTTTATGTGTTCTATTAGCGAATTGATTAATTATTTAATATTTTTATGATTATTATTCATTTATTTTCATTATTAATTATTTATTTATTTTATTTCTCATCTGGGCAATATCTCAGGCATGTTTTGACCGAGGAAGCTGATATTTGGACATGACAATGACCAAGTGATCTGGCTGTAAAGACTATTTTTGATTTATTGATTAATTAATTAATCGATTAATTATTTAATTATTTGATGATTGACTTAATTAATTAATTTTATTTAAATTACAGATTCGGATGAAATGGTGGTGGTTTATGTATTCTATTAGCCAATTGATTAACTATTTAATTTTTTTATGATGATTATTTATTTATTTTCATTATTAATTATTTATTTATTTTATTTCTCATCTGGGCAATATCTCAGGCACCTTTTGAGCTGGGAAGCTAATATTTGGACATGACAGTGACCAAGTGATATGGCTATAAAGCATATTTTTGATTTATTGATTAATCATTTAATCGATTAATTATTCATTGATTAATAAATAAATTATTTATTTTTTATTAATGACTTTTTAAATTAAATTTCTAAAAGATACATCTTCGGATGAAGCACTCGTGGTTTAGTTATGCTATTAGCCAATTGATTAAGAAAATATTTTATGATTACCTTTTATTGATTTTAAATATGCAATTAATCAATCAATTATTGTACACCTCTCCCTCCCAACGCAGTCTCTATGAGCTGCACTGCGGTATTGCCGGGCGCCAGAGGCGCCCCGGCAATGCGCGCTGTAGGATATTTAATTATTTGGCATGGGGGCAGTGTACTTTAAATGTATCTGTACTTGTCTTTCTTTCTTTTTTATCTTGCCAAAACGAAGTTTTTGCAAGATGTATTAGTCAGCTTGTATGTTTGTTTTTTTGTTTGTTTTTTTTTTTGTTTTTTTGTTTGTGGTTAATCATTTTTTTTCCACGTTTAGATCACTCTGTAGACCACAGTTATTATTGGAAACTCCTGTAACTTCGCATATCAGAGTCCTATAGAGATACCCTTCAGCACCCAAAATTTTGAAGGTCAAGGTCAAAGGTCAAGGTCACTTTGTGGTCAATCATGGAGGTCGACGAAACCCTTATTTTTTGAGTAACTTTGATCGGATCGTCTCCAAACTTCATGGGAATCTAGTATATGGTCCGGCGCTCAGCTGATTAGTTTTTGGTGGCGATCGGCCTTGACCTTCATGGTTAGCGCTGGAGGTCGAAAATTATTGACCCCAAGGTCAAATGTTGAAATCGTTATTTTTTGAGTAACTTTGATCGGATCGTCTCCAAACTTCATGGGAATCTAGTATATGGTCCGGCGCTCAGCTGATTAGTTTTTTGTGGCGATCGGCCTTGACCTTCATGGTTAGCGCTGGAGGTCGACCTTGACCTTTGACCTTGACCTTCAGATCACTCTGTAGACCACAGTTATTATTGGAAACTCCTGTAACTTCGCATATCAGAGTCCTATAGAGATACCCTTCAGCACACAAAATTTTGAAGGTCAGGGTCAAAGGTCAAGGTCACTTTGTGGTCAATCATGGAGGTCGACGAAACCCTTATTTTTTGAGTAACTTTGATCGGATCGTCTCCAAACTTCATGGGAATCTAGTATATGGTCCGGCGCTCAGCTGATTAGTTTTTGGTGGCGATCGGCCTTGACCTTCATGGTTAGCGCTGGAGGTCGAAAATTATTGACCCCAAGGTCAAATGTTGAAATCGTTATTTTTTGAGTAACTTTGATCGGATCGTCTCCAAACTTCATGGGAATCTAGTATATGGTCCGGCGCTCAGCTGATTAGTTTTTGGTGGCGATCGGCCTTGACCTTCATGGTTAGCGCTGGAGGTCGAAAATTATTGACCCCAAGGTCAAATTTTGAAATCGTAGGTACCATATCGAGTAATACCTCATATGAATGCCCTTGATGAGTGCTTCCCAGATCTGTAAACAGTTTGACGCTATGACGTCATTTGATGACGTCATGACGAAAAAACGGAATTTTCATGAAAAAATTATTTCCTCAGTTCTCATCAAAATCTTTCAATATCTCGTGGGCAGACATTCCTCAAAGAGTCGCTTCTAGTGGATAGCAGTTCTGTTCACCTCAGTGTGACCTGAAGCAAGTCACTCATGTTCACATTTTGGCAAGATACGGTTCACCCTGTGGGTGACATAGGTTTATTGTTTGTTTGTCTGGGCAATATCTCAGCCATCTTTTGAGCTCGGAAGCTGAAATTTTGGCACAATAGTGAGTAAGTGCTTTGGCAAAAACGTTATTTTTTGTTTTTTGATTAAGTAAATAAATGATTAGTTACTTAATTATTATCGATTAATTAAGTACTTATTTATTTCCTTTCTCATCTGGGCAATATCTCAGGAACTTTTTGAGATAGGAAGCTCAGATTTGGACATGACAATGACCAAGTGATTTGGCTGGAAAGGCTATTTTTGATTTATTGATCAATTAAGCGAATAATTATTTAAATATTCGATTAATGACTTAATTAATTACTTTTTTAAAGTTACAGAATCGGATGAAATGGTTGTGGTTTAGGTATTATATTAGCCAATTGATGAATTATTTAATTATTTTATGATTATTATTTATTTATTTTCATTTTTAATACTTTTTTTATTTTCTCTCTCATCTGGGCAATATCTCAGGCACCTTTTGAGCTAGGAGCTAATATTTGGACACGACAGTGACCAAGTGATGTGGCTCCAAAGGATATTTTTGATTCATCAATTAATCGATTGATTATTTATTGATTAATCAATTAATAATAATAAAATCATTAATGGCTTATTTAATTAATTTTCAAAAAGTTACTGCTTCGAATGAAGCACTGGTGGTTTAGGTATGCTACTAGCCAATTGATTAAGAAAATATTTTATGATCACTATTTATTGATTTTAATCATGCAATGAATCAATCAATTAATTGTACACTTCTCCCTTCCAATACAGTCTCTATGAGCTGCACGGCGTTATTGCCGGGCGCCAAAGGCGCCCTGGCAATGCCGCGCTGGAGCATATTTATTTATTTGCCATCGGGGTGGTGTACTTGGAATGTATCTGTACTAGTGTCTTTTCCTTCTTGTTGATTTTATGATTGTTGCTTAGTTCTGCTCTTGTTATATTACCCCACGCATGCAAAGTGAAAAGCGGGGTTAAGCAATTGGTTCACTTTTGTTCATCCGTCCATCCACAAATTCCAGTTTATGATCGAGGAACAATTTAATTTCAACAGAATGTTGTATCGTGAACACGAATCGGAAAACAAACCTGTAGTTTAGCATTACTTTGGCTCTGAATTTGTCCCAATTCCAAATGTACAGATAGAAGTGAGATAATATCTTTACTGTTTCTCAGTCTGGCATTCAACCAAAATAAAAAAATCATTCCAAACAGGAAACGCAGTTTTTAAGGATGTCATAAAGGACACAAACAACAGGCACAAACAACTAATTTAACGTGTTTAAAAATAAGGTGATGTGATAGCCACTGTGTCAATGGTGGTAAATTTAAAAAAATACTTTTTATATGACCTTCACAATCTTTATTTTAGGCTTGTACATATACGGTATATATTTCACTCATCTCGCGTGTCAATACGACTCGCTCTGGTTTAGGGACGTACATATAACTCTCGATACCCTCAACACCCCAATCCTTGCTGCAATGCAATCAAGCGGTGAGCTTACCCAGGAAGATGCACATTGTGCGTGAGATGAAGAAGTGCATGTCCTCCTCCCCATCTTACACGCTGAGCTCCGACAAGCAGCCTTCTCCCCCCATAATAACAACTACCTCTCCATTAACGCTCAACCCACAATAACACCTTCTCTACACTCCCTCCCACTCCCCACTCCCCTCTCCTCCCACTCCCCTCTCCTCTCACTCCCCTCTCCTCTCCATATCCAACAGACACACACAAAATAACAACCCCTACCCAAATATACAGATAGTTCACAAAAAAATGGAAACACTCGGGTAAATTAGGGACACCAAACAACAACTTCCACACAGGTGTGGCCCATGTGTTGATGAAGCAAATAACATCTCAGCATACTTAGCATAATGTATAACTAGAACAGCACTCTTCGACGTCATGACGTCGACCGATTTGCATCCGCCCATATTATTACATCATTATGCATATACTTGTACCAACTTTGATTTAAATCTCTATTCTAAGGTATCACATTGTTACCTGCCATGACGTCTGACCTTTGATGCCCAAATCTAATGACTTCATATTTTCATCATAATAAATACTGTTACGGTTTGCGCGACCCCGTTCCCTTACCAAGGGGAGATTAAGCCCCTTGTTCTCCTTGGGTCGTCGCAACCACGAGACTTGAGTCGCCACTTCCGGTCAGACGCGGAACAGGGACTCGGGACAATGTTCGCACGTACCTAAGTACCCACGCCGCCGCAGAAGCGGGGACCAAGTCTCGCACAAACCACGCGTAATTTGAGTGCACCCGGGCAGATGGCGCACCACGTGGTCCGTGCCATTACCTTGTTATTGGAACCCGATCAGAGTGATATAATTCGTACCATGCTTAGTCAATGATGGAAAACACGAGACGGTCAAATCAAAGAAATAACACGATTTATTTACACTATTATGTACAATGGTTCAGTAGAAAAGAGAGACACAGAGCACATCTTAGAAGGTCTTAACTAATTTTACCCAGACAGTGGGCCCATTCACACTCACAGGGGGATGAAGGAAGAAAAGTTCATGCGCTGGACATGCCGGCTTTGGTCGTCCAGGAACAGCTCACCCGGCGTGGCCCTCTGGCGGTCACCACACATCCCGGCGAAGGCAGGCAGGCAGGCGGGAGGGATCCCCGCAGCTCGTGTATTGGCAAAGCAGGCAGGCGGAAGGAAATATGCGCGCGTCTCTGGCCCGGCACGGCTGTCTTTCACAGCGCGATTAATACAACTGCGCGCTTTCACTCTCGTAACTCAACAGAGGATCTGACTCAAGCTCAACCGAGAACTCAACTTGTAACTCATGCGCGTTTCACCCGCGCTCATAACTTGTTTCAACAGAGGACTCAGGCTCACAACAGACGCTCACAACTCGAGCTCGTAACTCAGCGCACGTCCTCCTCATAATTTAATTCAACACCGCGCATCCCTTCTCATAACTCAACGAGCGCCTCTCACCTCATAACTTGGCACAGCACGTCTCTCCTCATAACTGAACGAGCACCTTTCCCCTCATAACTTGGCACTCCGAACCAACTCTCATAACTCAATTCAACAGAGGACCCCGGCTCACAACTTGTAATTCAACACCGCGCATCCCTTCTCATAACTTGGCGCTCTGAACCGACTCTCATAACTGAGGTGGGGGCTTCGGGCACAGGGTTATATTGCCACGCCCTGGCCCGTATCGAATGTTCCAAACCACGCCTTTTGCCGCAGTGCTAAGCCACTCCCCTCGAGCCCTGATTGGCGGCTCATGCTTACCGGTCACTCCCACTTCTCCTGCCCCACCTTCCTTTGGCCTGGATCGACTTGTCAGGCCGGCCTCCTGGTATTTTGCGCCAAAACTCAAAGCATCGATGCATTAAAGGAGACCTAACTCTCAATGCAAAACTAACACAGGAAAAGGACTACGCTTACATTTACTATGAAATAACTGAACTTAAACGAGGCTACATGTTGTAGTGTAACTAAACTATGAGGGGAAATTAACCTTTTATTGCACAAACACAAAACCGCAACACTACACCCCTCCCTCGTCAGACTCGTCCCCGAGTCGGAACCAACAAATACAACGACCAGTTAGAGAATGACATGCAAAATTAACTTTTACCTTTACATGTGACATATAGGTGTGGTTCCCCCTAACATTTACTCTAACCCGTGTATACGACAGTTTTAAAACACTAGATATGTCCCTCCCATTGCGTTGAGTAGCTACATATCAGATTCACGCCCACAACTAACCGAATTCCGGAATTTGTCAAACTAAACACATAGCCGGTGGGCAGCATTTTTATATTTACAAGCACAAAAACTTAATTTATTCACAATTCTATGACCCAGGACATGTCCTTTTTGGAAGAGAAGATTGGAGGGGAGAGAAAGCACAGCAAAAACAAAACACACTCATAAATCATGACACTTGCTGCTTGCATCTTGCTTCTTGCATCTTCTGTGTGCATATATCAAACCGGCTAGCCCCCGGACCGGCATACAGGCCATTTTTTTTTATCTTCAGGGCTACCTAAACTTACACATCTTCTCATCCCTAGCACACCATAATAAAAATGCACAAAAAATGCTTTTATTTTATTTCTTTGCCAGGCAGGGCCAACCTCATGTGGTCCGACTGCATGACATTAATGCCACTCAAAACAAGTGGTCCGAAGATGCAAGGTGATTTTGCAGCAAAGTGCTGCACAGCAGAGGTGCAAGGCCACAAAGCTTGTGGTCCATAGTGTGTAAGGCGCAGCAAAGGGTTTGTGACAGCAAAGTGCTGCACAGGTGCAGCAAAGTTACAGCAAAAGGATATGGCAGCAAAGTGCTGCGCCGTTCGGCTGCACAGACGTAGCAAGGTGCAGCAGGGATGCTGCACAGGTCGATGGTGCTGCACAGTTCCACCTCCAAAATGGTCCTGGGGTGGGGGGAGAGACAAGGCACAACAAGCAAAGCGGAAAAGACGCAATGGCACATAGAACAAGGTAATGCAGTGCAAGGTGCACGGAAGAGCGAGCAGAGCAGGCTCGTCCCTAACCGTCCGTGCCCCCCCACCGTCGGCTCACACTACCCTAGCCCCCCTTGTATTTACAATCCGTCTCTACGTCTTGTCTCACATATCCCCCTCCACTCCAAATTCGTCTCCCAATCCCCCCCAGGAAGGAAGGAATGGAACAAACAACAATGTCTCCTTACGTCGGGATGCGTCTCACAACTCAAATCAGCTTACAGAGCCTCGGTGTGGAGCTTCGTCCTCCTTGGTGATTGGCTGTGGATGGTGCGAAGGGATTTCTCTTCCTAACTACACTAACTGACATTAACTCTTAAACTACCCGGGGTCGTACCGTGCCAATCGGCCTCTTTAAACTATGTGGTTCTAAAAACCCGAATTCCCATTGCCCACTTGGTGCCCTCCAAAATGTGGCTCTCACTCCCATAAATTTTCACTCTGTGCCCTTGCACAATTTCGGAGCTGGGTCATGTGGCTCTACCAGCAGGTCTACCTACCTGCGCACCTCCGCCACTGAAGTCGCCACCCGAGCTTACCTGCTCCTGCGACTACCTAACTGGGGAAGGCCCCTCCTGGCACTTTACCCCCTGATGCCCACCTTGGCATTGGGCAACCCGGGTCCTCTCCTGGGATCCTCGGGCCCCATTCACAACTACCCTAACTGGCTGCCAGAGCCTACCTGCGGCCTCACCTGGCCGACAAACTACCAGTGGCGGAGTGCCCCAATAACCATACGCACCAATTAAGCCACACGCCCAGCCATTCCACATACTCATGCACCCTCCAAAGCACTACTTTTCCACTACCCGCACCACAGGTGTCAACATCCAAACAAATTTTGCCTATGCCCTCTACCTGGGTTTACACTACCCACCCCAGGCTTTCGCTAATGGGTTCCACTCTTCCCCCATTCAATCCTTCGCACCATGCATTCAATATCACTTATTCTCACACACCATTTATTTCGCACACCACTTTTGTCTCGCACACCTTTTTTGCTCACACACCTTTCGTCTTGCACACCATACAAGTCAATTCGCACTACTACCTTTACACACCAAATATCTGGCATACATTTTGTGCTCACACACCTCTTCCCTCGCACACCTCAAACACAATTCCTTTTATTTTCCACACACAATTCCTCACACACACAGCATCATCTATCTAACTACTTCCCCTCCCCCCACCCCCCCCGGTCCATGTCGATGCTTGAGCCGCGTCCTCACTACTCACGACCCACTCCGCACTCGCACACCCAGGCGCCCCCGCGCCTCCCACACACTCCGTTACTGCACACTCTCCTTCCACATTCTCTGGTGTGCATTCTCCCTCACACTCCGTACTTGTACCTGCACACCTAGGCACACCCACGCCTTTCACACACTTCATTACACACTTTTCCCGCACACAGTCTGGTGTGCATTCTCCTTCGTACTCCGTACTCGTATTCTCTGGTGCACACCACCCAGGCACACCCGCACCTTTCACGCACCCCATTATCGCACACGATCGCGCACACCCTGGCGCACACTCTTTCGTTACACACTCCGTAACACCCTCGGGTGTGCACTCCTGCACACACTCTGCAACACGCTCTAGTGTTCACTCCTGCACACACTCTGTAACACTCTCCCGTTACACACTCCGTAACACCCTCGGGTGTGCACTCCTGTTACACACCCAATCATCGCACACCCTGGCGCACACTTTTCTCGCTCATGCTTCGGCACACACTCTTCTGTTACACACTCCGTAACACCCTTGGGTGTGCACTCCTGTTACACACCCAATCATTGCACACTCTGGCACACACTTTCCTTGCTCACGCTTCGGCGCACACTCTCTC
This sequence comes from Myxine glutinosa, assembly GCF_964187855.1. NCBI lineage: Eukaryota > Metazoa > Chordata > Myxini > Myxiniformes > Myxinidae > Myxine > Myxine glutinosa. The sequence goes on from NC_136268.1 coordinate 48,586,347, forward strand.
ATACCGCGCACCAGTCGCCCTCGTACACCGCACAATGGACCTTCCGCGAATGCCCGGGTCTCGACTCTGTCCCAAGCGCGCCAAAAACCCGTTCGCGCCAAGCACATTCGCGCCATTATTTCCACTCACCTCGGGGTCCTCCTTCCCTGACCTTTCCGCCAGCACCTGCAAACCTTTATTTGGGTTAGCAAACACGGCATCACGGTGTGAATACAAACTTTGTGTGCATTCCATTACCTTCTCCCGTGATTTGTTTTCTGTTTCCACTGTCTCTTCGGCCCCAATTATTTCTTTTTCTTCGATGACCGCCGGTGCCCATAAAATTTTCTCGTCCAATTCGGCGACCTTCGGCTCTTCTACACCCGCGTCACGATTTCCATAGCTCCAGTCAACTTAGCCATCCCTTGCTCAAGCTTGCTCCCCCACGCGTTCCTCACACCACGTCACCTCGTCGCGCGCCACCGCGACCTCGCTCAACCTGCGCCCAATGTCCTCCCCTGCCTCTTTCATGTCCTTCTTCGACGCCACCCTAAATTTTTCCAGTTCCCGGGTGGATTTGTCCCCCATTTCTTTCATGTCCCGGGTGGATTTGTCCCCCATTTCTTTCAATTGACCACCCATTTTGTTTTCCAACCCTTCAATTTTTGCAGACATTTGGATAAGGTATAATTCAATGTCGAACCCGGATCGCACAGCGGGCCTGGCTGCCACCGCCACGTGTGAGGCGCCACCATTTTCTTCGCCAGCTACCGCCACCTCTTCGGCTTCCTCCACTACCAACTGCCTCTCCTGCAGGTCCTGGGTTATCCATTCCTCCTCTTCATCTACCCCCACCGGCATTTGACCGCCTTGGCCAGCCATGGTACGAATACAATTTTGGATTTACTACTAAATTTCGTTTGCTCATAATTTTGAGTGCGTGAAGCGCACTCCAGGTCCAATCCCACTCCCGGACACCAAATGTTACAGTTTTGCGTGCGACCCCATTCCCTTACCAAGGGGAGATTAAGCCCCTTGTTCTCCTTGGGTCGTCGCAACCACGAGACTTGAGTCGCCACTTCCGGTCAGACGCGGGACAGGGACTCGGGACAATGTTCGCACGTACCTAAGTACCCACGCCGCCGCAGAAGCGGGGACCAAGTCTCGCACAAACCACGCGTAATTTGAGTGCACCCGGGCAGATGGCGCACCACGTGGTCCGTGCCATTACCTTGTTATTGGAACCCGATCAGAGTGATATAATTCGTACCATGCTTAGTCAATGATGGAAAACACGAGACGGTCGAATCAAAGAAATAACACTATTTATTTACACTATTATGTACAATGGTTCAGTAGAAAAGAGACACAGAGCAGGACTTAGTCAGTCTTAACTAATTTTACCCAGACAGTGGGCCCATTCACACTCACAGGGTGATGAAGGAAGAAAAGTTCATGCGCTGGACGCGCCGGCTTTGGTCGTTCAGGAACAGCTCACCCGGCGTAGCCCTTTGGCGGTCACCGCACATCCCGGCGAAGGCAGGCAGGCAGGCGGGAGGGATCCTCGCAGCACGTGTATTGGCAAAGCAGGCAGGCGGAAGGAAATATTCGCGCGTCTCTGGCCCGGCACGGCTGTCTTTCACAGCACGATTAATACAACTGCGCGCTTTCACTCTCGTAACTCAATGGAGGGTCTGACTCAAGCTCAACCGAGAACTCAACTTGTAACTCATGCGCATTTCACCGAGCTCATAACTTGTTTCAACAGAGGACCTCGGCTCACAACTCGAGCTCGTAACTCAGCGCACATCCTCCTCATAACTTAATTCAACACCGCGCATCCCTTCTCATAACTCAACGAGCGCCTCTCCCCTCATAACTTGGCACAGCTCGTCTCTCCTCATAACTGAACGAGCGCCTCTCCCCTCATAACTTGGCGCTCCGAACCGACTCTCATAACTCAATTCAACAGAGGACCCGGCTCACAACTTGTAATTCAACACCGCGCATCCCTTCTCATAACTTGGCGCTCCGAACCGACTCTCATAACTGAGGTGGGGGCTTCGGGCACAGGGTTATATTGCCACGCCCTGGCCCGTATCGAATGTTCCAAACCACGCCTTTTGCCGCAGTGCTAAGCCACTCCCCTCGAGCCCTGATTGGCGGCTCATGCTTACCGGTCACTCCCACTTCTCCTGCCCCACCTTCCTTTGGCCTGGATCGACTTGTCAGGCCGGCCTCCTGGTATTTTGCGCCAAAACTCAAAGCATCGATGCATTAAAGGAGACCTAACTCTCAATGCAAAACTAACACAGGAAAAGGACTACGCTTACATTTACTATGAAATAACTGAACTTAAACGAGGCTACATGTTGTAGTGTAACTAAACTATGAGGGGAAATTAACCTTTTATTGCACAAACACAAAACCGCAACACTACACCCCTCCCTCGTCAGACTCGTCCCCGAGTCGGAACCAACAAATACAACGACCAGTTAGAGAATGACATGCAAAATTAACTTTTACCTTTACATGTGACATATAGGTGTGGTTCCCCCTAACATTTACTCTAACCCGTGTATACGACAGTTTTAAAACACTAGATATGTCCCTCCCATTGCGTTGAGTAGCTACATATCAGATTCACGCCCACAACTAACCGAATTCCGGAATTTGTCAAACTAAACACATAGCCGGTGGGCAGCATTTTTATATTTACAAGCACAAAAACTTAATTTATTCACAATTCTATGACCCAGGACATGTCCTTTTTGGAAGAGAAGATTGGAGGGGAGAGAAAGCACAGCAAAAACAAAACACACTCGTAAATCATGACACTTGCTGCTTGCATCTTGCTTCTTGCATCTTCTGTGTGCATATATCAAACCGGCTAGCCCCCGGACCGGCATACAGGCCATTTTTTTTTTATCTTCAGGGCTACCTAAACTTACACATCTTCTCATCCCTAGCACACCATAATAAAAATGCACAAAAAATGCTTTTATTTTATTTCTTTGCCAGGCAGGGCCAACCTCATGTGGTCCGACTGCATGACATTAATGCCACTCAAAACAAGTGGTCCGAAGATGCAAGGTGATTTTGCAGCAAAGTGCTGCACAGCAGAGGTGCAAGGCCACAAAGCTTGTGGTCCATAGTGTGTAAGGCGCAGCAAAGGGTTTGTGACAGCAAAGTGCTGCACAGGTGCAGCAAAGTTACAGCAAAAGGATATGGCAGCAAAGTGCTGCGCCGTTCGGCTGCACAGACGTAGCAAGGTGCAGCAGGGATGCTGCACAGGTCGATGGTGCTGCACAGTTCCACCTCCAAAATGGTCCTGGGGTGGGGGGAGAGACAAGGCACAACAAGCAAAGCGGAAAAGACGCAATGGCACATAGAACAAGGTAATGCAGTGCAAGGTGCACGGAAGAGCGAGCAGAGCAGGCTCGTCCCTAACCGTCTGTGCCCCCCCACCGTCGGCTCACACTACCCTAGCCCCCCTTGTATTTACAATCCGTCTCTACGTCTTGTCTCACATATCCCCCTCCACTCCAAATTCGTCTCCCAATCCCTCCCAGGAAGGAAGGAATGGAACAAACAACAATGTCTCCTTACGTCGGGATGCGTCTCACAACTCAAATCAGCTTACAGAGCCTCGGTGTGGAGCTTCGTCCTCCTTGGTGATTGGCTGTGGATGGTGCGAAGGGATTTCTCTTCCTAACTACACTAACTGACATTAACTCTTAAACTACCCGGGGTCGTACCGTGCCAATCGGCCTCTTTAAACTATGTGGTTCTAAAAACCCGAATTCCCATTGCCCACTTGGTGCCCTCCAAAATGTGGCTCTCACTCCCACAAATTTTCACTCTGTGCCCTTGCACAATTTCGGAGCTGGGTCATGTGGCTCTACCAGCAGGTCTACCTACCTGCGCACCTCCGCCACTGAAGTCGCCACCCGAGCTTACCTGCTCCTGCGACTACCTAACTGGGGAAGGCCCCTCCTGGCACTTTACCCCCTGATGCCCACCTTGGCATTGGGCAACCCGGGTCCTCTCCTGGGATCCTCGGGCCCCATTCACAACTACCCTAACTGGCTCCCAGAGCCTACCTGCGGCCTCACCTGGCCGACAAACTACCAGTGGCGGAGTGCCCCAATAACCATACGCACCAATTAAGCCACACGCCCAGCCATTCCACATACTCATGCACCCTCCAAAGCACTACTTTTCCACTACCCGCACCACAGGTGTCAACATCCAAACAAATTTTGCCTATGCCCTCTACCTGGGTTTACACTACCCACCCCAGGCTTTCGCTAATGGGTTCCACTCTTCCCCCATTCAATCCTTCGCACCATGCATTCAATATCACTTATTCTCACACACCATTTATTTCGCACACCACTTTTGTCTCGCACACCTTTTTTGCTCACACACCTTTCGTCTTGCACACCATACAAGTCAATTCGCACTACTACCTTTACACACCAAATATCTGGCATACATTTTGTGCTCACACAGCTCTTCCCTCGCACACCTCAAACACAATTCCTTTTATTTTCCACACACAATTCCTCACACACACAGCATCATCTATCTAACTACTTCCCCTCCCCCCACCCCCCACCCCCCCCGGTCCATGTCGATGCTTGAGCCGCGTCCTCACTACTCACGACCCACTCCGCACTCGCACACCCAGGCGCCCCCGCGCCTCCCACACACTCCGTTACTGCACACTCTCCTTCCACATTCTCTGGTGTGCATTCTCCCTCACACTCCGTACTTGTACCTGCACACCTAGGCACACCCACGCCTTTCACACACTTCATTACACACTTTTCCCGCACACAGTCTGGTGTGCATTCTCCTTCGTACTCCGTACTCGTATTCTCTGGTGCACACCACCCAGGCACACCCGCACCTTTCACGCACCCCATTATCGCACACGATCGCGCACACCCTGGCGCACACTCTTTCGTTACACACTCCGTAACACCCTCGGGTGTGCACTCCTGCACACACTCTGCAACACGCTCTGGTGTTCACTCCTGCACACACTCTGTAACACTCTCCCGTTACACACTCCGTAACACCCTCGGGTGTGCACTCCTGTTACACACCCAATCATCGCACACCCTGGCGCACACTTTTCTCGCTCATGCTTCGGCACACACTCTTCTGTTACACACTCCGTAACACCCTTGGGTGTGCACTCCTGTTACACACCCAATCATTGCACACTCTGGCACACACTTTCCTTGCTCACGCTTCGGCGCACACTCTCTCATACCGCGCACCAGTCGCCCTCGTACACCGCACAATGGACCTTCCGCGAATGCCCGGGTCTCGACACTGTCCCAAGCGTGCCAAAAACCCGTTCGCGCCAAGCACATTCGCGCCATTATTTCCACTCACCTCGGGGTCCTCCTTCCCTGACCTTTCCGCCAGCACCTGTAAACCTTTATTTGGGTTAGCAAACACGGCATCACGGTGTGAATACAAACTTTGTGTGCATTCCATTACCTTCTCCCGTGATTTGTTTTCTGTTTCCACTGTCTCTTCGGCCCCAATTATTTCTTTTTCTTCGATGACCGCCGGTGCCCATAAAATTTTCTCGTCCAATTCGGCGACCTTCGGCTCTTCTACACCCGCGTCACGATTTCCATAGCTCCAGTCAACTTAGCCATCCCTTGCTCAAGCTTGCTCCCCCACGCGTTCCTCACACCACGTCACCTCGTCGCGCGCCACCGCGACCTCGCTCAACCTGCGCCCAATGTCCTCCCCTGCCTCTTTCATGTCCTTCTTCGACGCCACCCTAAATTTTTCCAGTTCCCGGGTGGATTTGTCCCCCATTTCTTTCATGTCCCGGGTGGATTTGTCCCCCATTTCTTTCAATTGACCACCCATTTTGTTTTCCAACCCTTCAATTTTTGCAGACATTTGGATAAGGTATAATTCAATGTCGAACCCGGATCGCACAGCGGGCCTGGCTGCCACCGCCACGTGTGAGGCGCCACCATTTTCTTCGCCAGCTACCGCCACCTCTTCGGCTTCCTCCACTACCAACTGCCTCTCCTGCAGGTCCTGGGTTATCCATTCCTCCTCTTCATCTACCCCCACCGGCATTTGACCGCCTTGGCCAGCCATGGTACGAATACAATTTTGGATTTACTACTAAATTTCGTTTGCTCATAATTTTGAGTGCGTGAAGCGCACTCCAGGTCCAATCCCACTCCCGGACACCAAATGTTACAGTTTTGCGTGCGACCCCATTCCCTTACCAAGGGGAGATTAAGCCCCTTGTTCTCCTTGGGTCGTCGCAACCACGAGACTTGAGTCGCCACTTCCGGTCAGACGCGGGACAGGGACTCGGGACAATGTTCGCACGTACCTAAGTACCCACGCCGCCGCAGAAGCGGGGACCAAGTCTCGCACAAACCACGCGTAATTTGAGTGCACCCGGGCAGATGGCGCACCACGTGGTCCGTGCCATTACCTTGTTATTGGAACCCGATCAGAGTGATATAATTCGTACCATGCTTAGTCAATGATGGAAAACACGAGACGGTCGAATCAAAGAAATAACACTATTTATTTACACTATTATGTACAATGGTTCAGTAGAAAAGAGAGACACAGAGCAGGACTTAGTCAGTCTTAACTAATTTTACCCAGACAGTGGGCCCATTCACACTCACAGGGGGATGAAGGAAGAAAAGTTCATGCGCTGGACGCGCCGGCTTTGGTCGTTCAGGAACAGCTCACCCGGCGTAGCCCTTTGGCGGTCACCGCACATCCCGGCGAAGGCAGGCAGGCAGGCGGGAGGGATCCTCGCAGCACGTGTATTGGCAAAGCAGGCAGGCGGAAGGAAATATTCGCGCGTCTCTGGCCCGGCACGGCTGTCTTTCACAGCGCGATTAATACAACTGCGCGCTTTCACTCTCGTAACTCAATGGAGGATCTGACTCAAGCTCAACCGAGAACTCAACTTGTAACTCATGCGCGTTTCACCGAGCTCATAACTTGTTTCAACAGAGGACCCCGGCTCACAACTCGAGCTCGTAACTCAGCGCACATCCTCCTCATAACTTAATTCAACACCGCGCATCCCTTCTCATAACTCAACGAGCGCCTCTCCCCTCATAACTTGGCACAGCTCGTCTCTCCTCATAACTGAACGAGTGCCTCTCCCCTCATAACTTGGCGCTCCGAACCGACTCTCATAACTCAATTCAACAGAGGACCCCGGCTCACAACTTGTAATTCAACACCGCGCATCCCTTCTCATAACTTGGCGCTCCGAACCGACTCTCATAACTGAGGTGGGGGCTTCGGGCACAGGGATATATTGCCACGCCCTGGCCGGTATCGAATGTTCCAAACCACGCCTTTTGCCGCAGTGCTAAGCCACTCCCCTCGAGCCCTGATTGACGGCTCGTGCTTACCGGTCACTCCCACTTCTCCTGCCCCGCCTTGCTTCGGCCTGGATCGACTTGTCAGGCCGGCCTCGTGGTATTTTGCACCAAAACTCAAAGCATCGAGGCAGCATAAAGCATTGGAAGGAGACCTAACTCTCAACGCAAAACTAACACAGGAAAAGGACCACGCTTACATTTACTATGAAAGAACTGAACTTAAACGAGGCTACATGTTGTAGTGTAACTAAACGATGAGGGGAAATTAACCTTTTATTGCACAATCACAAAACCGCAACAATACTTCCACCAAGTTTGGTAGAAATCCTATCACTGGTTCACAAGTTATCATGGTAACAGGATTTTTACCTAACCGGTCCTCTGACCTTTGACCCTTGACCTCTTGACCCCATAATATAATCCATTTCTCTTTTCGTCATTATACATACTTGTACAAAGTTTAATTTGGTTCCCTTCAGCCATTATGAAGTTATCGCAGTTACGAAAACCTATTACAGACTCTAACCTTTGACCTGTAACCCCAAAATCAAATCAGTTGATCTTTGCATCATTTTACACACTTGTAGGCCTACCCAGTGGTCAAAATTTCATGATTGGTTCTCAAGTTAGCTCAGTTACAGAATTTTTCCCTAACAGGATGTCTGACATTTGACCTCTGACCTTTTGACCCCAAAATCGAATCTATTCATCTTTCCATCATGATACATACCTGTACCAAGTTTGACTTGGATCCCTTCAGCTGTTCTCAAGTTATAAAACTATTACAGCCTCTGATCTTTGATCTTTGATCTTTGACCCCAAAATCAAATCAGTTCATCTTTGCATCATAATACATACTTGTACCAACTTTAGTCAAAATCCCATCACTGGTTCACAAGTTATCGCAGCAAAAGGATTTTTTACCTAACATGACCTCAGACCTTTGACCTCGTGACCTCAAAATCTAATGAGTTCATCCTTACCTCAATGTATATACCTACACCTACACTGAGTTTGGCATAGTTCCCTTCAGCCGTTCTCAAGTTATCGCAGCAACGAAAACCTATCACGGACAGACGGACGCACGGACGGACGTATGCACGGACAGACAACCCGAAAACATAATGATTCCGGCGACTTCATTGGCGGAGGCGTAAAAATGCTGCACTCGCCTGGTTGCCTATAATTATGGCAAGGTAGTATGGCTGCAAGATGAGACCCTCCTTATGCCCTATCCACATAGCACATACTTTATAGTCGCCCAATGGTTTGATGAGCATGACTGATGTTATCCATACTTCATGGCCCCCTCAGTCACCAGATCTGAACCCAATCGAGCATCCATGGGATTTCTGGAACGACACCTGAAGCAGCGTTTCCATCTCCATAAAACAGGTGTGAGTTGATTGACTTTCTGGTGGAAGAATGGTGCCGCATCCCTCCTGTAGAATTCCAGACGCTGGTGGACTCTATGTCTGGCGCATATAGGCCATACCGTATGTATATATGTATATATATATATACACATACACACAAGTGCATAATCTACCGTTAAAACACACCTCCCACTCTCGTATTCATCATTCATCGCTCTCTACCGTAGGTCCAAACGCCTGCAATTTGCTCACCCACCACCCCCCACCCGCCGTCCCCACGTGGCTCCCTCCCTCCCTGCCAGGGAGACAATGCGAGGGTCCACACGCGCGAGCCGATGATCCGCATGCGGCCCCGCGCGCGCCCCTATAAAGCGAGCCCGGGCCGAGTCGCGTGCCGTGCTTGCTCGCACCACACCGCGCCACGCGACATTGAGCGCAGATCCCCTGCACAGCTGCTAAGGTAAGGAGCGCTTAGGACAAGGCTCGTCCGTCATGGCTCTTCAGGCGGACACAGGTCCACTTCGCTCAGCATCAACTCGGTGTTTCAAAACAAAGCCGTAAACAAGAAAAAATGGCGAAATCATGAATAAGGGAAGTTTATCATAGTCATCCTCACAAAGCATTTCCTGGAGAGTTGTTCTTCGATGTCGATGGGCTTCTATATTTAGGTTATTTATTTGCTATATTTAGGGCTTCTTCACTGATGCCAATCAGGATCTCTGGATGCTCAATTATGTGGACCAGGAAAGACCACACAATCTGTAAGCATTTAAATATACCATGACTTTCAGCGTGTTCACACATTTACATTAACTTCATCACTACATGCAGCATTTTCTCATTTCTTTCGTGGAAACTTTCCTTCGTGAAACTGTTTCTGATGAGAAACCCTTTTTTGTGTTTAATTCCCCACTCATTTCACTCATTTTGTTTCCCGAACCCGTTTCTTCTTAGCATGGCCTACCAGGCCTCATACGGAGGCACTCGGTTCTTCAATTGCGAAGCTTCTCTCAGCCCCTCGGCTTCGGAGGACGACACGGGCTGCTCGTCCTCGGGTCTGTCTCCGGGTCTGCCGTCGTCTCCTTACACGCCATACTCGGAGGGAGCGGCCGAGCGGGACGGGCGAAGCTCTTCGTGCGGGTCCATCGGCGGTACCGAGTTCCGAATCGGACGCTGTCACGGCCGGCTGGGTCGCAGCAGAGAACCGGGAACGAACGGAGTGCGAAGAACACGACGACTCAAGGCGAACGATCGAGAGCGCAACCGCATGCACAGTCTGAATGAGGCACTGGACGATCTACGCAAGGTGCTGCCCGCATGGCCCGGCGACGATACCGCGGGGGACGCCAAGCTCACCAAGATCGAAACCCTTCGTTTTGCGTACAACTACATCTGGGCACTCACCGAGACGCTCAGGCTCGGCGGTGAGGGTGACACTGGGGTTGGACAAACGCTACACATGATCCCGCGGGCAGACTACCTCATGTAGCCACGGAGGTCTTGTATGTGTGGATGTATATTACATATAGCAGGAACAACAAACGAGGGATGCCCACCAACTGCCTTATCGTGCATCACGGTTTCCAACAAATACAGGAACACACACACCTGGAATGCATATTTTGTTGTGTAAAGTTTCATTATATATATATATATATATATATATATGCGAAGTATATAAATATATATAGATATATACTGTATATATATATATATATATATGAATGTATATGTATGTATATATATATATATATATATGAATGTATATGTATGTATGTATATATATATATATATATATATATATATGAATGTATATGAATGTATATGTATGTATGTATGTATGTATATGTATATATATGAATGTATATGTATGTATGTATATATATATATATATATATATATATGAATGTATATGTATGTATGTATATATATATATATATGAATGCATATGTATATATATGTATATGTATGCATATGTATATATATGTATATGTATGTATATGTATATATATGAATTTATATATATATATCTATATGTATATATGTGTATGTGTATGTATATATATATCTATATGTATATGTATATATATATATCTATATGTATATATGTGTATGTATATATATATCTATATGTATATGTATATATATATATATCTATATGTATATATATGTATGTGTATGTATATATATCTATATGTATATATATGTATATGTATGTATATGTATATATATGAATGTATATATATATCTATATGTATATATGTGTATGTGTATGTATATCTATATGTATGTATGTGTATGTGTATGTATATATATATGTATGTATGTATATATATATATATATATATATATATATATATATATGAATGTATAGTATATGTATAGTATATGATTATATATATATATATATACATATACATATACATATACATATACATAAAAATAATATATATACCGTATATAGTTTTATTCTGGAGCCATACGATTGGAAATGTTTAACATCTATAGAATTTGATGTAAGTTTCCTTAATAGCCTTTGGACAAAAACGAAAGGGCATTGGTGCTGTCGCCATCGTTATTTTGCCAAAAAAAATGCATCGATTTGTTTTTATTCCGAATAGAGGTGCATTGTGCCGATGTTTTTAAATCACTCAGTCGGTGTTTTTAGAAGACTGTCCACAAGAACCGTGAGAGGTTTACATTCATGCCAAAATAGATTCCAACCACAACCACCACCACTACAACTACCACAGGCTGGTGCTTTAATAAATGGCGTTGCGAGTATCGTAGACGTGCAGTGGGTGCGAGGGACTATTCTTCGCTCGTGGCTCCACCAAAACCGTTGAACAGATGAGCCCCACGCACGTCCTGCATTATTAATTCATTCTGTCCCTGGGACATCCCGGACCCACCATCACAGAGTGTCTGCGGCCTCAAGCGCTCTGCCCTTGAGCGACGCTTCGCTCCAGGAAGCCTTTGTGACGTATTTATTGCCTCAAGCCTTTTGAAGAGGTTTTATTTTGTTATTTGTATAAAGAGATATATGGGGGTTTGTTCCGTCCGAGTTATTACTGTTTGATACAGTTTCTAATTAATAAAATAATTATATTCAGTTATGGACATTTGACTCTGCTTTTGTTTGCATTTTCACTGCTTTTGGAAATGAAAATGTCATATTGGTTTGATCTTTTGTGGGGACCATTATGGACCACGAAGATGTCATTTATAATCCCGTCTCAAAGTTTCTTTTCAGCACTTGCAGTCGGGCTATATCAACGGCATTCACTGAATGAGGAACTTTGAGGTTTGGACAACAAATCTGGAGTATTCTACAGTTAATGGTTAACTTTAATGAACAGCAAAAAAGCGCGAATGATCGACAAGTCTGTGTCCATACGATACCGTACAAGTCTGTGCTGTCACGGATCGGAGGATCCTCTTGGATTTCAGCTATCGGACTCTTGGCGGTGCTTGCGCACTAACGGTGATTAAAGAAAGCTCGGACGTCATACGAGAAATGACGTGCCATTTGTCACGTGAGGTGCACGCAAAGGCTGTGGCGCGTGGCGAACACCGTCTCGTGCCAGGGAGCGCGCGGTGTTGCTCGCGGCGCGTGCACCCGGCGGGGGGTTCCGGGACCGCCACAGCTGCGCGCGCGCGTTCGTCACGCAAGCGGGGAGTCTGGCTTTGGGAAAGGAAGGGGGGTGTGGGGGTTGGGGTAGGGGTGTGGAGAGAGAGAGAGAGAGAGAGAGAGAGAGAATGGAGTGGGAAGAGGGGCTCGCGGGTGGGGGAGGGTGTAAGGAAGACAATCATAGCTTGCGCGTGCCACTTGCGACCCCCGGGGGAGAGTCCGCGCGAACAGTAGCCCTACCCCACTCAGTGTCGCTCCTGTCCCTCCACCCATCGATCCGTTGTCTCTCCAAGCGTGTCTTGTCCCTCGGGGCCGAGGTTGCCCTGCGCGCTTCCAGTGCGTGGCGCCGCGGGCAGAAAGAGCGAAATGGGATCGATGACTCGGACAAGAAATATCTGATTTGCACGCCTGACAGATGAGCAGCATTGGCAAAAGATTTGATCGGCACACACACACACACACACACACACACACACACACACACACACACACACACACACACACACACACACACACACACACACACACACACACACACACACACCCCATTAGGATATACATATACGTACACAGCCCATCTCTCCCTCTCTCTCTCCCCCTTTTTCTTTCTCCTCATTCCCAACACTCCCTCTCTCGATTTTTCTCATCACTCCTAATCTCTGGCCCTTTCACCTAACTCCTCTCTCTCTCCCATCACTCCCTAACAACGCAATCTTTTCCCATTACTCCCAATCTCTCTCCATCACTCCATTTCTCCCAATCGCAACCTCTCTATCCCCATCACTCCCTCTCTACACATCACTCTCATTATCCCAGTCTCTACTTCTCTGCCCTATCACTCCCAATTTCTCTCCATCACTCCATTTCTCCATTTATCCCAATCTCAACCTCTGTCCCCAGCACTCCCTCTCTCCCCAATCTCAACCTCTGTCCCCAGCACTCCCTCTCTTCACGTCACTCTCTTTCTCCCAATCTCAACCTCTGTCCCCAGCACTCCCTCTCTTCACGTCACTCTCTTTCTCCCAATCTCAACCTCTGTCCCCAGCACTCCCTCTCTTCACGTCACTCTCTTTCTCCCAATCTCAGCCTCTGTCCCCAGCACTCCCTCTCTTCACGTCACTCTCTTTCTCCCAATCTCAACCTCTGTCCCCAGCACTCCCTCTCTTCACGTCACTCTCTTTCTCCCACTCTCAACCTCTCTGTCCCCATCACTCCCTCTCCTCTTCACATCACTCTCTTTCTCTCAATCTCTACTTCTCTGTCCAATCAATCCCATTCTCCCAATCTCAACCTCTCTATTCCCATCACTCTCTCTCTTCACATCACTCTTGATCGCAGTCTCTACTTCTCTGTCCCCATCACTCCCAATTTTCCTCCATCTCTCCATTTCTCCCAATCTCAACCTATCTATCCCCATCACTCCCATTCTTCACATCCCTCTCTTCTCCTAATCTCAACGTCTCTATCCCCATCACTCCCTCTCTTCACATCACTCTCATTATCCCAGTCTCTACTTCTCTGCCCTATCACTCCAAATTTCTCTCCATCACTCCATTTCTCCATTTATCCCAATCTCAACCTTTGTCCCCAGCACTCCCTCTCTTCACGTCACTCTCTTTCTCCCAATCTCAACCTCTGTCCCCAGCACTCCCTCTCTTCACGTCACTCTCTTTCTCCCAATCTCAACCTCTGTCCCCAGCACTCCCTCTCTTCACGTCACTCTCTTTCTCCCAATCTCAACCTCAGTCCCCAGCACTCCCTCTCTTCACGTCACTCTCTTTCTCCCAATCTCAACCTCTGTCCACATCACTCCCTCTCTTCACATCACTCTCTTTCTCCCAATCTCAACCTTTCTGTCCCCATCACTCCCTCTCCTCTTCACATCACTCTCTTTCTCTCAATCTCTACTTCTCTGTCCAATCAATCCCATTCTCCCAATCTCAACGTCTCTATCCCCATCACTCCCTCTCTTCACATCACTCTCATTATCCCAGTCTCGACGTCTCTGCCCTATCACTCCCAATTTCTCTCCATCACTCCATTTCTCCATTTCTCCCAATCTCAACCTCTCTGTCCCCAGCACTCCCTCTCTTCACATCACTCTCTTTCTCCCAATCTCAACCTCTGTCCACATCACTCCCTCTCTTCACATCACTCTCTTTCTCCCAATCTCAACCCCTCTGTCCCCATCACTCCCTCTCTTCACATCACTCTCTTTCTCACAATCTCAACCTCTCTGTCCCCATCACTCCCTCTCTTCACATCACTCTTTATCCCAGTCTCGACTTCTCTGTCCTATCACTCCCATTCTCCCAATCTCAACCTTTCTGTCCCCATCACTCCCTGTCTTCACATCAATCTTTCTCCCAATCTCAACCTCTGCCCCATCACTCCCTCTCTTCACATCACTCTTTCTCCCAATCTCAACCTCTGTCCCCATCACTCCCTCTCTTCACATCACTCTCTTTCTCCCAATCTCAACCTCTGTCCACAGCACTCCCTCTCTTCACATCACCCTCTTTCTCCCAATCTCAACCTCTCTGTCCCCATCACTTCCTCTCTTCACATCACTCTCTTTCTCCCAATCTCAACCTCTCTGTCCCCAGCACTCCCTCTCTTCACATCACCCTCTTTCTCCCAATCTCAACCTCTGTCCCCATCACATCACTCTCTTTCTCCCAATCTCAACCTCTGTCCCCATCACTCCCTCTCTTCACATCACCCTCTTTCTCCCAATCTCAACCTCTGTCCCCAGCACTCCCTCTCTTCACATCACCCTCTTTCTCCCAATCTCAACCTCTGTCCCCATCACTCCCTCTCTTCACATCACCCTCTTTCTCCCAATCTCAACCTCTGTCCCCATCACTCCCTCTCTTCACATAACTCTCTTTCTCCCAATTTCAACCTCTCTGTCCCCAGCACTCTCTCTCTTCACATCACTCTCTTTCTCCCAATCTCAACCTCTGTCCCCATCACTCCCTCTCTTCAAATCACTCTCTTTCTCCCAATCTCAACCTCTCTGTCCCCAGCACTCCCTCTCTTCACATCACTCTATTCCTCCCAATCTCAACCTCTCTGTCCTCAGCACTCTCTTCACATCACTCTTTCTCCCAATCTCAACCTCTGTCCCCAGCACTCCCTCTCTTCACATCACTCTCTTTCTCACAATCTCAACCTCTCTGTCCTCAGCACTCCCTCTCTTCACATCACTCTCTTTCTCCCAATCTCAACCTCTCTGTCCCCATCACTCCCTCTCTTCACATCACTCTCTTTCTCCCAATCTCAACCTTTGAGTCCCAATCACTCCCTCTCTTCACATCACTCTATTTCTCCCAATCTCAACCTCTCTGTCCCCAGCACTCCCTCTCTTCACATCACTCTATTTCTCCCAATCTCAACCTCTCTGTCCTCAGCACTCTCTCTCTTCACATCACTCTCTTTCTCCCAATCTCAACCTCTGTCCCCATCACTCCCTCTCTTCACATCACTCTCTTTCTCCAAATCTCAACCTCTCTGTCCCCATCACTCTCTCTCTTCACATCACTCTCTTTCTCCCAATCTCAACCTCTGTCCCCATCACTCCCTCTCTTCACATCACTCTCTTTCTCCAAATCTCAACCTCTCTGTCCCCATCACACCCTCTCATCACATCACTCCCTTTCTCCCAATCTCAACCTTTGTGTCCCTATCACTCCCAATCTCTCTCCATCACTCCATTTCTCCCAATCTCAACCTCTCTATCCCCATCACTCTCATTATCCCAGTCTCTACTTCTCTGCCCTATCACTCCCAATTTCTCTCCATCACTCCATTTCTCCATTTATCCCAATCTCAACCTCTGTCCCCAGCACTCCCTCTCTTCACGTCACTCTCTTTCTCCCAATCTCAACCTCTGTCCCCAGCACTCCCTCTCTTCACGTCACTCTCTTTCTCCCAATCTCAACCTCTGTCCCCAGCACTCCCTCTCTTCACGTCACTCTCTTTCTCCCAATCTCAGCCTCTGTCCTCAGCACTCCCTCTCTTCACGTCACTCTCTTTCTCCCAATCTCAACCACTGTCCCCAGCACTTCCTCTCTTCACGTCACTCTCTTTCTCCCAATCTCAACCTCTGTCCCCAGCACTCCCTCTCTTCACGTCACTCTCTTTCTCCCAATCTCAACCTCTGTCCACATCACTCCCTCTCTTCACATCACTCTTTCTCCCACTCTCAACCTCTCTGTCCCCATCACTCCCTCTCCTCTTCACATCACTCTCTTTCTCTCAATCTCTACTTCTCTGTCCAATCAATCCCATTCTCCCAATCTCAACCTCTCTATTCCCATCACTCTCTCTCTTCACATCAATCTTTATCCCAGTCTCTACTTCTCTGTCCCCATCACTCCCAATTTTCCTCCATCTCTCCATTTCTCCCAATCTCAACCTATCTATCCCCATTACTCCCATTCTTCACATCCCTCTCTTCTCCTAATCTCAACGTCTCTATCCCCATCACTCCCTCTCTTCACATCACTCTCATTATCCCAGTCTCTACTTCTCTGCCCTATCACTCCCAATTTCTCTCCATCACTCCATTTCTCCATTTATCCCAATCTCAACCTTTGTCCCCAGCACTCCCTCTCTTCACGTCACTCTCTTTCTCCCAATCTCAACCTCTGTCCCCAGCACTCCCTCTCTTCACGTCACTCTCTTTCTCCCAATCTCAACCTCTGTCCCCAGCACTCCCTCTCTTCACGTCACTCTCTTTCTCCCAATCTCAACCTCTGTCCCCAGCACTCCCTCTCTTCACGTCACTCTCTTTCTCCCAATCTCAACCTCTGTCCCCAGCACTCCCTCTCTTCACGTCACTCTCTTTCTCCCAATCTCAACCTCTGTCCCCAGCACTCCCTCTCTTCACGTCACTCTCTTTCTCCCAATCTCAACCTCTGTCCACATCACTCCCTCTCTTCACATCACTCTCTTTCTCCCAATCTCAACCTCTCTGTCCCCATCACTCCCTCTCCTCTTCACATCACTCTCTTTCTCTCAATCTCTACTTCTCTGTCCAATCAATCCCATTCTCCCAATCTCAACCTCTCTATTCCCATCACTCCCTCTCTTCACATCACTCTTTATCCCAGTCTCTACTTCTCTGTCCCCATCACTCCCAATTTTCCTCCATCTCTCCATTTCTCCCAATCTCAACCTATCTATCCCCATCACTCCCATTCTTCACATCCCTCTCTTCTCCTAATCTCAACGTCTCTATCCCCATCACTCCCTCTCTTCACATCACTCTCATTATCCCAGTCTCGACGTCTCTGCCCTATCACTCCCAATTTCTCTCCATCACTCCAAATTCTCCATTTCTCCCAATCTCAACCTCTCTGTCCCCAGCACTCCCTCTCTTCACATCACTCTCTTTCTCCCAATCTCAACCTCTGTCCACATCACTCCCTCGCTTCACATCACTCTCTTTCTCCCAATCTCAACCCCTCTGTCCCCATCACTCCCTCTCTTCACATCACTCTCTTTCTCCCAATCTCAACCTCTCTGTCCCCATCACTCCCTCTCTTCACATCACTCTTTATCCCAGTCTCGACTTCTCTGTCCTATCACTCCCATTCTCCCAATCTCAACCTTTCTGTCCCCATCACTCCCTGTCTTCACATCACTCTTTCTCCCAATCTCAACCTCTGCCCGATCACTCCCTCTCTTCACATCACTCTTTCTCCCAATCCCAACCTCTGTCCCCATCACTCCCTCTCTTCACATCACTCTCTTTCTCCCAATCTCAACCTCTGTCCACAGCACTCCCTCTCTTCACATCACCCTCTTTCTCCCAATCTCAACCTTTCTCTCCCCATCACTTCCTCTCTTCACATCACTCTCTTTCTCCCAATCTCAACCTCTCTGTCCCCAGCACTCCCTCTCTTCACATCACCCTCTTTCTCCCAATCTCAACCTCTGTCCCCATCACATCACTCTCTTTCTCCCAATCTCAACCTCTGTCCCCATCACTCCCTCTCTTCACATCACCCTCTTTCTCCCAATCTCAACCTCTGTCCCCAGCACTCCCTCTTAACATCACCCTCTTTCTCCCAATCTCAACTTCTGTCCCCATCACTCCCTCTCTTCACATCACCCTCTTTCTCCCAATCTCAACCTCTGTCCCCATCACTCCCTCTCTTCACATAACTCTCTTTCTCCCAATTTCAACCTCTCTGTCCCCAGCACTCTCTCTCTCTCTTCACATCACTCTCTTTCTCCCAATCTCAACCTCTGTCCCCATCACTCCCTCTCTTCAAATCTCTCTCTTTCTCCCAATCTCAACCTCTCTGTCCCCAGCACTCCCTCTCTTCACATCACTCTATTCCTCCCAATCTCAACCTCTCTGTCCTCAGCACTCTCTTCACATTACTCTTTCTCCCAATCTCAACCTCTGTCCCCAGCACTCCCTCTCTTCACATCACTCTCTTTCTCACAATCTCAACCTCTCTGTCCTCAGCACTCCCTCTCTTCACATCACTCTCTTTCTCCCAATCTCAACCTCTCTGTCCCCATCACTCCCTCTCTTCACATCACTCTCTTTCTCCCAATCTCAACCTTTGTGTCCCAATCACTCCCTCTCTTCACATCACTCTATTTCTCCCAATCTCAACCTCTCTGTCCCCAGCACTCCCTCTCTTCACATCACTCTATTTCTCCCAATCTCAACCTCTCTGTCCTCAGCAATCTCTCTCTTCACATCACTCTATTTCTCCCAATCTCAACCTCTCTGTCCTCAGCACTCTCTCTCTTCACATCACTCTCTTTCTCCCAATCTCAACCTCTGTCCCCATCACTCCCTCTCTTCACATCACTCTCTTTCTCCAAATCTCAACCTCTCTGTCCCCATCACTCCCTCTCTTCACATCATTCTTTCTCCCAATCTCAACCTCTGTCCCCATCACTCCCTCTCATCACATCACTCTCTTTCTCCCAATCTCAACCTTTGTGTCCCTATCACTCCCAATTTCTTTCCATCACTCCATTTCTCCCAATCTCAACCTCAACCTCTCTGTCCCCAGCACTCCCTCTCTTCACATCACTCTTTCTCCCAATCTCAACCTCTGTCCCCATCACTCCCTCTCTTCACATCACTCTTTCTCCCAATCTCAACCTCTGTCCCCATCACTCCCTCTCTTCACATCACTTTCTTTCTCCCAATCTCAACCTCTGTCCCCATCACTCCCTCTCTTCACATCACTCTCTTTCTCCCAATCTCAACCTCTCTGTCCCCAGCACTCCCTCTCTTCACATCACTCTCTTTCTCTCAATCTCAACCTCTCTGTCCCCAGCACTCCCTCTCTTCACATTACTCTCTTTCTCTCAATCTCAACCTCTCTGTCCCCAGCACTCCCTCTCTTCACATCACTCTCTTTCTCTCAATCTCAACCTCTCTGTCCCCAGCACTCCCTCTCTTCACATCACTCTTTCTCCCAATCTCAACCTCTGTCCCCATCAC
Organism: Myxine glutinosa; assembly: GCF_964187855.1. Lineage (NCBI taxonomy): Eukaryota > Metazoa > Chordata > Myxini > Myxiniformes > Myxinidae > Myxine > Myxine glutinosa. The sequence goes on from NC_136268.1 coordinate 48,606,225, forward strand.
TCCCTCTCTTCACATCACTCTTTCTCCCAATCTCAACCTCTGTCCCCATCACTCCCTCTGTTCACATCACTCTCTTTCTCCCAATCTCAACCTCTCTGTCCCCATCACTCCCTCTCTTCACATCACTCTCTTTCTCCCAATCTCAACCTCTGTCCCCATCACTCCCTCTCTTCACATCACTTTCTCCCAATCTCAACCTCTGTCCCGATCACTCCCTCTCTTCACATCACTCTTTCTCCCAATCTCAACCTTTGTGTCCCAATCACTCCCAATCTCTCTCCATCACTCGCTTTCTCCCAATATATCGACCTCTCTGTCCCCAGCACTCCCCCACTCTTTCTGTCACCATTCATCTCACCTTCTCTCCATTACTCCCAATCTCTCTCTTTCTATCATTTTCTCCCCATCTCCCACTTTCTCCCCATTACTCCCAACCTGTTTTTCTGTCCCTTTCTCCCCATCTATCTTCATCTCTCCCTCTCGATCTAAGTGCGGGATTCGGTTTCCTAAGCACCTGAGGTAGATTTTAACTCGTTTTCTCAGAGGAAATGGCGGTGCAGAATGCAGATACAATCGTGTCGATATGCAACTATCATATGGGGATTTTGCGCGACATCACATTTAATGCGCGCATTGCCACGATAGGATTTACAAAAGCAGAGCATTTACAGCGTATATCGCCTCAGACTTCAAGAACAGGCTCTGTGAAATGGAACGCCGACAGAAAAGAGGTACAAAAGGAATTCCTTACCAGAAAGAAATAACAATGCACAGAAGAAAAGCCGGTGATTTAAACCCCGCGGTGCTTTCAGCGTTTCTTTCTTGGCCACTTGACCGCCGAATGAGGTTTGCAAGTGTCAATCGCCGGTCGCAGAGCGCGAGTCGTGCATGGACACCAGGAAGCTCCAATGCTCCATGCGGCTTCCACGTGTGGATATCATTTATTTATTTATTTATATTTATAGAGATATATATAATATATATGTGTGTGTACTTATACTATAAAAGTGGAATTTGTAATTGCATATACTGTACTAGTACACCCACTCTCTACATGAGCAACAGGGTCACGTATTAACCTCCGTGGTATATAGATTACAGTAGATCTAGGCTTGCGTCCTAGTCATTGTGGGACACGAGAGGCATTTAATTATAATGCCTCAAAAATGTCCAGATTCCACCCTTTCAGTTTGGTGTCGTGCTTTATAATATTTCCTTACGGCGTAGCCAAGCCATCCAGAACAATGTTTGTCTGTCCATATGTATGTATGTCCCTTACAAACGTACACCAATCAGAGCTGAGGATCTGGTCACATGACAGGGGTGATGTGATGTCATTATGACGACGGCTGACTCCACACACCGCCATTTTGATTTCTATGCCATTCAGGCCAAACGTATCGTCGAACCTGTCATATATCACAATCACCATGCTCTACCTTTACATTTTTAATTCAGTGTAAAACCAAACAGATTGGTAAAATGACCATGAAATATCGAAAGGATAGGCGTTACTGGTCTTCCAACGACACAGTATGTATCTAGGCCTTAGCCTTCATGCCTTGCCTTCAGGCTGCTTCAGACAAATCAGCCCAGGTTTATTAATATAGTAGTATCGTTTACAGTCATAATGATAATGTTAAAAATAATGATAATAATAGAATAAATATGATTAACACTGCAATCCCTTTGTCATGAGTGCAAAGTTACTGGATGACTCAATGAGAAGCGGTGTACTAATTATCGTGGGAGTAAGGAATGAGCCTCAGTTTATTAGTGCAGGAACATCGTCTTCGTAATAATAATAACAATAATGTTAATAATAATAAAGTAAATATAATCGTAATACTGCAATCCCTTTGTCATGACTGCAAAGTTACTGGATTGAAGCGGTGTAAATGTATATCATACAGCGCCACCCAGTGGTAGCCGGTATTACAAATCATCTTGTATAAAGAAAGTTTAAACTTGATAATATGCATTACGGTGATGGTTACATCTAAGTGAGAATAATTCGAAATTTTCAAAATGTTTAATTTCACTCATTTTAAGCAGTTTCAAATCAAAGCAAACAACACTGACCTTTGCAGCCAAGACAAAGGGATATTTTTTTATCGCGCCATATATAAGCAGCAAGTATAGCTGACAAAGAGGGGTGACAGGATGGCCTTGAGGTACCCGCACTGACCTCTAAAGCTGTCTATCCTAAGTTCTAATCTCGGCCTATCTATAAACTTTCATCCCAAGCTTTCACAGGCAGGGTGCACAGTTTGCAGTCATTAAATGGGTGTCCTTCACGAATAGTAAGTGAGCTGTCGACGGCACCTGACCAAATCATTACCCTACCATCAGTCGAACATCAGACCTGGCCAGTGGCCAGCGGTTTCATGAAAGACATGAACCATGCTTCTTCGGCCAACCCCACATGAACGTGGGAATAATTGTGGCCGTTAAAGGAGATGAAGAAGAAGAAAAAGAAAAAGTTGGCTGACAAAGGTGATGTCAGCTGACTTATAAGCAGATCGAAGATGATTTAAGAAAAATGAAAGAGTGAATAGAGCAGAATGTTTGTGAAACAACAACATGAGGTCTTTGTACAACATGAGGTCTTTTGATTAAATCCTTCAGCCAAACAGGTAAAAATGCTGAGTGTATGTACTATCGTGGTGAAATGTTTTTTCAAATAATGCACCATTTCCTCCAGAAAATTGTTGAAATTCAAAAATATTTTAGTATTCACATTTGTATTTCTTTGGTTTGCAGTGGAACAAAACAAAAAAAAAACAGCTGAAAAAATGCTAAATCTTAGCTTATTCCACACAGAAATCCTAAAATGTCCCGGTCAATATCATTGGTACCTTTTAGAAGTTGTTAGAAATAATTAGATTTCAAGCAGGTGATTCGCCTTTACTTTGGAATTGAACTCACCTGTAGTGAGTTGCAGGTGCCTGCAATATAAAAATCACTCATTCAACCAGTTTGAATAGAGAAAAGGAATCATTCTTCTGTTTTGTGTCACTGTGTGTACCGCAATGAGCATGGAGAAAATAAAGAAAACCAAAGAATTGTCTGAGAAGGTTAGACACAAGATTGTAGCCAAGCATGGACAATCTCAAGGCTACAAGACCATCTCCAGAGACATTGATGTTCCTGTGTCCACCATACATATGTTATCAGGAAGTTTAAGGCCCATGGCACTGTAGCCAACATCCCTGGATATGGCCGCAAGAGAAAACCTGAACGAAGATTGCAGCGAAAGATTGTACGAATAGTGCAGAAAGCACCTTGATCAACTGCCAAACAGATTCAAGCTGATCTTCAGACACAAGGCACGACAGTTTCAACTCGCACCATCCGTCGCCAACTTAATGAAAGGGGGTTATATGGTTGGAGTCCCAGGAGGACCCCACTGCTGAGAGAGAGACAAAAGAAAGCCCAACTTGATTTTGCCAAGACACACCCGAACAAGCCAAAATCCTTCTTGGAGAACGTCCTGTGGACAGATGAGACCAAATTCGAGCTTTTTGGTAAAGCACATCATCTCTATGTTTACAGAAAACAAAATGAAGCCTTCAAAGAAAATAACACCTTCCCTACAGTCAAACATGGATGAGGTTCAGTGATGTTTTTGGGTTGCTGTGCTGCCTCTGGCACTAAGTGCATTGAATGTGTGCATGGCGTCATGAAATCAGGAGATTACCAAGGTATTTTGGAGCACAATGTTCAACCCAGTGTCAGAAACCTGGGTATCCATCGAAGATCATGGGTGTTGCAGCAGGACAAACACACTTCAAAAAGCACCCAGGAATGGTTCAAGACAAAAAGCTGGACTGTTCTGAAGTGGCCAGCAATGAGTCCAGATCTAAATCCCATTGAACACCTGTGGGGAGATCTGAAAACAGCATTTGGGAGAAGGCACCCTTCAATTCTTGGGGAACTGGAGCAGTTTGCACAAGAAGAGTGGGCCAAACTGCCAGTAGAGAGGTGGCGGAAGCTCATTCATGGCGACAGGAACACTTGACTGCAGTTATTTTGTCCTCAGATTGTGCTACCAAATATTAAGTCTAGGGTGTCAATAATTTTGTCAATGCCATTTCTTTTTATTTTCTGATTTTAAAATATTGTTGTGGTTTTTAGAACCCTCACTTTGTAAATAGTTCTTGTAAATATCCCATCATTTAAAAGGTTAAAGGTTGCACCCTTAATTAGTCCATATGCAACAGGTAGGCCACCATAGGAACTTTAGTTATTTCATTAGTATGTGTTTTAGATAAGGCCGTGTTCCCAATAGTTGAATCTGCATTGCATTAATCAAATAAGATAGGCCCCATTCGCTCATTTTCCAATCGCACTCTCCAAACGGCGCCATTATGTGCCCCTACAGACGGTGCCTTATCTCTCTTCCAATTCTATTACGCGCCTTTTGTTAGCAGCGTTCGCTGCCTCGCTGATCTTCCGCCCAAGCAACGCCATTAACCATGCGGTCGGCCCGAGGTAAAAGGGGGCGGAACAACAATAGCAAGGCGTGGCCCTGTCAACTCGCCGTCAAGGGCAGAGCCGGTAAGCCCTTACCAGCCAACCAGGGCTGAGGTGAGCTTGCTGGCGGGCATGGTTTCCAAGTGCGCGCATTGATCTTGAAGCACGTTATATAAGCGCCAGCGCGAGCCTTTTTACGGGATCGACTCGGGTTGGAGACGGCGCTTGGTGAGGTCTGGCTGAGAGACGAAGCTGCGCAGAGCTCTTTGACGAACTGCTTCGGAAAGCCCTTGTTGAACTTGCAAGAGAGAGCGTTGCTCGATAAACGTATTACATACGCAGCATCCCAGCCCGTCGATATATGTAAGGTCCGCTCGCGGTCGGCGACACGCGAAGCTGCCTGCCATTCTTCGCCCGCGGAACCAGAGCCTGATCAGAGTCGACCTACCTGGAACCATCCAGCTGGACCTTCCCCCCCTACCAGCTACCATCCCGTGTGAGTGTGTGTTTGTCCGGGGTCGTTAAGTTAAGACTGTATAGGTAAGCCTGCCCTGTGTCCTGCTTCTCCTTCTTCTTTCTTGTACATTCCTTTTGTTTCCTCTTCTTCTTGATTGTAAATAAATCACCTTGTTATTTCTTGGTTTTTCCCTAATCCGATCGCCTCTGTCCTTTCTTTCCATTGAGTACCTGTGGCACGATTTTGGGAACCACTATAATCGGGTTTAGTCTCTTGGTTAATGGCTCGGGCCGCGGATTGCTAACCGCTCGGCAATTTCCATCTTATCCGTGGTTCGAGCGGGAGTTATTTCCCTACTCGCGGTCGGTGTTGGTAATTAGGTATTTGGAACCAAAATTGACCAATCACCCTACCCAAGACCGACCGGGAGGAGCGTTGTAGCTTCCAGGACTCGGGACAGCCAGCTTAAAAAGACAAGGGGATTAACCCCCCCGTTGATAAGGGGAGAGCCGACCCCCGAATCTGCAACAATATATTAAGTTCTGAATCAAAAACAAAGGTTCTGTAATATTAACAGTGAAATAATGAATTGTGGAGACCAAATACTTTCATCAAATTCAATTTATTTTTGGAGAAAATTGTGAGTTATTTTTAAAAAGTGCAAGGGTGCCAATATTTTTGGCCATATATATATATATACACTACCGGTCAAAAGTTTTAGAACACCTCAATTTTTCCAGTTTTTATTGAAATTTACGCAGTTTAATGTCTCAATGTACTCTGAAATAAAGCATAGAACAAATAAACAATTGGAGATAAAAAAAGAAATCATAGAATCATTTTGTTTAACAAAATTTAATTTAAATTTTTGACTCGGCAAAGTAGCCACCTTTTGCAGATATAACCGCCGAACACACTCGTGGCATTCTTTCTGCAATGTAAATCAAATATTGTTCGGGAAGTTCTTCCCAACACTGTTGCAGAAGTTCCCACAAATGTGTTGCACTTGTAGGTTGCTTTGCTTTCACCCTTCTGTCCAGTTCATCCCAAACCAGAAATCATGGAATGGCCAGCACAGTCTCCAGACTTGAACCTCACAGCTACGCCCATCGGGCAAAGCCATCGAGAACAGTGTTTGTCCATCCGTATGTATGGATGTATGTATGTATGTATGTCCCCTCAAACGTACACCAATCAGACCTGAGGATCTGGTCACATGACAGGGGTGATGTGATGTCATTACGGCGGTATGGTTATGACTCTGCACTCTGCATTATGACTCTGCACACCGCCATTTTCATTCCAATTTTGTTCAGGCCGAACATCCCGAACCTGTCATATATCACAATTGCCATGCTCTACCTTCACGTTTTGGATTCAATGTGAAACACAAACAAACCGATTGGTAAAATGACCATGAAATATCGAAAGCGTAGGTGTTACAGCTCTTCCAAACCAAACGACACAGTACTTATAGGCCTTAGGCTTCATGGCTCACCTTGAGGCTGCTTCGGACAAATTAGCCCAGGTTTCTTCATACAGTAGTGTTGTTTTCGTAATAATAATAATAATAATAATAATAATAATAATAATAATAATAATACAGTAAATATAATCTGCAAAGTTTCTAGATTGAAGCGGTGTATGGTTGGTTCATTGTTGACTCGAAACATAGAATAAACCAGTGTCTCAATGCAAAAAATATTTACTACTTACATTATTTGCTAACTGGTATCCCCACCCAGGTCATACTATCCTCTTCAACTAAAGTATCAAACAAGTCCGGCTTTGCCGATGTTAGCCTTTGGTTCTTGTTTTTCAACGAATGAGTAAAGATGTAGACTTGTAGACGCCATATATTAACATGCCATAACCACATGGGATGGATGGGGGGGGGGGGGGGGGGGGGAGGAGGGGGGGAGTGGCAGGGGGTGGGAAGTTGATTGTCAAAATTAAATTAATCTGCAACAAAATTATAGCGTGAACCGATATGAACGCTGGGAAGTGCGTTGCTGATCGCTTAGCACGATATGGCCATGGATGAAAGTTCAGGGCATCGCAGGAGAGACATCCCGGCGGAAATGCGTTACTCCCTTGTTGCGTTTACCCAAGAGTTACCTCGACGGGGAAAAGCGTGGAAAAAAAGTTGGAAAACAGTTGGAAAAAAAGTTGTAGAAGAAAAAGTCATGTTGTTGAAACGAACGGACAGCACCTGTGTAATTCGACTTCTTCTTCTTCTTCTTCTTCTTCCAATAGAGCACAGATACCTCCAAGGAGTATTACAGATTGTGCGAAATTTAGAAACGCTCACCATATAAATCAAGTGCTGATCACTCTCACGTCGCAACCACAAATCGATCTTTGCCCGCGTGCAGAGATATGTGCGTGACGTCACCTCGCATCGATGACGCCTGCACCGTGCTATATACGTACTGTTTATATCGATGGCATCGCGTACACAGAGGCGTGTCCTCCGAACAGTAACGGACAGCGTCATGTCAAGACAATGCGTCACGCAAAAATGCGAAGGGAACGGCGGAGGTAGGTACATAGGAGCGAGCGTAGGGCCGCGGACGCGGGGGTGGGATTGTGGGAAAGTTAATGAATAGTTAGCGGCGGGTTGCTGGGAGATTTATTTATTTATTTCGGCCCGAATTAGTCTGCTTGGTTGAGCCTGTATGGCGGGCGCGCCTCGTTAATTTCCTCGGCTGCCCGTCGCCTCAAAAGTGGCATCTGGCCCGGGCGAGCGCGGCCGCTCCCAGCCCGACACAAAGCCCATCGGAGCGCTCTCCTCGCCAATCCAATCAATGTCACGGCAAGGAAGGCGCACAATGGGCGTCCGATGCGCACTTTGCACGGCGCGGGGTTTCATCGGCTCCGGAGCCGAAAGCGCGCCGTGGGTTCGCCTGCTCCGACCCGCCCGCGATACGGACGTCCTGCCTGTCCGCGCATTCCAAGTCCGGACACATATTATACGCGAGCGTCCCTCGTTTATTATTTATTTAATGTGCACCGCGTGCTTCACGCATCAATGGCGACAACTTCGTTTTATGCGCGTCTGATCGTCTCCTGCAAGGTGTAGTAGCTCAAATACGTAACTATTTGGTAGTGGAGGGGGTACATAAGTTTAAATGGGAATTAGATTGGAGGTAGACGGGTATATGGGGATATACGTATTAGCTTGTGTGTGCACGGGTGACGATGCTGGGGTTGGTGCAGCACAGGCATGATGGTCCGAATGGCCTCCTCCTGTGCCAACATTCCTTGTGTGTATTTGGTGTTTATGCTTATTTAACTATTTTGCTTGTTCGGTGTCAATATTAAATAATATCCTAAGAATTTTTTGGGAAATTCCTCATTTGAAGAGTCCAAATTTGTATGTAAGAGTGAGTTGTCTCTGTGGTCAGTTGGAAGACTTTTATTTGATTTCTGTACAATTCTACACCCTTGGCCAATCTCCACCAAATTTTGCATACGTGCTGGCCGCTGGGGGTACCCAGGTTTAGGACATGGGTAAAAAAAAAAAAAAAGCATCCCCCAACCCCCACAAGGAAATTATCTGTATGTATGCTTGTAGGTCTGAAAACAATATAAAAATGGCTGGGCACAACTTCTCACCCACCTCCGCTAGGATGGGGAGCCGACTTATGATGTATGGCTGGACCAATCTACGCCAAATTTTGCATACATGCTGGGGGTACCTAGGGTTAGGTCCTGGGCACAAACCACCCCATTCCCACCTTTGTACGCCTGAAAATCAAGAAACTAATCTCAAACAAGAAAATGAGGCCACTCATCTCAAACATGTCGTGGTACACTCTTTTACAGCTTTAGACATTAATCTTCATGATAGTTTAATTATTAAAGTCTAAATAGCACGATATTGTCACCCATCTTGTATCCGATCTAAACATGGTCATCCATCTTGTATCCAATAATATGAAGTGTGGGTGTTTGTTGATGTGTGTGCGCAATTTTATTTTCCTTTCGTAGACACTGCAGCAGTCTGAGATAACGGTGGAACATAACGCACCTGTTCAGGCCATCCCTCATGCCTTTCGTATTGGGGCAATTGCACTCTTAATCTAATTGAGAGAAACGGCTGCGCAAATGGCTTTATGCTGGAGGTACGGGGGTGGCTAGTCGTCACTGCGAGTGCGGTGTTTGCCTGAAGAGACCGTTGGCCTAGGTTCAGGCAGATCCCAAATCCCCCCTCGCGGGCTCTGAGGATACTAATCCAGAAGTAATTGCATCGTGTTTGGAGAACATCCACAAGCCGCTGGCTGCCAAGAGAATGGTGGGAGGGCAAGAAGCGGGCCAAAGGGTGAGGTCTGTAAGGGCGAAGAGGGGAGGTCTCTTTTGCGGGGCTTCGTTTCATGCGCATCCCACCCTTCCTTCCCTTCGATGCACATCATGCATTCATTGGCGAGCAGCACATCCGCAGAGTGCTGGAGCGAGCTGAGGGTTAGTCTGGGGGATGGGGTCTGGGGTGCATCGAAGGGCAGGCGGACACGGACAGGAGTTGATAATGGAGCAGGCAGAAGAAATGTAATAAAGGCTATCGGCCCATGCCTTGACAGGTCACATTAGTGTCAACCCATTGCAGCGACCCATATCTCTCTGCCACCTGCTGACCCGCCTTGTAGTCCGGTAATTGTGCCGAAAGCACCGACTTCAATACTTGGAAAGTTATTATCATTTCATGTCTAGTTTATATATCGGATGGGCTTGTTTTGAGCCCACATCTGAGCAAAGGGCTTGTGATGCTGAATTCCGAGTTGCAAATTCCATATATTGTAGTTTTTCCATTGTCTACTAATGTTATTGTAATTCCCATATTATAAAGCATACAGCATGTAATAAACGTATGCAGGCTCCTCCAAGAACCAAATGGAAAACAAATTTATTATATCAGCAAGTTTCTAAATTTGGTCGTGATGGAGGCGGCATAAATTCAAATGGCGTCTTGTGTCGGCAAGCTGGGAGCAACAATTAACTTTTATTGCCACGTCTGATGTAATTTAAATGATCTAATGAGAGTGAGGTGCTCCACTTGAAACTGTTCGATATTTGTAGCTTTTTGATGGCAAGGCTCCGTAATAAAAATTTGTATTTGTGTCAAAGCTAGTGACCAATTGCAAATTAATAGCTTGTTTCTTGTACAAGTAACTTTTTTTGAACACTAAATGCATTTAACAGAGTTTAAAATGTATACTGTCAGACCTCGACATTCGTGGTCCCAACATTCACGGGGTCTGCGTAGTTGCAGTTGATAAATTGCGACCTGTTTCTACATTCGCCTATTCACGGATTTTACGGATGCAAAAAAATCTAACACGAGCCACTAGCATAACACAGTCCTAAAACATATCTTCCACTAGCCACGCATAAAGCCACTGGATATACGCAAAAAACATATCTTCCACAAGCTGCGTGCATAACGTGCTTCTCGATTCACTGCACTGTGTTTTGCTTTTTCCTGGTTTTTCGTAGGCACATAACCATTCTTTAGCCGTGCTATAAGCAAGCTGCATGGCCTGTCCTACCATTTGTATTATAAACCTAGCTGCGCGGCATGTCCCACCATTCACACTATAAACCTAAATGCGTGGCATGTCCCACCATTCACACTATAAACCTAGCTGTGCGGCATGTCCCACCATTCACACTATAAACCTAGCTGCGCAGCATGTCCCACCATTCACACTATAAACCTAAATGCGTGGCATGTCCCACCATTCACACTATAAACCTAGCTGCGCGGCATGTCCCACATTTGCGCTATAAAGACACTCCACCACATCTACCACCATCTGCATATGACGTCATCACCACGAGTTACACATTGAAAACGCTTTACCAAATTTACCACAAACTGCGTAAGACGTTATGCCCCACGAGTTACACAATGAAAACACTTCACCACATCTATTACCAGCTGCTGAATACAGCATCACCCGCGAAGTTACACAATGAAATGCTTCACCGCATCTATCACAAGCTGCGTACGACGTTATCGCCCATGAGTTACACAATGGAAATGCTTCACCGCATCTATTACCAGGTGCTGAATACGGCATCACCTGCCAACATCGCCCAAAAACAATGGGTATAATACTCATCCGTCCCACAGCTACCCACAATGCCCACATTACTAATGATACCAAAAGTAGAACCAAGATAAGGTGAAAACCAAGCCTGGACATTCACAGTTCTTTTATGTGTGAACAATCAATGCAACAAGAAACACTTGAGCAACAAAAAACATCTGTTAATTATCTGGTCTAATACTTATGCTTACCTAAAATAGGGGGACTGAACATAAAAAGTGCTATTGTTCTACAATGTTAAAACATATGTACATAGAAATACCAATAATTAAAAGCTGACCTGTACTATTGTCTCATATTCATCTTTTGATCTTGAATCTAAATTTCTAGTGTATATAGTAATAACAAATTAGACTTCAATGTTACAATACTTATGGAGGGCACTGTATCTCCATGTCAGCTGGGGCAGCGGTAAAATCTGACAAGTGTGCACCATCCTGGTTTGAGTTGGCCTGAATGCTCATTATTATTATTAATTAACGCCGAATCACGCGCTCAAGTGATTCTGCTTTGAGGAGGGGATTCCCGCTTCTCAGGTCTGAATCTCACTCATCTGATACGGATGTTGCAGTGGAGATTCGGACAAGCGTTCAAATCCCATTCCTGACACCAATGCTACAGCTATTGGGTCAGACCAGTTGCCCAGTCTGAATCCCGATGCACCACATCAAAACGGTCACAATGGCCGACTGATTATGCCGTTCCGAGATGGATCATGGCCTGTTTGCCACGATACATAGCTTCAATAGAACCATCGAGTAAATCAAAGCACCGTGCTGATTGGTGCTGTGTATCCATTCACACTAATTAACGACCGAACAAAATTGCAGGATGCTGGCATTGTCTTGCCCTGGTGCTATCCAAAGCCAATCTGTCCTTTAACTGATGTGTACAACTCACGAGCAATCTACGAGACACTCAAATCCACCCAGAGACCAACTTGTGGTTTTAAAGTGTATTGAAACATCGGGGTAGGAATACAAAAAGAAGCCATGATTTAACACTCCACCCAAACCCATATGTACCCTAATGCCAATGAATGGCATCATCGAATAACTAAGCCTTAATGCCTCACTCACTCCTCAGTAGATAGACAAGAGATAGAGTCAGACAGAACAGAAGTCCCCGGGCTGCATCCATCAAGACACAGCGAGCCTCAAGTGGTGAAACAGGCAGGCAAGAACAGTTTTATACTCAAGAACAAGGCCATACTCAAAAACTGTAAAACCAGAAGAACTAAATTGTCCACAGCATAGAATAGACATAAATAGACTACATAGACATAGATAGACTACAACAAAAGCTTTTGCTGGTGTCCCACATTGGTGGATGATAAAATACATGCAATTGTACAAGATGAACCCCAAATAATCAAACGGATTGAGAAATCAATGGAGCTATGGAACACTACATTAATATTAGAGCACTCGGAAGGAAAGATCAAAATACCAGTAGTGAAAATGCGTCGCGGGACCTCCCAGGGTGATAGCCTTTCGCCCATCCTGTTTTGCCTGGCCTGGACCCATTGAGCAACCTCATTAATGAGCAAGGACATGGATCCACCCTAACGTCAAATAAGAGTGTCCAAAGAGACAAGAAAGGTGACACATCTACTGCACATAAATGATTTAAAAGTCTTTGCACCAAATGACGAAAAATTAGCAGAACAATTGAAATTAGTGAAACGATACACCACTGACATTCAAAGAGAATTTGGCCTAGATAAGTGTGCCAAGTGCACATTCATACAATGTAGACCAACAAAAACGGATAACATAAAAATCGACCTAAATACACAACACCAATACAGGATCTAGACAACGAAGCATCATACAAATACCTAGGAGAAGAAGAGGACCACCAAATATGTCACAAACAAATTCACAAAGCAATTACCTAACAATACCTGCATAGAATATGGCTGATCCTGAAAACATGCCTCTTCCCAAGAAACAAAGTCAAAGCCATTAACCAACAAGCAATACCAGTATGCTAATACAGCTGCAGAATAATAAACTAGCCACAAGTGGAAATCAACAAGCTAGATATCAAAACAAGGAAACTCCTCACTATCCATAAAATGTCTGACAAAAATCAGTGCATCCCGAGAATGGCCCTTCCAATATGAGAAGGAGGTAGCAGCCTCATGGAGCTCAACCAAGTGCACAGAAGGCCAACTGTAGGATTGTCTGAGTACAGTTCGTGAAAAGTTCAACAGAATACCGAATCCAATTTGTATGCAAACATGAAGACAGCAAGCCAGAAAAGGCATCCCTAACCCACCAAGCAAAAAAAAAATTCCAAAAACAGGTGCAAGCAGAAGATGTCACACATGAAACTGAAATAGCAATGGATACAGCCGAACTACTGCAAAATATGCAAAATAAACATTGGACCGACTGGGTATAGACAAACAAGGCTCATTGGAATGGCTAAGAAGAGGTCAGCTCGACTGGTATGGAGAAATAATCATTATAAATGCCAAAACCAGGGACACTACACCAATGACTTGAAGAAAATTGCAGGACTGAGTCAATCAGACAGGTGTACATTCTCCAAGGAAGAAACAGAAAGTACAAGCCACCACCTATCGGGATGCAGAAAAACTCATGTCAGAACAGCTGTAAACAGAAAGGCACAACAACGTATGTAGAGTACACATCTGCAAAATACACTGGCACATCTGCAAAAACTTTAATATCCCAGTTCCAGACAATCAATGGAAACATGAACTAAAAGCAATCATTGAAAATAAGGAAGCAACGCTCACATACCACTTGATGATCACACCGAGCGTGAACATAGAAAACAAAGAATTGCGACCAGATATCGTACTTAGGTGTAAAAAAGAAAAGAAGGCATTGCAAATTAAGGTGTCAGTACTCAGCGATTTTGGTCTAAATAACGGAGAAATCAAGAAAATGACCAAATACGAAGATCACAAAAATGAAGTGAAAAGATCCTGGAAGTTGAAGAACGCTAAAATTGTACCAGTGATAAATGGAGCAATAGGAATGATAAAAAAGAACCTCACGGGAGTATTAAAAGCCATCCCTGGGAGTATTACTACAAACAAACTTTTAAAACATTGCTCAAAAGGAATCTTTTTAGCAAACACCAGATTAAAATTTCTATGTTACTGTTCTAGTATGCCCATTTGAAACAAACACTGGCCAATAATGTGAATATAGTTAATTTCAATCCATTTTATTTGTAAACCGTGTGGGGGATATTAAGATATTGTCATGCAACATAAATTTAGGAAAATAACTTGAATGTCCTTGAGTGGCCCAGCCAAAGCCTAGACTTGAATCCCATTGACAATCTGTGGAAAGACTTGAAGATTGCTGTTCACTGACGCTCCCCATCCAATTTGACAGAGCTTCAGCAAATTTACAATGAAGAATGTGAGAAACTCCCGAAATCCAGATGTCCAAAGCTGATACAGACATATTCAAGAAGACTTGGAGCTGTAATCGCTGCCAAAGGTGCTTCTACGAAGTATTGACTCGGGGTTGAATACTTGTGTAAGTTAGATGTTACTTGTGTTTAATTTGAAATTGTTTTATAGAGATTTCTAAAGATAAAATTCCACTTTGACATTATGGGGTATCATGTGTGGATCAGTGCCAAAAAGCTCAATTTAATCCATTTTAAATTCAGGCTGTAACACAAATTTTTTTAAAAATAGTCAGGGACTGTGAATACTTTCTGAAGGCACTGCATAAATAAGTTGGAGCCATTTACACACTCCGGATGCATGTATATGGCGGGTTTTGGAAAAGGAAATAAAACTTGGCTATGTGGGTATGGAGTAAGAAGAGAAAAAGACATGGTGGGAGAAGATAGACTTAGCTGATGTTGGGTTTTAAAATTTGCACCATTTAGTCTATTCTAAGATAATACTGCAGACTATTTTCTGAGCAAGATTTCAGACATTTTTTTTTTCCTTTTTATCTGATGAAATGTATTTACATTGAAGGAGAAGCACCAACATTTACACGTGAGTAGCAAAGAAAAAACAGAAACTAGAACTGCCACTTTATAACTGCTGGCAGGGATGACCGGTTTCCTCTGCCTTCCCACTTTCATACAACCCCGCTTTCATTGGACATGGTTTGATTGGACATGTTTTGATAAAACCCTGCTTTATTACAACCTCACTTTCAAGCAACCCCACTTTGATACAACCCTGCTTTGATACAACCTCGCTTTCATACAACGCCGCTTTCATACAACGCCGCTTTCATACAACGCCGCTTTCATGCAACCCTGCTTTCATTGGACATGCTTTGATACAACCCTGCTTTACTACAACCCCGCTTTGATACAACCCCACTTTAATTGGACATGCTTTAATACAACCCTGCTTTGATACAACCCCACTTTGATACAACCCTGCTTTGATACAACCCTGGTTTGATACAACCCTGCTTTGATACAACCCTGCTTTGATACAACCCTGCTTTGATACAACCCTGCTTTGATACAACCATGATATGATACAACACCGCTTTATTACAACCCCGCTTATACAACCCCACTTTCATTTGACACGCTTTGATACAAACCCTGTTTTGATACAACCCTGCTTTGATACAACCCTGCTTTGATACAACCATGCTTTACTACAACCCCGCTTTGATACAACCCCACTTTCATTGGACACCCTTCAATACAACCCCACTTTGATACAACCCCACTTTGATACAACCCTGCTTTGATACAACCCTGATTTGATACAACCCTGCTTTGATACAACCCTGCTTTGATACAACCCTGCTTTAATACAATCATGCTTCGATACAACCCCGCTTTACTACAATCCCGCTTTTTCTACAACCCCACTTTCATTGGACACGCTTTGATACAAACCCGCTTTGATACAACCCTGCTTTTATACAACCCTGCTTTGATACAACCCCGCTTTAATACAACCCCGCTTTGACACAACCCTTCTTTGATACAACCCTGCTTTGATACAACCCCACTTTCATTTGACACGCTTTGATACAAACCCGCTTTGGTAGAACCCTGCTTTGATACAACCTTGCTTTGATACAACCATGCTTTGATACAACGCCACTTTCATTTGACACGCTTTGATACAACCCTGCTTTGATACAACCATGCTTTGATACAACTCTGCTTTAATACAACCCTGCTTTGATACAACCCTGCTTTGATACAACCCTGCTTTCATTGGACATGCTTTGATACAACACCGCTTTCATTGGACACGCTTTGATACAACCCCGCTTTGATACAACCCCGCTTTGACACAACCCTTCTTAGGTACAACCCCGCTTTAATACAACCCCGCTTTGACACAACCCTTCTTTGATACAACCCTGCTTTGATACAAACCCGCTTTGATAGAACCCTGCTTTGATACAACCTTGCTTTGATACAACCATGCTTTGATACAACCCCACTTTCATTTGACACGCTTTGATACAACCCTGCTTTGATACAACCATGCTTTGATACAACTCCGCTTTAATACAACCCTGCTTTGATACAACCCTGCTTTGATACAACCCTGCTTTCATTGGACATGCTTTGATACAACAACGCTTTCATTGGACACGCTTTGATACAACCCCGCTTTGTTACAACCATGCTTTGATACAACCCCGATTTGATACAACCCCACTTTGATACAACCCCGCTTTAATACAACCCTGCTTTGATTCAACCCCACTTTGATACAACCCCACTTTGATACAACCCCGCTTTAATACAACCCTGCTTTGATACAACCCCACTTTGATACAACCCTGCTTTGATGCAACCCTGCTTTGATAAAACCCTGCTTTGATACAACCCTGCTTTGAAACAACCCTGCTTTGATACAACCCTGCTTTGATACAACCCTGCTTTGATACAACCCTGCTTTGATACAACCCTGCTTTGATACAACCCTGCTTTGATACAACCCTGCTTTGAAACAACCCTGCTTTGATACAACCCTGCTTTGATACAACCCTGCTTTGATAAAACCCTGCTTTGATACAACCATGCTTTGATACAACCCTGCTTTGATACAACCCTGGTTTGATACAACCCTGCTTTGATACAACCCTGCTTTGATACAACCCTGCTTTGATACAACCCTGCTTTGATACAACCCTGCTTTAATACAACCCTGCTTTGATACAACCCTGCTTTGATACAACCCTGCTTTCATTGGACATGCTTTGATACAACACCGCTTTCATTGGACACGCTTTGATACAACCCCGCTTTGATACAACCATGCTTTGATACAACCCCGATTTGATACAACCCCACTTTGATACAACCCCGCTTTAATACAACCCTGCTTTGATTCAACCCCACTTTGATACAACCCCGCTTTGATACAACCCTGCTTTGAAACAACCCTGCTTTGATACAACCCTGCTTTGATACAACCCTGCTTTGATACAACCCTGCTTTGATACAACCCTGCTTTGATACAACCCTGCTTTGATACAACCCTGCTTTGATACAACCCTGCTTTAATACAACCCTGCTTTGATACAACCCTGCTTTGATACAACCCTGCTTTCATTGGACATGCTTTGATACAACACCGCTTTCATTGGACACGCTTTGATAGAACCCCGCTTTGATACAACCATGCTTTGATACAACCCCGATTTGATACCACCCCACTTTGATACAACCCCGCTTTAATACAACCCTGCTTTGATTCAACCCCACTTTGATACAACCCCGCTTTGATACAACCCTGCTTTGAAACAACCCTGCTTTGATACAACCCTGCTTTGATACAACCCTGCTTTGATAAAACCCTGCTTTGATACAACCATGCTTTGATACAACCCTGCTTTGATACAACCCCACTTTGATACAACCCCGCTTTAATACAACCCTGCTTTGATTCAACCCCGCTTTGATACAACCCTGCTTTGATGCAACCCTGCTTTGATAAAACCCTGCTTTGATACAACCCTGCTTTGAAACAACCCTGCTTTGATACAACCCTGCTTTGATACAACCCTGCTTTGATACAACCCTGCTTTGATACAACCCTCCTTTGATACAACCCTGCTTTGATACAACCCTGCTTTGATAAAACCCTGCTTTGATACAACCCTGATTTGATACAACCCCACTTTGATACAACCCTGCTTTGATACAACTCTGCTTTCATTGGACATGCTTTGATACAACACCGCTTTCATTGGACACGCTTTGATACAACCCCGCTTTGATACAACCCCACTTTGACAAAACCCCGCTTTCATCGGAAAAGCTTTGATATGACCCCACTCTGATATAACCTCGCTTTGATACAACCCCGCTTTGATTGCACACACTTTGATACAACCCCGCTTTCATCGGACACGCTTTCATACAACCCCACTTTCATCAGACACGCTTTGATACAACCCCATTTTGATACAACCCCGCTTTGGTTGGACACACTTTGATACAACCCCGCTTTCATCTGGCACACTTTGATACCACCCCGCTTTCATCGGACAACATTTGATACAACCCTGCTTTGATACAACCTCTCTTTCATACAACCCCACTTTCATCGGACATGCTTTGATACAAACACACTTTGTAACAACCTTGCTTTCATACAACCCCACTTTCATCATAATTAAACCTACACCGAAAAGTCATTTGGCTGGAGAACATAAAATGTAGAGTTTCTTCTTCTTCACACAATAGCAACTTCTACCTTCCCAACCGTACAACCAATCATGTTGAAATTTTAAACACTTATTCAAATTGACGACGTCTACATTAGGTTATAGTTTCATATTGATCAATCAGGCGGTACAAGATAATTTTATTTTTAATATTTCCCTTTAATTATATTAATGGCTTCCAAACCGAACAACCAATCATGTTGAAATTTTACAAATTTATTTCACTTGAGCCCTTCAACATTACTTTAAAGTTTCACATCGATCAATGAAGCGGTTTATTGGGTACAAGGTTTTTAAGAGTTGCGGATCTCTGCGCCGGCCTTTTCCCCTTACCAAGGGGGGATTAGTCCCCTTGTCTTTGACTAGCCGATGGGACCTGGGACCTATGATGTCCTCCCCGGACAGCGCGAAGTAGGGTCGTAGGACTAATCACGAATACCTAATTACTCGCACTGCCCAGAAATGAGAAAATAAGCCCCGCCTGAATCACAGGTGTTGGTGGATACGCCGAGCGGTAGCGAACCCATGACCCGAGCCGTTATCAATGACTAGACCCCGATCCAAGCGGTTCGTAATTGTGCCACGCTTACCCAATGATGTAAATCACAGAAACGGTCGAATTTGGAAGAAAGGAAGAACAGAATTTATTTACACAATGTGCAATGGTTCAGCAGAAGAAGACACAGTGTAGTCCTTAATCAGGCTTAACTTATTCCCTGGACAAACGGGCCCGTTCACTCTCAGACACACTCACACGGGGTTGCAGACGAACAGGTTGATGGTCCAGGGATGGCGTCCGGGCAGCTCTCCCTCCGGTCCCCAACTCGCACCGCGAAGAAGATGAATACAGCGGCCAGGAGCTCTCCGCGTGTCGTTGGCACGCACGGGATTATTAGAGGGCGAATGGTAGGGCTGGCTAAGGTGGTTACACTGGAGGCTATGGCCGCATTCACTCGCGAGGCTGAGTACATAATAAGCGAATCGGCGCTAACAATGCGCTTTCCAATTCCTCGACCAAGTCCGCTCGACACTGTTGTGTGCACACCGGTCCTTCGAGTTCTCTCAATACCAGTGCCTGGCTTCAGTCCTCCTCATACGAGTGCTCCGAGCAAGTCCTCTTACAAAGCGCAATTCTTTCACCGAACGAGTCCTCTTTCAAAGCGCAATTCTTTCACCCAACGAGTCCTCTTTCAAAGCGCAATTCTTTCACCCAACGAGTCCTTTTAAGGGCAGTCCTTTGACAAATCCTCCTCATAAGTCCTCATCAGTCCTTTTCCAGCCAGTCCTTATAAGTCCTTTTCCAGCCAGTGCTTATAAGTCCTTTTCCAGCCAGTCCTTATAAGTCCTGTTCAAGGGCTTTGTGTGAAGGCTTATATAGCCCTCTCCAGCGAACCCTCTGGAACTTACTAGACGCGTCTTGCCACGCCCTATCACGGCATGCCCACTGAGCCCTGGTTGGCTGTTGCTCCTTACCGTCATCGCCTTCTGATGCGCTGCTTGACGTGGCCACACCTCGACCCTCGCGCTCCTCCCTCTTCTTAGGCCTACCTCGTGTTACTGGGCTAGTTTCGAGCCAACAAAGGGCAGCGAACGCTGCTGGCAGCCAAAGTGTAACAAATTGCGGGTAGCCAAAGCGTAACAAACTTGAGGGATGCCAAATGGGGCGTGGGATCGATTATGCCCATGATGGAATTGGGGGGTGGCGCAAAGTTGAAGGACCTAAGTTCATTTCTTTACACAACGCAGATATTACTAGGGAAATGGCCAACTCTTACACATACTATGACATAACTAATATTCTAAGTGGGCCTACGTGTTGCTTGTGGACTAACTATGGGGGGCAAACCTTTAACCTTTAATGATGTTATATTTACAATCTCAAAACCGCAACACTCCCCGCTTTCATCGGACAACATTTGATACAACCCTGCTTTGATACAACCTCTCTTTCATACAACCCTGCTTTCATCAGACATGCTTTGATACAAACCCACTTTGTAACAACCTTGCTTTCATACAACCCCACTTTCATCATAATTAAACCTACACCGAAAGTCATTTGGCTGGAGAAGATAAAATGTAGAGTTTCTTCTTCTTCACACAATAGCAACTTCTACCTTCCCAACCGTACAACCAATCACGTTGAAATTATAAACACTTATTCAAATTGACGACGTCTACATTAGGTTATAGTTTCATATTGATCAATCAGGCGGTACAAGATAATTTTATTTTTAATATTTCCCTTCAATTATATTAATGGCTGCCAAACCGATCAACCAATCGTGTTGAAATTTTACAAATTTATTTCACTTGAGCCCTTCTACATTACTTTAAAGTTTCACATCGACCAATGAAGCGGTTTATTGGGTACAAGGTTTTTAAGAATTCTGTTGAATTATTTATCACTGCTAAACCATGTGACCTATCGCAAATTCCAAAAGGTTGTTTTAGCACTCAGACATGGGGAAGTTCATTGCAAAGTTTCCACTTGATAAGATCAAAAATGAGGGATGAGATAGGTTTTAAAGGTGTATGCTTCAAAGCATCATAGCTCCCAAACCATGTGACCTACAACATCACAGCCCCCAAATTTTTTGTTCGCCATGGGGTATGCTGTCATGCATGCAAAGCTTGGCCTCAATCTGTTCAACCGTTTCGGAGAAAAGGGGGTTTAAGTGGTTTTTAAAGCTTTTCCCTGACAACAATATGGTGGCCAAACCACGTGACCCATGACGTCATTATTCTTTTTTCTGCATCAAATTATACTGAGATGATGCTCAAGAAATTTCATCCTAATCTGATGAAGTTTTTTACTTGTCGAATTATGATGTCATAATAGAGGCACCTATGGCATTATCATTCACATATGTTATTCTGCATGGAGAGTTCTTTACAATGAGCCATGTCTCAATGTTTTCTACACAGTGCTTTTGGAGATATAGAGGTCCAAAGTTTTATGGTTTTTCCAAGATGGTGCCCGTTTGCTGCAACCCCGCTTTGATACAACCCTGTTTTGATACAAGCCTGCTTTGATACAACCCTGCTTTGATACAACCCTGCTTTGATACAACCCTGCTTTGATACAACCCCACTTTGATACAACCCTTGTTACGGATTCGGCACATATGATTATTATTGCTGTTATTATTATTATTGTGGGTTCTAAGTATTATGGGTATTGTTGTTTAAGGGAAATGGTTATTGTGGTTAAAAGGTTAAAAGCGCTCATGATAAAAATGAGACAGGAAATCGGATCGTGACCCGGAAGAAAAAAGAGGGGAGAAGAAGAAGTCGTGAGGACGGAAAGGCGTGCTGAAAAAGCTCCGTACCTAGCCTGGTTGAGCGTACATGGCGAGTGAACTTTGAGTCCTTGCAAGGAATCTCGGGCCATCGGTGTTATCGCCGGAGTTGTGGAAAAGCCTGCAAAGCCAGGTACAAGGGTGAAATTCCGGAGAATCTTCGCCTCAAGGCCGCAGCTCGAGTGAGAGCCGTCCGCCATTTCGTCCCGCGCGCTACCTTCAGCGGAACAGGTTTTTGTCATGTCGGGTGGGCTTATCCTCCGGTGGTTTGCCGGGGAAGGCTGTGCAATAAAGCGGCGTCTGAAGAATGCCCTGCAGTTCGCCGATTGAACGGCAAATCTGTACGCGCGCGTCTTTGGAGATTTCCCTTTCTACCGCGAGTGCTGGGTGTTGGACCACGTGACTTCTGTGTCGCTTCGGCCGTCTACGCCTCGGTTGCTCTTGATCGGACAATCGTTCAACGATCGCCGGAGCGCATCAACTTCACCTTGGAGGGGTATAGAGACATTGCGGAGGGCTCGGTTCCATTTCCTGGGAGGGCCGTGGGTTTGGGGTTACGTTACTAGATAAGGTGGTACCATCTTAAGATATTTATTGTATTGTATTGTATTGTATTATTCCCATGTGATTTTTAATATATTCTTTTGTTGATAACCATTGGTGTGGTTTCCTTATTAGTGGGGCGGCTTAGCCCAAATATTCAAAAGAATTGTGGATTTTGTGAAACAAGCACCAAATTTGGCACAAATGTACATTAATATGTTGCGAACATTTTCAGATATTGGGCCACTTGAAATTCCGTAATTCTTTTTTTCAAATTTTTTCAAATTTCGTAATTTCAAATTTTTCGGGTGACACCGTCACAATTTCGGTCTTCGAGGCCGGCCGATAGGCAAAGTGTGACCGGAAGGGACGAGGTTCTCCTGACCACGTGGCCCTCGATCTGGGAAGCGAGAGGCGTTCCATTAGTGGACGCGCCCCTCACGCCCGACTTTTGGGCGGCCCCGGCAGGCCGTTTGTTTTGAAGTTCCGTGACAGGCCCCGCACCCCCACCTCTGGGCCGACCGGAAGCTTGTGCTGAGTACATCATACCTGAACAACTCAGTGAGGCAGAACACAGCAGTGCACACCAGGGTGACCCCTTCAGTGCATAAACCAATTAACCTGTCCACTGCAGGGCATATAGAAATGAAGTTATTTTCTGCATATAATAATAATATAAGTTCAGTTCTATATAACAATTTCTGTTATCACCACTACCACTACAACTACCACTACTACAAGCTTTGTCTGGAATTTTGTGGACTAACAGACAAACAGACATACAGACAAGCTGGGATCAAAACATTACCTCCTTCCACCATTGAGTGTGGAGGTAAACATCATGGAAATTATATCATGCCCTAGATTTAATTCATGCTTACCCGTGTATTTGCTTCACTGGTTCACAAGGTCTTTTGCATACATGTAATTCAGACTCTCGTCTTCATTGCTGACCACACAATGTTCGCAACATATTAATGTACATTTGTGCCAAATTTGGTGCTTGTATCACAAAATGCACAATTCTTTTGAATATTTGGGCTAAGCCGCCCCACTATATCGGCCGGCCTCGAAGACCGAAATTGTGACGGTGTCACCCGAAAAATTTGAAATTACGAAATTTGAAAAAATTTGAAAAAAAAAATTACGGAATTTCAAGTGGCCCAATATCTGAAAATGTTCGCAACATATTAATGTACATTTGTGCCAAATTTGGTGCTTGTATCACAAAATGCACAACAGGTTTGCTATGCTGCTACACTATATTGATTTGGATTGTTTCCTTTGAGGATTTCATGGATGGTTTCAGTAGTGATTGATTTCGACATGGAATAACATCTATATCTTTCTGCCGGGGTTCCTCTCGGGGTTCGGGGGTTACCGAGACCAGGAGATTGCAGAGGACCCCTGTCGTGAAAATCAAGCTCAGACACGACTTGACCTCTGGGTAGGTTTTAATATCATTTAGATCTGCAGTACATCCTGTAAGAATACATGCATGCAACAGGCATTAAATCAGAGCATTTCATGACCAGCAATGGTTGATTCAATATAACAATGGTTAGCGCAGCGCATTGTCAGCGCAGCATTTGGGGCGTACATACCATTCAAACTACTGGATAATGTCACAGTGAGTTCCGCTGAAAGTGTCCGCGCGCCCCGGTTGTCCCGGGTCTTATAGACGCCCCCTTCCGTAGCGAGCACCCCTGGGTTCACCTTGGTATAATTTCACTACACTAGGGCATGCCCGTACGTGGGTGCCCGTTCCTTGCCAAAAAAAAAAAAAAACGCTACCCGTACGCTCTACCCCGCCCGTACGCCCGTAAACAAAAAAAACAACGCTCTTCGCTTCCGCCCTTCGCTCTGACTGAATTGGGAGAAATAATGCGCATAAGAAATCGAGAAATTATTATTTTCTCCGGAAGAAATCGAATTACGAACCGTAATGGCGCAGGCTCTCGGGCTCGCAACAACGCGTTCTGTGATTGGCTGCTGGAAGTGAAGTCTTCACTGTCGCAAATGTGAAGCGATGAATACGATGAATCGCAAATTAGTTTTTATTAGTTTTAAAACATAGTTTAACGGCAACATAGTTTGCCGACGGGAAATAAATGAATACGCTCTCAAATGTGCCATCCGAGGCAGAGTCTGTTCGCCACGTTCGGCACACGTGATAGCTCGCTGCTCTCTGATTGGTTGAATCGTTTTTTGGACATAGCTCGGTAACTACTTCTGCGATTAATTTAAAACCTTGAAAAGGCACATCCTCGGGTCCCCAGCAATATACCTGGCAAGTTTCAAGTATATCGGACCGGTAGTTGTCGAGAAACAGCGGTCACAGACAAACATACATACAAACATACATACAAACATACACACAGAGATTAGTGGAATTATAGATAGATTCTCCCCGCCGTAGAACTATACTGCCGCTCGGCAGGTTGCAAGCAAGCATCAGCAATAATCGAATGGGTCACGTCAATCCATGTCAGTCGGTCCACCCGTAGCGGTCGGGGCGGCGAACCTCCCTGCCAGTTCGTGTTCGGAATCTACCGGGCACGGCGTCCCCTAGCCCGGAGTCCCCCGCGTCGGAATAGCCGCCGGAGGTTGGAGTCGGAGGGGGCGCCCTTGCGCCTTCGGGCACGGGAGCGGGGGACGACGGGAGTAACAGTGGTAGTTCCATAGGGGAAGCTTCGATAGAGTCCATAGACTCGTAGACGGGTTCGTCGATATCCCTGTCGTCGTCGTCCCCACATGGGGCGAGATGGCGTACGGAGACAGTAGACTCGCGGCCATCCGCCGTTAACACGCGAGCATGCTCGGGATTAGCCTGGAGGACCTGCACCTTGTCAACAAGGGGGTCGTACTTGCTAGCGCGAACCGCTCGTTTGAGATAGGCGGGCCCCGGTTCAGCGAGCCAGCTGGGTAAAGATTGGATACTGCCGGAGCTTCTAGGGTGGTGGAACAGTCGTTCGTGAGGAGTCTGGTTGGTGGCAGTACATAGGAGAGCCCGGATCGAGTTTAGAGCGGCAGGTAGTGACCACGCCCATTTATCGAGGCCTCGGCCGAGGGTCCGAAGGCTTAGCATGATGGCCCGCCATATAATCCCATTAAAGCGTTCGATCTGTCCATTCGCTTGGGGCCGGTACGGGGTGGTGTAGCTCGAAGCGACATTATGCTGGAGCAAGTAGCCCCTCACCTCCTGGGACAGGAACACCGCACCCCGATCGGTATGCACGTAGGCCGGATACCCGAACATAGAAAACAAATTCTGCAGGCACCGAATAACCGTGGCAGCCGACATATCCCCGCATGTGTAAGCAAAGGGGAATCGGGAATACTCATCGATGATAGTGAGCAGATAGCGAGAGTTGCTCGACATTGGCAGCGGCCCTTTGAAGTCCATCGCCAAGCGCTCCCACGGTCTAGTAGCCCTAACGAGTGTCCCCAGAGGGGGGCTATAAAAACGCGGTTTGAGTTCCGCACAGATCGCGCAATCACGGCAGATGCGGCGGATGTCCTCCATCGAGTACGGCAGATTGCCCGCGCGCACAAAATGCGCGAAGCGCGTTACCCCGGGATGACACATAGTGCTGTGCAAAGTGCGCAGCCCCTCCAAAGTTACAACCCCCGCACAAGTGGCCGGCCTCGATAAGGCGTCAGCGACCAGGTTATCCTTTCCCGGGCGGTATTTGATGGTGTAGCAGAAGTCGGCGAGTTCGATATGCCAACGGGTGATTTTGTCATTCTTAATGCGCTGAGCGTGTAAGGTGTCATACATAAACGCAACACTCTGTTGGTCCGTGATGATTTGGAAACTCCGCCCAAGCAGATACGGACGCCATCGCCGAATTGATTCGACGATCGCGTACGCTTCCTTTTTGACAGACGAATGCCTCCGCTCGGCGGAGGTGAGAGTCCGCGAGAAGAAAGCCACAGGGCGGCCTCCTTGGGAGAGAGTCGCCGCTATCGCATGATCGGAGGCATCACTCTCCAAAATGAAAGAGGCACTCTCGTCAATCGTCGCGACAGCGGCGCCAGCAATGTCGACTTTAAGGCCCTCGAAGGCCGCCAGGGCGGCCGGGCCCATGGGGAAAGTGTCGCAGGCTACGAGGGGGCGGAGCTTTGCGGAGAAATTTTGCACCCACTTTGAGTAGTGGGCGAACAGCCCTAGAGCGCGTTTCAGCGAAGCCCGATCGCTAGGCGGAGCCATATCGAGCAAAGGGCACAGACGCTCCTTATCCGGAGAGACGGAGCCATGGGTCACGGTGTACCCCAAAAGGTCTACCGTGCGTAGAGAGTATTGACACTTCGCCACATTCATGGTTAAGCGATATTTTCGCGCGACCTCGAGGAAGCGTTTCAGATTAGCGTCGTGATGCTCCTGGTCATACCCACAAACCGTGAGATTGTCCAGATAGACAAAGACATCGGTCAAATTCTCCTTCACAACGAGGTCATCCATAGCTCTCTGAAAACAAGCGACGCCGTTCGTTACCCCAAAGGGAAGTCTCGTGAACTGGTACAACCGCTGACCCGATTCAAAGGCTGTAAAGACGCGATCAGCCCTAGAGATGGGGACTTGATGATACGCACTACGCAGATCGAGAGTGCTATAAACGGAATACAGGGCCACCTGGCGTACCAGGGCGTCCATCCCCGGTAAGGGGTAGGCATCCAGCTGTGTAAAACGATTAATCGTCTGCGAATAGTCGATTACCATACGCCGGCGGTGGGCCTCACTCCGCACCACTAAGACTTGGGCCCGCCACGGTGACCTACTGTGTTCTATGATACCGTCCTTCAAGAGCAGGGCCATTTCTTCCGCAATGAATTGCGCGTCCGCGCGAGAGCAACGCCGCGATTTGACGGCTACAGGGGTACAATCAGTGGTCAGGTTGGGGAACAGTGAGAGTGGCTCCATGTCCATTTGAGCGAGGGCGTACACAGCGAGCGTGTCCGGCCCTCCGAAGTCTATTTCCAAACGTCCATGCCGCTTAAGGAAATCAAGTCCTAACAGAACGTCAGCGCATAAGGCCGGTAATACCATGAGATACACGTCCGAGAACGTGCGTCCATTTATCACCAGTTTCAATCGACACGCCCCTTTTGTGCTCAACCGAAGTCCCTGAGAGGCCATGAAGATCCGGCAGGTTGTCCCGAGAACCGGCCACCCATGTTGATGCACGAGTCGCTGATCAATAAAACTATCCGTGGACCCCGTGTCAATCAAAGCTTGCGCAAAAACGCCCGCAACCGTGAGCGGAATGAAGGCCTGCGCTAGGCCGGCAGACCCGGCAGGTATAGTTCCGGCCGGGCGAGAAGATCGCACCTCGCGGGTGGATCCCACGCCGGCTGCAATCCTTCGGGCAGCGTCGGCAGGTTGGGCCTCAGCAGGAGCATTGAAGTCAGTTGGCTCATCAGCAGTTTCATTTGCCAGAGTGGTTGTGGGTTGGTCGTAAGAGCAGCCGCCAGATGGCGCTCGAGCCACGTGAGAAAGGTCTCTGCCGTCTGCAGAGTCATTTGCCAGAGTGGGTGTGGGTTGGTCGTAAGAGCAGCCGCCAGATGGCGCTCGAGCCACGTGAGAAAGGTCTCTGCCGTCTGCAGAGTCATATGCCAAAGTGGGTGCATGTAATTCATAAAAGCTGCCGTCAGATGGGGCTCGAGTCACGTGAGAAAGATTTCTGCCGTCTGCAGATTCACATGCCAAAGTGGGTGCATGTAATTCGCAAAAGCTGCCGTCAGATGGGGCTCGTGTCACGTGCTGCGTTTGCCGCACTTCGAGAGGAGTTTCCAAAGCAGGAGCACGTCGCTTGTTTGAAGTAGGCGTTCGAACGCCAGTCAAGGTCGGACGCGCTGTGACCGGTCGCGTTCGCGCCATTTGTTTCGGCGGCCCGATGTATCTCACCAAGGTCGGGCGGGTAGCCAGAGGCCCGCGAGGAGGAGAGCGGCTCTTCAAAGCCGGCGCTCGATCCGTTGGCTCCGCGATGAGCCCATTCAAGGTCGCTCGGGAATGCGTGCCCCGAGCGGCCTTTCTGCAGACCTTTGCAAAATGGCCCTTGGTGGAGCACAGGTGACATGTCGCCTCTCGGGCCGGGCATTCAGAGCGAGGATGCTGCCGATTTCCACAAAAATAACATTTTGCATACCGGGCAGGCCGTGGCCGGGCAGCGGCGGCAGCAGTGAGGCCGGAAGCGGAGTCCGCTTCAGGAACTCCCAGACTCTCGGCCGTAGTGGTGGTCGGGTCCTCCTCCGTATCCTCGGCGGTAGCCCTCTCAGGTCGCGCGAGTTGCGAGGTCCCTGCCACGACTCGTGGGTGATCATATGCGGTCAATTGTTCTCGGGCATTTGTGTATACGCGTGCCAGCCGTAGTGCTTCTGTAAATGTCAGCTCCGCGACCTCCAAGAGACGGAGCCGCAAGACTCCGGAACTAATTCCGGAGATGAATCAATCTCGGAGCAAATCGTCCTGCACTTGCTCGTGGGTCCGGACGTCCTGCACGCAGTCTGCCAATAGGTAGCGCAACTCCTGCGCGAAGCGATCGATCGATTCAGACGGTTGCTGTCGCCGCTGAGAGAGTTGATGCCGGCCGTGCACAGCGCTCCGTGTCTTTACGTAGAGGCGCTTCAGCTCGGCTAGGGCCGTAGCGTACGTCCCAAATCGAGAAATGTTCTTGAAAACAGTGTGATGGACCTTGGACTGTAACACGGACAGCTTTATCGCAGCGGTGGGCTCTGTCTCGTGAGCCGCAAAGTAATTCTCCAGCGTGTTGAGCCAATGAGCAAACTCCGATGCAGATCCCTCAGCTTGAGGGTCGGCTCCGAGGATCGGTACCACGATCATCTTGTGGTCAGCCATTCCGGCGATCTAAATGATATTAAATGTCGTGAAAATCAAGCTCAGACACGACTTGACCTCTGGGTAGGTTTTAATATCATTTAGATCTGCAGTACATCCTGTAAGAATACATGCATGCAACAGGCATTAAATCAGAGCATTTCATGACCAGCAATGGTTGATTCAATATAACAATGGTTAGCGCAGCGCATTGTCAGCGCAGCATTTGGGGCGTACATACCATTCAAACTACTGGATAATGTCACAGTGAGTTCCGCTGAAGTGTCCGCGCGCCCTGGTTGTCCCGGGTCTTATAGACGCCCCCTTCCATAGCGAGCACCCCTGGGTTCACCTTGGTATAATTTCACTACAACCCCGTAACACCCTGCTTTGATACAACCCCGCTTTAATACAATGCTGCTTTGATACAACCCTGCTTTGATACAACCCCACTTTGATACAACCATGCTTTGATACAACCCCACTTTGACTTTTTGATATGACTTTTCGACCTATGATGTCATAATTAACATTTAAAGATTCTATCGGCTGAGGGGCTCCTATGGTGAAACTTTCCTGTCAAGAGGCGGTCCAACTATTGCAGAGAAAATGATTTTTAAAGGAAATAAATCCGAAATATGGCCGTGGCACAATCCGTTACATGGCCCGAGAAGAAAAAGTGATGCGTTTCTTCTTCTTCCAACAATAATGACTTCTGGCTACCAGACCATACACCCAATCATGTCGAAATTTTTAACACTTATTCCGCTTGATGACAGCTACATGACATTAAATATTCAGGTCAATCAATGCAGCGGTTCAAGAGATAGAAGGTTTTAAAGATTTTCATTCAATTATTGATTGCGGCCAAACCACGTGACTTATCGCGACTTCCCAAATAATGTTTTAACTTCCCGGCATGGGGAACATATGTGTAAAGTATCATCACGATATCTTCAAAAATGAGGGAGGAGATAGGTTTTCAAGTTTATGCTTAAAAACGTCATAACTCCAAAACCATGTGACATATGACATCAAAAATGTTTGGATTCTGAATTTTTTTTTTCCCTTAGGTCATGCACAAAAAAAATCATGTTCGTGGGACCTAGGGTTGCATTTGTCGAATTCTAACCTCGTAATGTTAGCACTTTCAATATCCGAAATAAATATATATTTTTGGTCCCAATGCAGAGTTCTTTAGAATGAGCCATGATTCAATTTTCCCATTGAGTTATTTCGGAAATATAGTGGGGCAAAGTTGAAGGTTTTTTTTCCAAGATGGAGCCCATGCCACGTGAACTATGACGTCATAATTAGCAGTAAAAATTCTAGTTCCAGACAATTACTAGGTGAAAAATCCGTGCCAATTCGACCAACGGTTGCCGAGAACATTGATTTGAAAGTTTTCGGACATGAAAAACAGGAGCAGAAGAAAAATAAAAATAAAAGTTCAGCACAAAAGCAATTACTCGACATTGTATGTAGAGTAAACTTAACTAGAAAGCATCTGAAAATGCAAAGCCCGTCTGCGTCTGTTTGTATGCAGACGTCTTCGTCTTCTTCTTCCATATGCTCAAAATAATGAAAACAGTTTAAAAGAAATACAAAATGAAAATTTCAGATTTTATGCAGCCTTGATCCCAAGGACTCGGCCAAGGTTCGAAGTTTTTGGTTTGACCTGGCCAAGGTTTGAAGTCTTTTGTTTGACTCAGCCATGGTTCAAAGTCTTTTGTTTGACCCGACCAAGGTTCAAAGTCTTTTGTTTGACACGGCCAAGGTTCGAAGTTCCAAGGTTCGAAGGCCAAGGTTCGAAGTTTTTGGTTTGACTCGGTCAAGGTTCAAAGTCTTTACTTTGACTCGGCCATGGTTCGAAGTGTTTTGTTTGACTCAGCCAAGCTTTGAAGTCTTTGGTTTTACTCTGACAAGGATCGAAGCAGTGCCGTGTATATTGAGAGTCTGGCCAACTGAAGTACTGGTGCCATGTTGCATACCTAACTTCGCACGCTGGCACTGCGAGATGTATGTCAGCTGTGGCAATCCTGTAGTTCTGTGACGAGAGAATCGATGTTATTACTGTTTGGTCGCAGATTTAATGAGGAACAACTAATTCAAGTTAAAGTGACGTGTTGTTTGTTGTTGGAATAATAAAATCTGCAAGCGGCGTCATTTATTCACACGAATTGTTTGCCTGTCGCAGCACACGATTTATTGTCTGCTGCATACAGCATACTGATAAATTTTATTTCTCTTGGCATGAAATTGTAATTTGATAAAATGGAGCTTGTATACTAGTTTTCATCTATTATCTGGAAACGTAACATACAATATTCCCATAATGCCACGAAAGTACAATGTCTATTATTTTATTCATTAGCTTGGATCCACAATGTTGTTATACTTTCGTTTTCAAAGTTGTTATACTTTCGTTTTACGTTTTCAAAGAACACTTTACTCAGGAAACTGACACAGTGACAAATATTGCGTCATAAACAAGTATTTCCTGATATATAAGCACATATAAACAGTGCATGTTACAGGGTATATGTATAATAAGGGATTATGTATATTACCTGATTTTCAGTTATTATACACAATCCCTTATGCCCTGGTGTTGGGCTAGCGGCTAGAGTGCCAGCTTAGGATCCTAGGATCCTGGGTTCAAATCCCGGTCGATCGCTGAATTAACGCCAGGGGGGTTGACTCAGCCTGTCATTCCTTCCGAGGTCGGCTAATTGCGTACCAGTTCACTGGTAATTCCCTGCTTGTCGTAAAAGGCAACAAAAAGGGTTGGCGGCAGGAAGGGCATCCAGCCGTAAAACATTGCTTCAAAACGGGGACCAAAAAAACAACAACAACCACGGTCCCTGAAAAAGGCCAACCCTCGCTTTGCGGGGAAAAATGGCCTCAAAAGGTGTTTTTTTTTATTTAAAAATACATAATCCCTTATATATTGTAACGGTTTTGAGAAGTGTAACGAATTTGAGAAGTGTAACGGTTTTTGAGAAGTGTAACAATTTTGGAGGAAGTGTAACGAATGTAAAAAGTATGGTTTTGTTATGTGTAACACCCTCGTAATGTAAATAATGGTCGCAGCCGTCCTCCTAGTTAATTCCATGAAACTTACACACAGGCCACGATATATCTTTTTAAATAGTGTATTTCCTTATTCTATGTAGGCTAAATATGTGTTTCCCACTAGATTGACTCTGCATTGTATCAAACGAAATAAGCGTAGGCCCTTCCAATTTCCCCAATCATCTCCGCTCTCCAAAGTTCCTTTCAAAAGCGGTGCGAGTGGTGTTCAATCCCGCAAGCCGCCATTGCCCATGTGCTCATCTCGGAGAAGAGGGGGGTAAGAGCCGCCAACTCACAGGCGTGGCACGTCGTCATGATCAAAGGGGGGAATCGGACAGCCCTAACAGCCAATCAGCACCGCGGTGAGCGACCCGGTAGGCGTGCCCTCGCAGCCGGCGGCTTGATTCCGCCCCGAGTGATAAAAGCGACTGGAAGGGACTGCTTCAGGAGATGAGCGAAGAGGCGACATACGACAGGAGCGGTGAGCGGTGAGATGCGAGACGCTCCAAGCCAAAGAGGAGAGGTACTCGGAGAGGAAACCAGCTTTGGAGAGACGCGCTGAAAGGAGGGAGACGGCTCCACCAGAAGGAGAGGAGCAGGTGTGACCGAGCCAGCGCGTGACGTCTACAGCATCGGCAGCGGATACGCGACGGAGGGTTTTCCCGCCAAAAACGCGAGGAATTGAGAGCTGCTGCCTCCGACCCTGCCTCCCTCTCCAGCAATCCACCTCAAGCCATACCTGCCTGCAATATCCCCCGTGTAAGTGTGAACGTCGTCTGTCCTAATCGTTGTCCTGGGGTTAAGTAAATTGAATAGTATAAGCTAACGATGCACTGTGTGACTGCTTCTTCCATCCATTGCTGTAAATAATTTTGGTCGCTCTTTCTTTTTGCTTGTGTGTGTATAATAAATCTGTTCTTCCTCCGTACTCTGTCTTCTTCTCTTTTTCCTTCTCTTTCGGTCGCTTTAGAGGTTTCCCGATTGAATATCTGTGGTGCGATCTGGTCAACGTCGGGTGGAATCGGGCCAATTGGGGATCCTGTAACGGTCGCGGTTGGACCATCCGCTCAGCCCATCATAACATCAAAACCGCAACTGTAACAATTGGTAGTCAGGAGTTGGGATTCGGACCTGGGACTAAATTTGTTAGGCCCAAATTTTGGAACACCAATTGTGTTATTAAGTAACAATTGGTGTCTGGGAGTGGGATTCGAGGCCCGAACCAAATTTTTAAAACGTCTAGAAAAAAAATTTGGTCAAAATTACGAGCTGCCAAAATTTTGTTGTTTTATAAAACCCGAATTTTGAGATCGCGCCATGGACAATCAAGGTGATCGGATGTCGGTGGGGGAGATACACGGGTTAGGGGTAACCCAGGACTTCGGGGAAGAAAGGGAGGAGGAGAAAAATGGCAATGTGGTTGCGGAGGTTTCAGACGCACAAAATGGCGCTCTCGCGCACGTGGTTGAGGGGGCCACGGTCGCGGAACCAATGAGCGCGGCCCAAATACAAGCCTTCATGGCCCAATTCATGGTGGAAATGCAGAAAAAAAACGACAGTATGGAACAAATGGAAAAGAGAATAAGGGCTAATAGTGAAAAAATGGAAGACAGAAGGAGGGCTGATAGTGAAAAAATGGAAGACAGAAGGAGGGCTGATAGTGAAAAAATGGAAGACAGGAGGGCTGATAGTGAGCGATTAGAGGGGCAATTGGGAGTAATGAGGGACGAAGCGAGGGGTACCGGTGAGGGATTAGACAAGAAATTTGAGGGGTTAGACAATGGGATAAAAGGGGTGAAACATGGGTTAACGGGGGTAGAAAACAGAATGGCCGCTCAAGAGAATGAAATGGAAGGGATGAAAAAGGGGTTAGAGGGGTTAGAAAACAGGATGGAAGGCAAATTGCGGGAGATAGGGGAGCAATCCGCCCGAGAAATTAAACAAATGGGAGAGCAGATAGAGGAGGTAAAAATCGGGGTAGAAACCAAATTGGATGCTCAGAGGGATGAATTGGGACAGATGAGGGTGGCATCTACAAAGGAGATGGAGGAGATGAAAGAGGAGATACGAAGAGGTGTGAGTGAGGAGGTCTCGGGGCTACGCGAGGAGGTAAAGCGAGGTGAGAAGCGTATGGAGAAAGAGGTGAGGAATAATACGGCTAGGTTACAGGGGGGAATAGAAGATCTGACTGAGGAGGTGGAACAGCTGACGGAGGGACAAAAAGAACTAGTGGAGCAGGTTCAAAAGAACACTGCGGTACTAGGAGGGTTAAAGGCGACACAAAAAGAAATTAAAAACGAATTAATAGCGACACAGAGGCAATGTCAGATGGTACGTGAGGAACTGACAATGAGGGTGGACGAGGTGACAGAGATAATGGAGACGAAGGACCGAGAGGTGAGGATGCACATAGAGACGGTCACGGTAGCCTTAGAGGACGAACTTGAGGAGACGCACCGGGAAATAAAAGAGGTGAAGCAAAAATTAGAGGAAGTGGAAGAAGAGGTGAGTGAAATTAAGAAGAGACGGACAGAAACTAAAAGAGAAATCCAGGAGGAGGTGATGGAATATGTGCAAGGTCGGTGCTCAACTCATGATGTGATGCTCACTAACCAAATAAAGAGTTTGCAGGTGGCAAAAGAGGTGCGGAGACGAGGTGCCAAGGTGAGTGGCGAAATATTCGGCAATGTATATGATGTGAGGAAAGCTTCAGTCGGCTTGGGGGTTGCTATGGACCCGGGTGTTCGTGAGAGGCCGTTGGTGAAGTGTGCGACAGGTCTGGTGTGCGAAAAAAGAGGTGTGCGAGAATGTCCGACCATGGGGTGTGTGAGGAAAAAGTGCGCGCCGACCGGTGAGTGTGCTGTCAGGAGTGAGTCGGTCGTAGCGCGTGTGCCAGGGGGTACATGGAAGCGCGGTGTGGTGAGTGTTACGGAGGAAGTAACGGAAAAGTGTGTGCAAGAGTGTGCGCGAGAAAGGTGTGTAACGGACGGGTGCATGAGGAAAGAGTGTGCTGTCGAGAGTAAGGGTGAGTGCGCGACCGAGAGTGGAGGTGAGAGTAGTGAGAGTGAAACGGAGCGTGAGTTGGTTATGACAGGTGAGCGAGGATGTACACCTGGAATGGAAGGATGCACACCTGGAATGGTAGAGCGTGTGTGGGAATGCACACTTGAGTTGGTCGTGAGGCACGTGGTTGGGTGTGCGGGTGAGAGCACACCTGTGGTTGTCACAGAGGAGGTGACCGAGGAGGGGGCGCAAAGAGGTGTGTTGGTGAGGTGTGCGAGCGACGAATGTGTGCCAAGGTGTTCGGTGGTCAGGTGTGTGACCAAGGCTGGGAGTGGAATGAGTGTACCTGGGTGTGTAAGGAAAGGTACGAGGAGCATGGGAACGGCTGGATGTATGAGGAAGAAAGGGGTAGCGTATGCGTTTAAGCATGCAGGTGAGGCATCGACGGTAACCGGGTTAGCGGTTAGAGCGACTTTTAGCCGAATCGGGCCCTCGGTGCGCGTCGGGCAGCTTCGCGTGTCGCGAGGACCAGCGGGGATCCGAACCACGGCGGTTTTGAAAGAACCGCCGTACGCGATCCACGCTGTGCCTCGCTTGGAACGGCCGCGTCCGGGCTCCACTAGGCGGAGCGGGCAGCCCGATAGGAAGGGTCGTCATGGTGACCACTTTCTATTAAGACGTGCCGGCAGGTCGAGATCGGGACATTGGATGGCTCCACGCCGAGGTGGTGCGTGGGATCTCGGCACGGGTAAGCCCCCGTCCCTGCACCGAGTGCCGGACGCATCCAGCCGCCGGCACCAAAGAACCCGCATTCATTGCTCGGCTGTACGAAGCCGAGCTTTAGAAGGGAATTGGCGCACCGAGAGGATGTAATAGGTAGACGGGTGATGAGGATAGTGTTTTGGCCCCGAAATTAGAAAAAAAAGCAAAATTTGATGATGGTATGGTGATTAGCAGCAAATGGCAAATTGTTGATTTGTTGGATTTGGACGAGCGAAATTGATAGGACCTCCCCGATGTGGTGGGATGGCAAATCCATCATCCCTCACGGGGGGGGGGGGGGGGGGGGGCAAAGGAGCACTAGCTTATGGGGTTGATGGCAGTGAAAACTAGCCCGGGTGGGTTAGGATATATCGTGTGTAGGGATCTAGCGAAGATTGACATTAGGTAACGTTAAGATTAGTTAGTGACTGATACCTGTAGTGGGGACGCAGGTAGTTTAGTGTGGATGATAATGACGTGGGAGCGCAATAGTTTAAAGGGACGACTGGGAAGCGCAAGTTTCAGAGGGGAGTAGTTAGATGAGATGATGCCGTGTGTTTGAGGATTGAACAGGTGTGATTGAACAGGTGTGATTGCACAGGTGTGCAACTGAACAGGTGTGTGGAGCAGTGTATGAGTGAGTGATGGTGATGTGTGTTGTGTTGACCAACTGGTCCAGGAAGAGGAGGAGGGTGCAGGTGGCACCAGGTATGATTGCACAGGTGTGCAACGACAGGTGAATGGAGGACAGGTGTATGGAATAAATGGTATGGAGTATAGGAATGGATGGTCGTGGAGTGAGTATGGTGGAAATTGTGGAGTGGAGTGGATGGTGCGAAGGTGTGAATGGGGGAAGAGTGGACCCCCATCATGGATACCCGGGGCGGGTAGTGTAAGTGTTAGGTAGAGGGTACAGGTAAATTGTGGTTGGATATTGGCATCTGTGGTGCGGGTGAAAGAATGGTCTTTGGATGGGTGCATTAGTGTTGTGGAAATGGCTGGGCGTGTAGCCTGTTAGTGTGTGTAGTTGGTTTGGGCACTCCACCACTGTGAGGATGTCGGCCAGGTGAGGCCGCAGATGGGCTCTGGGAGCCGGTAGTAGTTGTTGTGGATGGGGCCCGAGGATCCGGAGGATGGACCCAGGTAGCCCAGTGCCAGAGGGCACCGAGTGGGGTGACAGAGCCAGGAGGGGCTTTCCCCCAGTTAGATAGGTTAGGGTGAGGAGCAGGTAAGCTCGGGTGGCAACTACAGTGGTGGAGGTGTGCAGGTGGGTAGACCTGCTGGGAGAGCTACACGCCACAGCCCAGAAATTGTGCGAGGGCACCGGGAGATGAATCGGGGGAGTGAGACCCCAAATTGAGAAGCACCACAGTTTGGTCAATGGGAATTGGTTTTTAGAACCCATAGTGTAAGTTGGCCAATGGATTGGCAGGGAGAGACCCCGGGTAGTGTAAAGTGTGTTAAAATCATTTAGAGGATAGTTAGGATGAAGGATCTCCTCGCACCATCTGCATCCACTCACCTGAGGTGACAGGTACTCCGCACCATGCCATGTTTAATTATTTTTGATGCAAATGTTTTGGATTGTGAGACGCATCATGACGTGGGTGTGACATTGTGCGTAATTCCATCTCTCCCTCCTTATGAGGATTGATGATGAATTTGGTGATGGCAAATTTTGAAGTCGAGGGATTGTGGAGACGAATTTGGTGTAGGAGAAATATGGGGAAGACGTGACAGTAGTGACGAATTTGTAAATGGGTAGATTTTGTAAATATGGGGTAAGGGCAAGGGTAGTGTAGGTGACAGGGGGGTGACGTACGGTAGGGACGAGCTTTCTCACTTCGCCCTCCGTACGCATTTCGCCTTGCATTGCCTTATTGATGTGTACCCTTGTGACCTTACCCCTCGCTCAATTGTCTCTTTTGTCTCCCACATGACCTGTGCGCCATTGGGTGCCGAGGGGAGCGTGCGTGAGGTGGCCATTGTGCGCACGAGATTCCCAGAACCAGCATGCATTGCGTTGATGTACCACTTTATGGACCGCTGTTCTGCGGCCAAGTACCACTTGATGGACCCCAGGTTCTGGGGCAGGGCACCTCTGTTGGAGACCGGCCATAGTGGCCAGGGAATCTTGCTTGCGGACCTCGGTAAGGTGGCACCTATGCCAAACAGGTGGACCACCCTTAGTTGGCCCCTGAGGCCCTAAATAAAAACGAACACAAGTTGTGCTTTTTATTATTTCCAAGTAGGCCGCATGAAGCTAGAAGACATCGGGAAGAACATCGGCCCAGCAGAGAAAGAGAAGACCACCACCAGTTGTTTTGTTGTGTTTATTATGAACCGTGGTGACTGTGCACCGAGTGGTG
This sequence comes from Myxine glutinosa, assembly GCF_964187855.1. Classification (NCBI taxonomy): domain Eukaryota; kingdom Metazoa; phylum Chordata; class Myxini; order Myxiniformes; family Myxinidae; genus Myxine; species Myxine glutinosa. The sequence continues at coordinate 48,644,833 of NC_136268.1, forward strand.
CTTTGTGGTGCTTTGTGGTGCTTTTGGTGCTTTTGGGTGCTTTGGTGGTATTGGTACTGGTGCATCGATGCAATGCGTGCTGTCTCCTCCCTCCCAACAGGAATTTCTTTTTCTTGTTCCCTAAAAAAAAAAAAAAAACACAGGTCCTGGGTTGCGTTGTAAATAAGAAATAACGTCACTGTAAATAATGCTCCCCACCGTAAATGTATAGTTTGAGAATAATTCCGTAATTCGGTTAGCTGTGGGCTTGAGTCTGTTAGACAGGGTGCAATGCAATAGGGGGACATACTTATTTGTGTTTTAAGATTGTCACACTCAGGGTCAGGTTAATTGTAGAGGGAATTACACCTACGTGTCACACTAAGTTAAAGTTTTGTAGGCCCGAGGACGGGCCTGAAGAAAGGAGGGTGCAGTGTAACGGTTTTGAGAAGTGTAACGAATTTGAGAAGTGCAACGGTTTTTGAGAAGTGTAACAATTTTGGAGGAAGTGTAACGAATGTAAAAAGTATGGTTTTGTTATGTGTAACACCCTCGTAATGTAAATAATGGTCGCAGCCGTCCTCCTAGTTAATTCCATGAAACTTACACACAGGCCACGATATATCTTTTTAAATAGTGTATTTCCTTATTCTATGTAGGCTAAATATGTGTTTCCCACTAGATTGACTCTGCATTGTATCAAACGAAATAAGCGTAGGCCCTTCCAATTTCCCCAATCATCTCCGCTCTCCAAAGTTCCTTTCAAAAGCGGTGCGAGTGGTGTTCAATCCCGCAAGCCGCCATTGCCCATGTGCTCATCTCGGAGAAGAGGGGGGTAAGAGCCGCCAACTCACAGGCGTGGCACGTCGTCATGATCAAAGGGGGAAATCGGACAGCCCTAACAGCCAATCAGCACCGCGGTGAGCGACCCGGTAGGCGTGCCCTCGCAGCCGGCGGCTTGATTCCGCCCCGAGTGATAAAAGCGACTGGAAGGGACTGCTTCAGGAGATGAGCGAAGAGGCGACATACGACAGGAGCGGTGAGCGGTGAGATGCGAGACGCTCCAAGCCAAAGAGGAGAGGTACTCGGAGAGGAAACCAGCTTTGGAGAGACGCGCTGAAAGGAGGGAGACGGCTCCACCAGAAGGAGAGGAGCAGGTATGACCGAGCCAGCGCGTGACGTCTACAGCATCGGCAGTGGATACGCGACGGAGGGTTTTCCCGCCAAAAACGCGAGGAATTGAGAACTGCTGCCTCCAACCCTGCCTCCCTCTCCAGAAATCCACCTCAAGCCATACCTGCCTGCAATATCCCCCGTGTAAGTGTGAACGTCGTCTGTCCTAATCGTTGTCCTGGGGTTAAGTAAATTGAATAGTATAAGCTAACGATGCACTGTGTGACTGCTTCTTCCATCCATTGCTGTAAATAATTTTGGTCGCTCTTTCTTTTTGCTTGTGTGTGTATAATAAATCTGTTCTTCCTCCGTACTCTGTCTTCTTCTCTTTTTCCTTCTCTTTCGGTCGCTTTAGAGGTTTCCCGATTGAATATCTGTGGTGCGATCTGGTCAACGTCGGGTGGAATCGGGCCAATTGGGGATCCTGTAACGGTCGCGGTTGGACCATCCGCTCGGCCCATCATAACATCTAAACCGCGATACGTAACAATATATATATATATATATATATATATACCCTATACACTGCATATTGTACACGAAAAATGTTACAGGGAATATGTATAAAAAAAAAACCAAAAAAAAAAACCACCTTTAGAGGCCATTTTTCCCCGCAAGCGGGGGTTGGCCTTTTTCGGGAACTGTGGTTGTTGTTGTTTTTCGGTCCCCTTTTTGAAGCTAAATGTATTTGAAGCTAAATACAGGGAATATGTATAATATATATATATATATATATATGGTTGACTAAATAAATGTTAAGCTCACCAGAGACATAATACACACGTGTCATGTCACTTTTGATTTGAAACCAATATATATTAAGCGATTTCACTTACCGAACATAAATATGAGTAAGGTGATGGATTCCATCCAACTCGGCGTATTTTAACCGCCCAAATAGCACTTCGTTCCTTGTCTCGAGGAAATCTGTGCATTATACAACCTTGTCCTGGTCCAGAACATCCCCAAGCAGCACAACACACCATATTGGTTGATTTTATTGAAATATTACTCAAATGAAATATGCAACGATACGAAGCAATGGCACGGAATGGGTGCAGCGGGAAAGCTGCTCGGCTGAGGTGGTATGCAAAATGGCGCCTGTAAGCCACGTGACGCGGGCTCGACCAATCACGGTGGTAGTTGAGCAGATCAAAGGCTGGCCAGACTGTTAATATACGGCACTGGATCGAAGTCTTTCGTTTGACTCAGCCAAAGTTTGAAGTGTTTTGTTTGACCCGGCCAAGGTTCGAAGTCTTTAATTGGACTCGGCCAAGGTTTGAAGTTTTTAGTTTGTCTCAGCCAAGGTTTGAAGTCTTTCGTTTGACTCGGCCAAGGTTCGATGTCTTTAATTTGTCTCGGCCAAGGTTCGAAGTCTTTAGTTTGACTCGGCCAAGGTTTGAAGTCTTTTGTTTGACTCAGCAATGGTTCGAAGTCTTTTATTTGAATCGGCCAAGGTTCGAAGTCTTTTGTTTGACTCGGCCAAGGTTCGAAGTTCCAAGGTTCGAAGGCCAAGGTTCGAAGTATTTTGTTTGACTCGGCCAACGTTCAAAGTGTTTTGTTTGACACGGCCAATGTTCGAAGTTCCAAGGTTCGAAGTTTTTGTTTGACTCGGCCAAGGTTCGAAGGCCAAGGTTCGAAGTGTTTTGTTTGACTCGGCAAACGTTCAAAGTGTTTTGTTTGACACGGCCAAGGTTCGAAGTTCCAAGGTTCGAAGTTCCAAGGTTCTAAGTTTTTGTTTGACTCGGCCAAGGTTCGAAGTCTTTAGTTTGACTCGTCAATGGTTCGAAGTGTTTTGTTTGACTCGGCCAAGCTTTGAAGTCTTTGGTTTTACTCAGACAAAGTTTGAAGTCTTTCGTTTGTCTAGGCCAAAGTTCGAAGTGTTTTGGTTTGACTCGGACAAGGGTCTAAGTCTTTAATTTGACTCGGACAAGGTTCGAAGTTTTTGGTTTGCTCGGCCAAGGTTCGAAGTCTTTGATTTGACTCATGCAAGGTTCGAACCAGACTGTTTGATCCCCCAGACTCATAGCGGATGATCTAACCTTTACGCCACCGAGTCTGGTTAAAAACTGATGAATTGACCCGGGAAAGATAAACTGATTTCATGTCCTTTTTGGTATTGTACATGAAGGCTGGAAATTTGTAAAGTCGTAATCACAAAATAGGGAATAATAGGATATTTGATGGATTTTTTTTCTGTAAGGCTCACTTGGCTGCCCCTGGATGGGTGTAGCACCTGAAACCCGCATCCCATCCAGGTTCCTCCTGATGACTCCACCTTTGCTCTTTATTTATTCGGGTGCCTTCTGATGACTCCAATGCAGTATTTCGTTTACCATTTGATTAATATAAGTAATGTAATTATTCAAGGTGAATTTAGCCATTCAGGGGTATTTCAATATATGGTACTAACTTTCCTTCCTACCAACCCTTTCCTACCACCGATACTAGAAATTTTTGAAAAATAAAGATATTGAGGATTTAAATTAGCATTTTCTTGGAAACTCTACATACAGTCACGTGAAAAAGTAAGTACACCCCATGTAAAGTTTTGACTTTTTCAACATATTTCAACATACAGCTATTTGATCTTCATTTAAACAATATTGATAGATAAAGGTGATATAATATAACAAATATCATGAAACATTTACATTTTGTAGTCCATTGTATAATTTAAATAAACATAAATGCAAATTTTGCATGTGGAAAAAGTAAGTACACCCCTACATTTATCACTACTTCAAAAACCTAAAATTAGAATCAGGTGCACCAGCTCAGGTGCAAATGATTAGAACGTCGTTAGAGAGGATCTTGGAGGAACCTGTCTTATTTAAACCTCAGACATTTAGTTTGGTTTTCTCTTTGTTGTTGAAGTGTGCGGTGTCACCATGCCTCAATCAAAAGCGCTCTCTGAGGCCTTCAGAAAGAAGGTTGTAGATGCCTACGAGTCTGGGAAGGGATTTAAAAAGATCTCCAAACAATTTGAAATCAATCATTCGACTGTCCGGAAGATCATCTACAAGTGGAGAAGATTCCAAACAACTGCAAACTTGTTCAGGCCAGGCCGCCCCAGCAAATTTAGCCCGAGAGCAGACAGCAAGATGCTGAAAGAAGTCTCTAAGAACCCCAGAATGTTATCACTGGACCTACAGGTAGCTCTTGCCACTGTTTATGTCAAAGTGCACGAGTCTACCATTAGAAAGAGGCTGCATAAATTTGATCTACATGGGAGGTGTGCCAGGAGGAAACCTTTGCTGTCCAGAAAGAACATCAGGGCCAGACTAAAGTTTGCCAATGAACACCTTGGCAAAGACCAGCACTTCCGGAACAATGTGCTCTGGACAGACGAGTCAAAGGTAGAGCTATTTGGCCACAGTACCAGAAGACATGTTTGGCGAAAACCAAAGACAGCATTTGACCACAAGAACCTGATACCAACTGCAAAGCATGGTGGTGGAAATATTATGGTTTGGGGCAGCTTTGCTGCATCAGGGCCTGGCCAGCTCACCATCATAGAATCCACTATGAATTCTTCATTGTACAAGAGGGTGCTTGAGGATAATGTGAGGCCATCTGTCGGAGAAGTTGAAGCTCAACCGAAGGTGGACCTTGCAACATGACAATGACCCTAAACATACCAGTAAATCCACCAAGGAATAGCTGAAAAGAAAGAAATGGAGGGTTCTGGAATGGCCAAGTCAAAGCCCGGATCTAAATCCCATCGAGATGTTGTGGGGGGATTTGAAACGAGCTGTGCATGCAAGAAACCCCTCATACATCGCACAGCTGAAAGAATTCTGCATGGAGGAGTGGGCAAAAATTTCTCCCAGTCGATGTCAGAGACTGGTAGACAGTTATAAGAAACACATACTTGAGGTTGTTTCTGCCAAAGGGGACAATACCACCTATTAGAGCCAAGGGTGTACTTACTTTTTCCACATGCGAAATTTGCATTTATGTTTATTTTAATTATACAATGGACTACAAAATGTAAATGTTTCATGATATTTGTTATATTATATCACCTTTATCTATCAATATTGTTGAAATGAAGATCAAATAGCTGTATGTTGATATATGTTGAAAAAGTCAAAACCTTACATGGGGTGTACTTACTTTTTCACGTGACTGTATATAACTGTTGCGTACCAATGTAAAGTCGATGGTGCAGTAGGAACGGTGCTAAGGAATTATCAGGGTTAGCAAAGGACAGTATGATGGTACTGAGAGAGAGAGAGAGAGAGAGAGAGAGAGAGAGAGAGAGAGAGAGAGAGAGAGAGAGAGAGAGAGAGAGAGAGAGAGAGAGAGAGAGGGGGGTTCATGGTGTCGACACCCACCCAGTATAAACACAAACAGCCTTAAGGCTTCATGAGCTTCTTTGATCAGTCTGGCGTTTGTTTGCTCAAAAAGCCAGGGTAACCAAATCTTTAGACAAACAATTTTCTCTACCTACCAGCCTTCTATGTAAATTGTGTTATCTGCATTTTTGTGTAACTTTGATATGTACACACTATTACTCCATTAATTCTGGGTTAAAAGGATTTGCATTTTCATTGTCTTAGAATTACACAACTGACTGAGTTCACCTCCTGGGCAACAACTTTGAAACCACTTTAAAAAAATCAAAATTTCGTATATTTTGGGGGTAATTCATTTGGGTTAAAGGTCACTACTCCGTTACCAATTGAGACCACTGTGGAATTAAATACACTCAGAAACATTTTTATATAAAGAAGAATGTTTACTAATTTGGAGCAAAGTTTTGCTACAAGTTAATAAGGAGTTTTTTCTCTTTTATATTTTCGCTCATAACCAGAAAGAAAACTCGCCTTTTGTATGTTATTTGTGAACATCTGTGATCACTAAGTGAGAGTCTCGAGTTGTTTCCACCATAGGCTGTGGGGTAGCGTCATTGGCTGAAGACGAGCCCGTGTTCGCTGATGCAATGCCCTCTGCTGGTTAGGGCAGGAATTTGCAATTTGATCATGGTGCCGGCGATGACTCACCTACACTTCGCAAAAGACACAGTGGGATTTTTAACGTCCACCAACAAATGCTGGCAGACAAGACACCTGTTTAACGTCCATTCAAGGGATCATTCACCCATCGATTAATGATCCTGCCTGTGAAACACCAGGATGACAGTTTATAGCTGGGACAGGTTTTTTAAAATTGTTTTTTTGTTTTTATTAACAGTATTTTTGATTTGAACCCAGGCGAGACAGCTTGTAGCATCTTCTTCTTCACAGGCCTTTTCCTCCACCAGAATGACAGTTTATAGCTGGGCTGGGTTTTTTGTAATCGTTTTTATTTACAGTCTTTTTATTTGAACCCAGGCTAGACAGCTTGTAACATCTTCTTCTTCACAGGCCTTTGCCTCCACCAGAATGACAGTTTATAGCTGGGATGGGTGTTTTTAATTGTTTTTTTGTTTTTATTAATAGTTTTTTTTATTTGAACACAGGCTCGACAGCTTGTAGCATCTTCTTCTTCACAGGCCTTTTCCTCCACCAGAATGACAGTTTATAGCTGGGATGGATGTTTTTAATTGTTTTTTTGTTTTCATTAATAGTTTTTTATTTGAACCCAGGCTAGACAGCTTGTAACATCTTCTTCTTCACAGGCTTTGCCTCCACCAGAATGACAGTTTATAGCTGGGATGGATGTTTTTAATTGTTTTTTTGTTTTTATTAATAGTTTTTTATTTGAACCCAGGCTAGACAGCTTGTAACATCTTCTTCTTCACAGGCCTTTTCCTCCACCAGAATGACAGTTTATAGCTGGGATGGGTTTTTTTGTTTTTATTAATAGTTTTTTATTTGAACCCAGGCTAGACAGCTTGTAGCATCTTCTTATTCACAGGCCTTTTCCTCCACCAGAATGACAGTTTATAGCTGGGATGGATGTTTTTAATTGTTTTTTTGTTTTCATTAATAGTTTTTTATTTGAACCCAGGCTTGACAGCTTGTCGCATCTTCTTATTCACAGGCCTTTTCCTCCACCAGAATGACAGTTTATAGCTGGGATGGATGTTTTTAATTGTTTTTTTGTTTTTATTAATAGTTTTTTATTTGAACCCAGGCTAGACAGCTTGTAACATCTTCTTCTTCACAGGCCTTTTCCTCCACCAGAATGACAGTTTATAGCTGGGATGGGTGTTTTTAATTGTTTTTTTGTTTTTATTAATAGTTTTTTATTTGAACCCAGGCTAGACAGCTTGTAGCATCTTCTTCTTCACAGGCCTTTTCCTCCACCAGAATGACAGTTTATAGCTGGGATGGGTGTTTTTAATTGTTTTTTTGTTTTTATTAATAGTTTTTTATTTGAACCCAGGCTCGACAGCTTGTAACATCTTCTTCTTCACAGGCCTTTTCCTCCACCAGAATGACAGTTTATAGCTGGGATGGGTGTTTTTAATTGTTTTTTTGTTTTCATTAATAGTTTTTTATTTGAACCCAGGCTAGACAGCTTGTAACATCTTCTTCTTCACAGGCCTTTTCCTCCACCAGAATGACAGTTTATAGCTGGGATGGGTGTTTTTAATTGTTTTTTTGTTTTTATTAATGGTTTTTTATTTGAACCCAGGCTAGACAGCTTGTAGCATCTTCTTCTTCACAGGCCTTTTCCTCCACCAGAATGACAGTTAAAAGCTGGGATGGGTGTTTTTAATTGTTTTTTTGTTTTTATTAATAGTTTTTTATATTTGAACCCAGGCTAGACAGCTTGTAGCATCTTCTTCTTCACAGGCCTTTTCCTCCACCAGAATGACAGTTTATAGCTGGGATGGGTGTTTTTAATTGTTTTTTTGTTTTTATTAATAGTTTTTTATTTGAACCCAGGCTAGACAGCTTGTAGCATCTTCTTCTTCACAGGCCTTTTCCTCCACCAGAATGACAGTTTATAGCTGGGATGGGTTTTTTGTAATCGTTTTTATTTACAGTTTTTTTTATTTGAACCCAGGCTAGACAGCTTGTAGCATCTTCTTCTTCACAGGCCTTTGCCTCCACCAGAATGACAGTTTATAGCTGGGATGGATGTTTTTAATTGTTTTTTTGTTTTTATTTACAGTTTTATTATTTGAACCCAGGCTAGACAGCTTGTAACATCTTCTTCTTCACAGGCTTTGCCTCCACCAGAATGACAGTTTATAGCTGGGATGGATGTTTTTAATTGGTTTTTGTTTTTATTAATAGTTTTTTATTTGAACCCAGGCCAGACAGCTTGTAGCATCTTCTTCTTCACAGGCCTTTGCCTCCACCAGAATGACAGTTTATAGCTGGGATGGATGTTTTTAATTGTTTTTTTGTTTTTATTAATAGTTTTTTATTTGAACCCAGGCTAGACAGCTTGTAGCATCTTCTTCTTCACAGGCCTTTTCCTCCACCAGAATGACAGTTTATAGCTGGGATGGGTGTTTTTTTATTGTTTTTTTTGTTTTTATTAATAGTTTTTTATTTGAACCCAGGCTAGACAGCTTGTAACATCTTCTTCTTCACAGGCCTTTGCCTCCACCAGAATGACAGTTTATAGCTGGGATGGGTGTTTTTAATTGTTTGTTTTTTTTATTAATAGTTTTTTATTTGAACCCAGGCTAGACAGCTTGTAGCATCTTCTTCTTCACAGGCCTTTTCCTCCACCAGAATGACAGTTTATAGCTGGGATGGGTGTTTTTAATTGTTTTTTTGTTTTTATTAATAGTTTTTTATTTGAACCCAGGCTAGACAGCTTGTAGCATCTTCTTCTTCACAGGCCTTTTCCTCCACCAGAATGACAGTTTATAGCTGGGATGGGTGTTTTTAATTGTTTTTTTGTTTTTATTAATAGTTTTTAATTTGAACCCAGGCTAGACAGCTTGTAGCATCTTCTTCTTCACAGGCCTTTTCCTCCACCAGAATGACAGTTTCTAGCTGGGATGGGTTTTTTGTAATCGTTTTTATTTACAGTTTTTTTTATTTGAACCCAGGCTAGACAGCCTGTAGCATCTTCTTCTTCACAGGCCTTTGCCTCCACCAGAATGACAGTTTATAGCTGGGATGGATGTTTTTAATTGTTTTTTTGTTTTTATTCACAGTTTTTTTATTTGAACCCAGGCTAGACAGCTTGTAACATCTTCTTCTTCACAGGCCTTTGCCTCCACCAGAATGACAGTTTATAGCTGGGATGGATGTTTTTAATTGTTTTTTTGTTTTTATTTATAGTTTTTTATTTGAACCCAGGCTGGACAGCTTGTAGCATCTTCTTCTTCACAGGCCTTTGCCTCCACCAGAATGACAGTTTATAGCTGGGATGGATGTTTTTAATTGTTTTTTTGTTTTTATTAATAGTTTTTTATTTGAACCCAGGCGAGACAGCTTGTAGCATCTTCTTCTTCACAGGCCTTTTCCTTCACCAGAATGACAGTTTATAGCTGGGATGGGTGTTTTTAATTGTTTTTTTGTTTTTATTAATAGTTTTTTATTTGAACCCAGGCGAGACAGCTTGTAACATCTTCTTCTTCACAGGCCTTTGCCTCCACCAGAATGACAGTTTATAGCTGGGATGGGTGTTTTTAATTGTTTTTTTTGTTTTTATTAATAGTTTTTTATTTGAACCCAGGCTAGACAGCTTGTAGCATCTTCTTCTTCACAGGCCTTTTCCTCCACCAGAATGACAGTTTATAGCTGGGATGGGTTTTTTGTAATCGTTTTCATTTACAGTTTTTTTTTATTTGAACCCAGGCTAGACAGCTTGTAACATCTTCTTCTTCACAGGCCTTTGCCTCCACCAGAATGACAGTTTATAGCTGGGATGGGTGTTTTTAATTGCTTTTTGTTTTTATTAATAGTTTTTTATTTGAACCCAGGCTAGACAGCTTGTAGCATCTTCTTCTTCACAGGCCTTTGCCTCCACCAGAATGACAGTTTATAGCTGGGATGGGTGTTTTTAATTGTTTTTTTGTTTTCATTAATAGTTTTTTATTTGAACCCAGGCTAGACAGCTTGTAACATCTTCTTCTTCACAGGCCTTTTCCTCCACCAGAATGACAGTTTATAGCTGGGATGGGTGTTTTTAATTGTTTTTTTGTTTTCATTAATAGTTTTTTATATGAACCCAGGCGAGACAGCTTGTAACATCTTCTTCTTCACAGGCCTTTGCCTCCACCAGAATGACAGTTTATAGCTGGGATGGGTGTTTTTAATTTTTTTCTTTGTTTTTATTCATAGTTTTTTTAATTTGAACCCAGGCTGGACAGCTTGTAGCATCTTCTTCACAGGCCTTTTCCTCCACCAGAATGACAGTTTATAGCTGGGATGGATGTTTTTAATTGTTTTTTTGTTTTTATTAATAGTTTTTTATTTGAACCCAGGCTAGACAGCTTGTAGCATCTTCTTCTTCACAGGCCTTTTCCTCCACCAGAATGACAGTTTATAGCTGGGATGGGTGTTTTTAATTGTTTTTTTGTTTTTATTAATAGTTTTTTATTTGAACCCAGGCTAGACAGCTTGTAACATCTTCTTCTTCACAGGCCTTTGCCTCCACCAGAATGACAGTTTATAGCTGGGATGGGTTTTTTGTAATCGTTTTTATTTACAGTTTTTTTATTTGAACCCAGGCTAGACAGCTTGTAACATCTTCTTCTTCACAGGCCTTTGCCTCCACCAGAATGACAGTTTATAGCTGGGATGGATGTTTTTAATTGTTTTTTTGTTTTTATTAATAGTTTTTTATTTGAATCCAGGCTAGACAGCTTGTAGCATCTTCTTCTTCACAGGCCTTTTCCTCCACCAGAATGACAGTTTATAGCTGGGATGGGTGTTTTTAATTGTTTTTTTGTTTTTATTAATAGTTTTTTATTTGAACCCAGGCTAGACAGCTTGTAACATCTTCTTCTTCACAGGCCTTTGCCTCCACCAGAATGACAGTTTATAGCTGGGATGGGTGTTTTTAATTGTTTTTTTGTTTTTATTAATAGTTTTTTATTTGAACCCAGGCTAGACAGCTTGTAGCATCTTCTTCTTCGCAGGCCTTTTCCTCCACCAGAATGACAGTTTTAGCTGGGATGGGTTTTTTGTAATCGTTTTTATTTACAGTTTTTTTATTTGAACCCAGGCTAGACAGCTTGTAACATCTTCTTCTTCACAGGCCTTTTCCTCCACCAGAATGACAGTTTATAACTGGGATGGGTGTTTTTAATTGTTTTTTTGTTTTTATTAATAGTTTTTTATTTGAACCCAGGCTAGACAGCTTGTAGCATCTTCTTCTTCACAGGCCTTGCCTCCACCAGAATGACAGTTTATAGCTGGGATGGGTGTTTTTAATTGTTTTTTTGTTTTCATTAATAGTTTTTTATTTGAACCCAGGCTAGACAGCTTGTAACATCTTCTTCTTCACAGGCCTTTTCCTCCACCAGAATGACAGTTTATAGCTGGGATGGGTGTTTTTAATTGTTTTTTTGTTTTCATTAATAGTTTTTTATTTGAACCCAGGCGAGACAGCTTGTAGCATCTTCTTCTTCACAGGCCTTTTCCTCCACCAGAATGACAGTTTATAGCTGGGATGGCTGTTTTTAATTGTTTTTTTGTTTTTATTAATAGTTTTTTATATTTGAACCCAGGCTAGACAGCTTGTAGCATCTTCTTCTTCACAGGCCTTTTCCTCCACCAGAATGACAGTTTATAGCTGGGATGGGTGTTTTTAATTGTTTTTTTGTTTTTATTAATAGTTTTTTATTTGAACCCAGGCAAGACAGCTTGTAGCATCTTCTTCTTCACAGGCCTTTTCCTCCACCAGAATGACAGTTTATAGCTGGGATGGGTTTTTTGTAATCGTTTTTATTTACAGTTTTTTTTATTTGAACCCAGGCTAGACAGCTTGTAGCATCTTCTTCTTCACAGGCCTTTGCCTCCACCAGAATGACAGTTTATAGCTGGGATGGATGTTTTTAATTGTTTTTTTGTTTTTATTTACAGTTTTTTTATTTGAACCCAGGCTAGACAGCTTGTAACATCTTCTTCTTCACAGGCTTTGCCTCCACCAGAATGACAGTTTATAGCTGGGATGGATGTTTTTAATTGGTTTTTGTTTTTATTAATAGTTTTTTATTTGAACCCAGGCCAGACAGCTTGTAGCATCTTCTTCTTCACAGGCCTTTGCCTCCACCAGAATGACAGTTTATAGCTGGGATGGATGTTTTTAATTGTTTTTTTGTTTTTATTAATAGTTTTTTATTTGAACCCAGGCTAGACAGCTTGTAGCATCTTCTTCTTCACAGGCCTTTTCCTCCACCAGAATGACAGTTTATAGCTGGGATGGGTGTTTTTAATTGTTTTTTTTGTTTTTATTAATAGTTTTTTATTTGAACCCAGGCTAGACAGCTTGTAACATCTTCTTCTTCACAGGCCTTTGCCTCCACCAGAATGACAGTTTATAGCTGGGATGGGTGTTTTTAATTGTTTTTTTTTTTTATTAATAGTTTTTTATTTGAACCCAGGCTAGACAGCTTGTAGCATCTTCTTCTTCACAGGCCTTTTCCTCCACCAGAATGACAGTTTATAGCTGGGATGGGTTTTTTGTAATCGTTTTTATTTACAGTTTTTTTATTTGAACCCAGGCTAGACAGCTTGTAGCATCTTCTTCTTCACAGGCCTTTGCTTCCACCAGAATGACAGTTTATAGCTGGGATGGGTGTTTTTAATTGTTTTTTTGTTTTTATTAATAGTTTTTAATTTGAACCCAGGCTAGACAGCTTGTAGCATCTTCTTCTTCACAGGCCTTTTCCTCCACCAGAATGACAGTTTATAGCTGGGATGGGTGTTTTTAATTGTTTTTTTGTTTTTATTAATAGTTTTTTATTTGAACCCAGGCTAGACAGCTTGTAGCATCTTCTTCTTCACAGGCCTTTTCCTCCACCAGAATGACAGTTTATAGCTGGGATGGGTTTTTTGTAATCGTTTTTATTTACAGTTTTTTTATTTGAACCCAGGCTAGACAGCTTGTAGCATCTTCTTCTTCACAGGCCTTTGCCTCCACCAGAATGACAGTTTATAGCTGGGATGGGTGTTTTTAATTGTTTTTTTGTTTTTATTAATAGTTTTTTATTTGAACCCAGGCTAGACAGCTTGTAGCATCTTCTTCTTCACAGGCCTTTTCCTCCACCAGAATGACAGTTTATAGCTGGGATGGATGTTTTTAATTGTTTTTTTGTTTTTATTCACAGTTTTTTTATTTGAACCCAGGCTAGACAGCTTGTAACATCTTCTTCTTCACAGGCCTTTGCCTCCACCAGAATGACAGTTTATAGCTGGGATGGATGTTTTTAATTGTTTTTTTGTTTTTATTTATAGTTTTTTATTTGAACCCAGGCTGGACAGCTTGTAGCATCTTCTTCTTCACAGGCCTTTGCCTCCACCAGAATGACAGTTTATAGCTGGGATGGATGTTTTTAATTGTTTTTTTGTTTTTATTAATAGTTTTTTATTTGAACCCAGGCGAGACAGCTTGTAGCATCTTCTTCTTCACAGGCCTTTTCCTTCACCAGAATGACAGTTTATAGCTGGGATGGGTGTTTTTAATTGTTTTTTTGTTTTTATTAATAGTTTTTTATTTGAACCCAGGCTAGACAGCTTGTAACATCTTCTTCTTCACAGGCCTTTGCCTCCACCAGAATGACAGTTTATAGCTGGGATGGGTGTTTTTAATTGTTTTTTTGTTTTTATTAATAGTTTTTTATTTGAACCCAGGCTAGACAGCTTGTAGCATCTTCTTCTTCACAGGCCTTTTCCTCCACCAGAATGACAGTTTATAGCTGGGATGGGTTTTTTGTAATCGTTTTCATTTACAGTTTTTTTTTATTTGAACCCAGGCTAGACAGCTTGTAACATCTTCTTCTTCACAGGCCTTTGCCTCCACCAGAATGACAGTTTATAGCTGGGATGGGTGTTTTTAATTGCTTTTTGTTTTTATTAATAGTTTTTTATTTGAACCCAGGCTAGACAGCTTGTAGCATCTTCTTCTTCACAGGCCTTTGCCTCCACCAGAATGACAGTTTATAGCTGGGATGGGTGTTTTTAATTGTTTTTTTGTTTTCATTAATAGTTTTTTATTTGAACCCAGGCTAGACAGCTTGTAACATCTTCTTCTTCACAGGCCTTTTCCTCCACCAGAATGACAGTTTATAGCTGGGATGGGTGTTTTTAATTGTTTTTTTGTTTTCATTAATAGTTTTTTATATGAACCCAGGCGAGACAGCTTGTAACATCTTCTTCTTCACAGGCCTTTGCCTCCACCAGAATGACAGTTTATAGCTGGGATGGGTGTTTTTAATTTTTTTCTTTGTTTTTATTCATAGTTTTTTTAATTTGAACCCAGGCTGGACAGCTTGTAGCATCTTCTTGACAGGCCTTTTCCTCCACCAGAATGACAGTTTATAGCTGGGATGGATGTTTTTAATTGTTTTTTTGTTTTTATTAATAGTTTTTTATTTGAACCCAGGCTAGACAGCTTGTCGCATCTTCTTCTTCACAGGCCTTTTCCTCCACCAGAATGACAGTTTATAGCTGGGATGGGTGTTTTTAATTGTTTTTTTGTTTTTATTAATAGTTTTTTATTTGAACCCAGGCTAGACAGCTTGTAACATCTTCTTCTTCACAGGCCTTTGCCTCCACCAGAATGACAGTTTATAGCTGGGATGGGTTTTTTGTAATCGTTTTTATTTACAGTTTTTTTATTTGAACCCAGGCTAGACAGCTTGTAACATCTTCTTCTTCACAGGCCTTTGCCTCCACCAGAATGACAGTTTATAGCTGGGATGGATGTTTTTAATTGTTTTTTTGTTTTTATTAATAGTTTTTTATTTGAATCCAGGCTAGACAGCTTGTAGCATCTTCTTCTTCACAGGCCTTTTCCTCCACCAGAATGACAGTTTATAGCTGGGATGGGTGTTTTTAATTGTTTTTTTGTTTTTATTAATAGTTTTTTATTTGAACCCAGGCTAGACAGCTTGTAACATCTTCTTCTTCACAGGCCTTTGCCTCCACCAGAATGACAGTTTATAGCTGGGATGGGTGTTTTTAATTGTTTTTTTGTTTTTATTCATAGTTTTTTATTTGAACCCAGGCTCGACAGCTTGTAGCATCTTCTTCTTCGCAGGCCTTTTCCTCCACCAGAATGACAGTTTTAGCTGGGATGGGTTTTTTGTAATCGTTTTTATTTACAGTTTTTTTATTTGAACCCAGGCTAGACAGCTTGTAACATCTTCTTCTTCACAGGCCTTTTCCTCCACCAGAATGACAGTTTATAACTGGGATGGGTGTTTTTAATTGTTTTTTTGTTTTTATTAATAGTTTTTTATTTGAACCCAGGCTAGACAGCTTGTAGCATCTTCTTCTTCACAGGCCTTGCCTCCACCAGAATGACAGTTTATAGCTGGGATGGGTGTTTTTAATTGTTTTTTTGTTTTCATTAATAGTTTTTTATTTGAACCCAGGCGAGACAGCTTGTAACATCTTCTTCTTCACAGGCCTTTTCCTCCACCAGAATGACAGTTTATAGCTGGGATGGGTGTTTTTAATTGTTTTTTTGTTTTTATTAATAGTTTTTTATTTGAACCCAGGCTAGACAGCTTGTAACATCTTCTTCTTCACAGGCCTTTGCCTCCACCAGAATGACAGTTTATAGCTGGGATGGGTGTTTTTAATTGTTTTTTTGTTTTTATTAATAGTTTTTAATTTGAACCCAGGCGAGACAGCTTGTAGCATCTTCTTCTTCACAGGCCTTTTCCTCCACCAGAATGACAGTTTATAGCTGGGATGGGTTTTTTGTAATCGTTTTTATTTACAGTTTTTTTATTTGAACCCAGGCTAGACAGCTTGTAACATCTTCTTCTTCACAGGCCTTTGCCTCCACCAGAATGACAGTTTATAGCTGGGATGGGTGTTTTTAATTGTTTTTTTGTTTTTATTAATAGTTTTTTATTTGAACCCAGGCTAGACAGCTTGTAGCATCTTCTTCTTCACAGGCCTTTGCCTCCACCAGAATGACAGTTTACAGCTGGGATGGGTGTTTTTAATTGTTTTTTTGTTTTCATTAATAGTTTTTTATTTGAACCCAGGCTAGACAGCTTGTAACATCTTCTTCTTCACAGGCCTTTTCCTCCACCAGAAAGACAGTTTATAGCTGGGATGGGTGTTTTTAATTGTTTTTTTGTTTTCATTAATAGTTTTTTATTTGAACCCAGGCGAGACAGCTTGTAACATCTTCTTCTTCACATGCCTTTGCCTCCACCAGAATGACAGTTTATAGTTGGGATGGGTGTTTTTAATTGTTTTTTTGTTTTTATTTATAGTTTTTTTTATTTGAACCCAGGCTAGACAGCTTGTAGCATCTTCTTCTTCACAGGCCTTTTCCTCCACCAGAATGACAGTTTATAGCTGGGATGGGTGTTTTTAATTGTTTTTTTGTTTTTATTAATAGTTTTTTATTTGAACCCAGGCTAGACAGCCTGTAGCATCTTCTTCTTCACAGGCCTTTTCCTCCACCAGAATGACAGTTTATAGCTGGGATGGGTTTTTTGTAATCGTTTTTATTTACAGTTTTTTTATTTGAACCCAGGCTAGACAGCTTGTAACATCTTCTTCTTCACAGGCCTTTTCCTCCACCAGAATGACAGTTTATAGCTGGGATGGGTTTTTTGTAATCGTTTTTATTTACAGTTTTTTTAATTTGAACCCAGGCTAGACAGCTTGTAACATCTTCTTCTTCACAGGCCTTTGCCTCCACCAGAATGGCAGTTTATAGCTGGGATGGGTGTTTTTAATTGTTTTTTTGTTTTTATTAATAGTTTTTTATTTGAACCCAGGCTAGACAGCTTGTAGCATCTTCTTCTTCACAGGCCTTTTCCTCCACCAGAATGACAGTTTATAGCTGGGATGGGTTTTTTGTAATCGTTTTTATTTACA
The DNA here is from genome assembly GCF_964187855.1 of Myxine glutinosa. Taxonomy (NCBI): domain Eukaryota; kingdom Metazoa; phylum Chordata; class Myxini; order Myxiniformes; family Myxinidae; genus Myxine; species Myxine glutinosa. The sequence goes on from NC_136268.1 coordinate 48,661,923, forward strand.
GTTTTTTTATTTGAAGCCAGGCTAGACAGCTTGTAACATCTTCTTCTTCACAGGCCTTTTCCTCCACCAGAATGACAGTTTATAGCTGGGATGGTGTTTTTAAATTTTATTTTTTTTCATTAACAGTTTTTTATTTGAACCCAGGCGAGACAGCTTGTAACATCTTCTTCTTCACATGTGCCTTTGCCTCCACCAGAATGACAGTTTATAGCTGGGATGGGTGTTTTTAATTGTTTTTTTGTTTTTATTAATAGTTTTTTTTTATTGGAAACCCAGGCGAGACAGCTGGTAGCATCTTCTTCTTCACAGGCCTTTGGCTCAATACCATGACTGCATTACAAATGATATATTGAGTCACTGCAAATGGATGAATGTGAATGGATTGTGAATGTGAACACTTCCAATGGATTGCTTTTGTGTTAATAATTATCGGTCAGGTAAAATGTTGCACATCTTGTTTCTGGAGTGAAACAACCATGAAGCGATGGTGGCAGCTTGCATCACTCTTCATGTATCGATGGCACAGAGAGGATGATGCTTGGAAATTTAAACAGCACAGGGATTTGAACTGGAGTGCAAATAATAAAATGTATAATTGTACACGTTTGTAACATTAAATAAACTAGGGCATGCCCGTACGTGGGTGCCCGTTCCTTGCCAAAAAAAAAAAAAAACGCTACCCGTACGCTCTACCCCGCCCGTACGCCCGTAAACAAAAAAAACAACGCTCTTCGCTTCCGCCCTTCGCTCTGACTGAATTGGGAGAAATAATGCGCATAAGAAATCGAGAAATTATTATTTTCTCCGGAAGAAATCGAATTACGAACCGTAATGGCGCACGCGCTCGGCTCGGCTCGCTCTCACATCGGCCACGCCTACGCAACAACGCGTTCTGTGATTGGCTGCCGGAAGTGCAGTCTTCACTGTCCGGAAGGTCGCAAATCGCAGTTACGATGAATCGCAAATTAGTTTTAATTAGTTTTAAAACATAGTTTAACGGCAACATAGTTTTCCAACGTGAAATAAATGAATACGCTCTCAAATGTGCCGTCCGAGGCAGAGTCTGTTCGCCACGTTCGGCACACGTGATAGCTCGCTGCTCTCTGATTGGTTGAATCGTTTTTTGGACATAGCTCGGTAACTACTTCTCCGATTAATATGAAACCTTGAAAAGGCACATCCTCGGGTCCCCAGCAATATACCTGGCAAGTTTCAAGTATATCGGACCCGTGGTTGTCGAGAAACAGCGGTCACAGACATACAGACATACAAACATACAAACATACAAACATACAAACATACACACAGAGATTACTGGAATTATAGATAGATTAAGAGAAAATTCGCAGATATTAGGGTTTAAAGAGGTTGGGAATTGGGGATGGCCTTCCCAACGGAGCAGGCCGTTTCCGCTTGAACTAGTCCATCTGCTTTCTCCAGAGTTTAATCGTTGTTGAGAAAACTTCAGCAAAACAAAAGCACACTTGTGCTTGATTAAGTTCGGTTAAAAATAAGCACAAAGCGACAGAGCAACATTGATACAGTGCAGTGTCCACAAAACCGTCGTCCTGGCATTTTGCATCCAGAGAGAGAGGCATCAATGTGTTCACCGTCCTCAGATGGGCATCCTTTCTGCCAGCATTCGTTGGTCGGACATTAAAAATCCCATGGTGTCCTTTCCGAAGAGTAGATGATTTATCGCCGACACCCTGAATAAATTAGGCCTACTAATTCCAGCCCAGACCGATTTTATGAATAAAATGTTTGTGCCAAGAAATAACAAAATCGGTCCATACATCTCCGAGATATGGTTGCGGCCGGATGTACGAGACCCAATCCATAAGTCCAACGGGGGCTAATAATGGCCAGGTACTCTTTACTGACTACATCTTCAAAAATAATTCCTTGCAATGTCATTATGCCAACCAGAAAGGGTCCGTTTATAAAACACTGGAGGTAAATACTCAACTGATACCATGAGTCCTCAGCTTGAGGCTTTCCATAAATCAAAGTCATCAGAAATGGTACCCTCACCATCATCAAATACGTCATAGTCGCGGTTATCAGGTTATCAAAGTCACCTTATGTCTGTGATTTGGAACTTGTTGAACAAACATCCACCAGAAAATTTTGTGATTTTAAATCGACAGTTGACCAACAGAAGCTTGTCTTCAAGAGCCGGATCACACATCATCCGGTGTATAAGCTGTTTAGTATCACATATGTCTCTACCAGAACCAACAGGATAAAGAGTATCTATTTTTTTCCAAGTTGTGAATGATGTTGGATTTCAGGCTGGTAGCTTCACTGACAGTGGTGAACAAAAGCATTGCAGATTGACAGTATACTTTTGTTCATTGCAAGCACCACCTGGCACCTGTAAAAAGTCTGCAGTGGGCATTGTTAGTGTCTGCATACACCTGTCCATTAAGTTCACAAATGTCGGCTTCCAGTCAACGGATCAATTGCTCAATAAGCGCAAGCTGATGGCCAAGCTGTCCAAATGCCCTTAGGTATGTGTCATTAGCAATGTCAAGAGTAAAAGTCGAGGGCTGGCAGGATACCCAAGAGGTATGCACACTCATCTTTGAGTTGTCTAGCCTAGGTTCCGAATCTTGGACCAGCTACAAATGGTCATCCTGGTGTCTCGTGGGCAAGGGGAGACATTAATGTGTGTGCCAGGATGTTGAACTAGGCATCCCGTCTGCCGCATTTGTTGGTCGACGTTAATATCCCACGTTTTTTTTTTTTTTTTTTTTGTATACAAGATCGAGGCTCGTGAAAGAGCGAACATTAATCACACAGAAAGGTGTGAAAGGTGTGGTGTGAAAGGTGTCCTTCATGAAGAGCAGGTGAGCTAACGCCAGCACCCTTTCTAAATCCCAAATTTTTGCCCTAACCTACGGAAGGTTTGTTTGTTTTTATAGAATCAAGATTTCCTTATTATTCCCACTCGAGGGAAAATCCTTCCACCTCTATGGTGCTTTCGGATTTTCACTGTGTACCTGCAGAACCTGGGACCACAATATGTGACTGATTCGTCATGCCAATTTTAGGCTGCTAATCAATGATAAAATTGACATGACTGCACCTGCATTTGGACTTGATGGTAAACCCTTGCCTCAGGATTTTGTCTATCAGAAAGGGGCCAGTATCGGTTGAGGTAGTAGCGGCCGACTGACTACATCACCACGCAATCTGAATCGCAAGAGCAATCCCTACTCATCTCAATAACTCCTGGTAAAACAGAATTGGTCATTTTGACAAATGATCCATCACGACTTGCAAGTGGGAATGACAGGGAGCCCAGCAGACACAACAGAATCACAATCACTTCCAGTTCGGGGATTGGCGCACATGGATGACTGATTGAGACTCTGTCTCTGTCTCTGTCTGTCTCTCTGTCCCTGTCTCTCTGTCCCTGCCTCTATGTCTCTCTGTCTCTGTCTCTGTTTCTGTTTCTCTCTCTCTCTCTCTGTCTCTCTCTCGCCCCCTGCTGGCCGGTTGTGTGTTGAGCGTGGCAAGATGGCAGCTGTGCATGTGTGGTGAGGTGCGAGCTGCTCCGACTTTCGATCTTTCTACCCCCACCCCCCTTTTTTTGGTCGTTGTTCTCACCTTTCCTTTCCATTTTTGTTTATCTTCACATTGTGTGTTCTCTGTCTCCCCCCACCACTCCATTTTCATCAAACCCGGTACCACAACCCTCGTCCTCCCTTCCCATTTTTCCTCCCCCCACCTCCCAGTTCCACGCCTGTTCCCCCCGCTCGGTCTTCCCTTCCTCCGACCGTCCCCTCCCCTCTCCTCCCCCCACTCCCCTCCCCTCCCCCACTCCCCACCCCTACCCCCACTCCCCTCTCCTCCCCCCACTCCCCTCTCCTCCCCCCACTCATTCTCCTCACCCCCCTCCCCGCCTCCATTGCATTCCTCGCTTTTGTTGCTATCTCTATATTTTTTTTCCACTTTCGTTTCTTCCCCTGAGATACAGAGAGAGAGAGAGCCCACGCCTTTCGGTGAGATCGAGGGGTGAGTCCATCGGCACTCTGACGGGTTGTCGTGATTTCTCGCCCTTTTCCTCATTGAGAGGTGTGTTTCCTCGCGATAGTTTCGCTCGTGCTGGTGTACGCCGTGTAGCGCTTTTCCGAACGTGAGACGATGCGTGAGACGATGGAGTAGAGTGGGTTTCTTGTAAGAAAGCCACATCTAGTTTCCGTTGCCTTTCAAGGTTGACCACTTGGAGCATCCTGGACTGGCTCGCACCACCATTTATATTGAGGCTACCAAAGATAGTCATAGAGATGTAAAAAAGGTAAGGATAGGGAAATATGCGTATCATCCTTTTAGTTCGTTTTTTGCCTTAACAATGTGTTTCTTAAGCATACTGCATTGGGGTTCCGTGAAATTTTGGTCACTAGGTCGACGAATAATACATCTGTGGTGTGCAGGTGTCATCATCTGCCCTGTTTCTGTAGGACCAGGTTGAGGAGGAGGTTCCACCAGAACCCCGGGTAATGTGGGGGGGGGGGGGGGGGGGGGCGATTCTGCAACCTGTTACACAATTTGAGGTTCTTCCTCGGGACAATCATTGTGCTCAGGTACATCTATCTATAATTCCAGTAATCTCTGTGTGTATGTTTGTATGTTTGTATGTTTGTATGTCTGTATGTCTGTGACCGCTGTTTCTCGACAACCACGGGTCCGATATACTTGAAACTTGCCAGGTATATTGCTGGGGACCCGAGGATGTGCCTTTTCAAGGTTTCATATTAATCGGACAAGTAGTTACCGAGCTATGTCCAAAAAACGATTCAACCAATCAGAGAGCAGCGAGCTATCACGTGTGCCGAACGTGGCGAACAGACTCTGCCTCGGACGGCACATTTGAGAGCGTATTCATTTATTTCACGTTGGCAAACTATGTTGCCGCTATGTTGGCGTTAAACGATGTTTTAAAACTAATTAAAACTAATTTGCGATTCTTTCGCTTTCCTGCGCATTTGTGCATGCTATGGCGATTTCTTTACCAAACTCCGCAAGCCGTTCGCTTTGGACCAAACCATTTCATGTAAATAGAGGGGGGGGATTGTCACCGTACTCGCAAGCCGTTCGCTTTGGACCAAACCATTTCATGTAAATAGAGGGGGGGGATATAATTTTAGATATAGATATAGTACGGGCATGCCCTAGTTTACTAAATTGGCCGGGTTTTTTTTTTTTTTTTTTTTGTATAGTGAATCGACGCTCGTGAAAGAGCTAACATTTACTTCACAAACAAATCAACCAGACAAACAAAATATATAAAAAGAGGGAGCGGAAGACAAGATGGGGAGAGAAGGGGAAGCACACAAACACAACATTTGAGAGCAGGGAGATGTGTGGAAGGGAGAGGGCTTGGGGGGAGGAGGTGTGGGAAGGGGGGGGGGGGGGAGGGAGAAGTATAAAACACAAGGAAACCAAGGACTTCCAGGACAGAAGTTGGTATTTCAAAAAAGTGGAATTGGGGTGAAATTAGCGGGGGTAGAAAAGATCAAGGTTTTGGATTGGGGAAGATAAGATAAGAGATGGTGGTGAACAGCTGTTTTAAAGACCTGGAGGGTGGAGTGGGATTGAAGAGAGTGAGGGAGTTTGTTCCAGAGGCGGGAGAAAAGAGGAATGAAGGAGTGAAGGTGAGCAGAGAGTGTTGATTTTGGCAGTTTAACCATAAGAGGGTTGCAGGCAGATCTTGTGCGACCTGTAGGAATATTTGCGGGACAGAGCCCAGAGAGAGCTGGGGGGGGGGGGGGGCAAGGCCAGAGAGGAGTCGGTATTAGACGGAAAGACCACCAACCTGCCTGCGGTGAGTGAGTGAGAGGCCCTTGGAGTTAGCTTCATCGCGGGAGATTCCAATGATTCTGAATGCTTTGGTTTCAACAGCGTGAAGGCGAGCTAGGTGTGAGGCAGGAGCACCAGCCCAGAGGGGAGAGCAGTATTCCATTGAGCTGTGGATGAAAGCCTTGTATGTGGTGAGGAGCTCAGGTGTGCCAAGGAAGGACTTCGCACGACGGAGGATGCCCAGTCGGCGACTGGCTTTGGAGGCCAGATTTGAAATGTGGTTTTCCCAGGAAAGATCATGGCAGATAGTGAGACCCAAAAGCTTGAGTGACAGAACTTCTTGGAGAGGATTATTCAGAAAGTGGATGGGAGGGTTGTCCAGTCGGTCTTTTCGGAGAGACATCGTAAGAGTGTGAGATTTGTCAGGATTGAAAGACATGTTCCACTTGTTTGCCCAGTCTGTGATTTTGTCAAGGTCTGGTCCATGTTCTCAGACAGCGAGATGTAGATGGAGTCATCACTGTTTGGTGGATGGTACAACACACATATGAACAAAAAGTGGGAGCGAAGGGGAAGCCGTAGCCAAAGGTATTCCTGGGGGTGAGGTGGAGAGAGGGCAGTGCAGGGCGAGTGAGGAAGAGAGTTTTTTTATAAAGATAGCAACCCCACCTCCAGGACGAGGCTCAGGTCTATTATACCGGAGGAGGGAGTAACTTGGGAGAGATACCAAGGAATCAGAGACATCATGAAGGAGGAAAGTTTCTGTTAAGCAGATCACGTCTGGTTTGTCAGAAGCAACCTGTATGGAGAGATCAGACAAGTTTGAGCGAAGGACCTGGATGTTTGAGGTCCATACTGTTAAGGAAGAGGAAGGGGGAGCATCGGATACAGAACAGGGGGGGGGGGGGGGTGGAGCGGTAGGGTAAGATGTGGAAGCGGAGGAAGAGGTAGGGAGAGCTGTTGAAGGTGTGTCGGAGATTACAGAATAGCTTGGAGAAAGGGAAGAATGGGGCGGACAAAAGGTTTGATGGCGATTGGGAGAGGCGGAGTTAGGTGTTATTTGACGAGGGGGAAGAGCGAGGCAGAAGGTTGAGGGAGATGAAGGTGAAAGTTGGAAGGGGGAAGAAGCGGGGAGGACGCTTTGAGGAGGAGGGGTGAGAGGGGAGTCTAGGAGGGGAGGGGTGTGGGGGGAGATTTGAAAGGAATGGGTGATTGGGAAGATTTGGAGGGGAGGGGCAAGGGGGAAGATTTGAAAGAGATGGGTGATGGGGATGATTTGGAGGGGAGGGGCAAGGGGGTAGATTTAGAGGGGAGGGGTGATGGGAAATGGGATTTTGGGGTGATGGGATTTTGAAAAGTGTACGATTAATGGGAAACGAACATTTATTGCAAAATGAGTTTCTTGAGACATTCGAGTCAAAAATACGTTTGAGGACGCTGGAGGGAGGATGGAGTGCTGGAGAGTTTTGGGAATGAATGAAAGATGCACTATAAGAGATGGATTTTTTTTTTGGAATGAATAGATTTGGTGAGCAAGTCAAAAGCATCCTTTTATAGAAGAAGAAGAAAAAGGTGTTATAGAATATGACAGAATACAGGTCTTCAGGGGACAGATCAGACATTTTTTAACAACATGATCACGTGATCACAAACAACGTGGTCGAAGAACGAACGAACAAATAAGAACGAATAAACGAATAAGAACAGAAGGAAATGTTTTTTGGGTTTTTTTTTTTTTGAGATTTTAAAACAAGGAAGTATGGGGTGAAAAGACCGTGAAAAACAGAGACCGGAAAGTAATTGCAGCGCAATCGGAGAACCGCTGAGACAAAAACAAAGCCTCAAGCCAAGGTCAGACGCGGTAGCCTAGTACTACACTTAGGCCTCAGAATACGCGATACGAAAGACCGACAATTCTGTACACAGGTATGAAAAACCAACACCAAGAATACTATTAAAGACACCCCAATAGGTACATACACCGAGAGAAAGATACAGTTTCGACAAAAACACAATTGTGAAAAGTTACTTAACTTCGAAAGCGAGCGCGCATGAACAGCTTTGAAGAGACGAGACCTCCAATCTTGCGCATGCGCAGAGCGGTACAATGACTATTTGATTTGAAAGATCGCCATCAGGTGCGTTGGAACACTGAGGGGCCGAAATTTGCTCTTTTTGCCCCCCCAGTCGAGTCTCGACCCACTTGTCATAATCCGCACAAGGATTTAACATAGTAAAGGTTTTAGGCCGAGGGTTTTCCGGTCGTCGTAATGTCGGCACATTCCCGTTACGCGGCCTTTGAGGGCTTGACGCGGAAACATGGCGGGGTTTGCGTTCTTCCCAAAGAGGTCACCGTGGAAGAAATCGTCATTGCGGTGGGTAACATAATCGGGCCTGAGAAAATCCATGCAGTTTCACGGATGAACAAACGCCTGGTAATATTCGTAGCTGAAGAGCAGCTTGTGCATGAAATTGTGGCGACCCTTTTGTCTACCGAGAATGGACATTTTGTCCTGGTCTCCCCACTGGACACCCCAGCCGTGAAAGTCTTGATATCAAATTGTCCCCCATTCCTGAAAAACGATTTAAAAAAATTTTTTTTTTTGGAATACAACATCGAGGCTCGTGAAAGAGCTAACATTAATCACACAAAAAGTCAACCCGACACATAAGACACAAAAAAATAAGGGGAGCGGTAGACAATATGGGGAGAGGGGGAAGGACACAAACACAACATTTGAGAGCAGGGACATTGGGAGAAATGTGGGAGGGGGAGGGCTTTGGGGGAGGTGGGAGATGTATAAAACATATGAACACTGCAAGGACTTCCAGGAAAGAAGTTGGAATTTCCAAAAAAAAAGTGTATCTGGGGTGAATTAGCGGGGGTAGAAAAGATCACGGTTTTGGATGGGCGAAGATAAGAGATGGTGGTGAACAGCTGTTTTAAAGACCTGGAGGGAGGAGTGGGATTGAAGGGAGTGGGGGAGTTTGTTCCAGAGGCGGGAGAAAAGGGGAATGAAAGAGTGAAGGTGAGCAGAGAGACTAGATTTTGGCAGTTTAACCATAAGAGGGTTGCAGGCAGATCTTGTGCGACCTGAAGGAATATTAGGGGGACAGAGCACAGAGAGAGCTGGGGGAGAAAGGCCAGAGAGGAGTCGGTAGAAGACAGAAAGACCACCCACCTGCCTGCGGTGAGTGAGTGAAAGGCCCTCGGAGTTAACTTCATCGCAGGAGATTCCAATGATTCTGAAAGCTTTGGTTTCAACAGCGTGAAGCCGAGCTAGGTGTGAGGCAGGAGCACCAGCCCAGAGAGGGGAACAGTATTCCATTGAGCTGCGGATGAAAGCCTTGTATGTGGTGAGGAGCTGAGGTGTGCCAAGGAAGGACTTCGCACGACGGAGGATGCCCGGTCGGCGACTGGCTTTGGAGGCCAGCTTGGAAATGTGGTTTTCCCAAGAAAGATCATGGCAGATAGTGAGACCCAAAAGCTTGAGCGACAGAACTTCTTGGAGAGGATTGTTGAGAAAGTAGATGGGAGGGTTTTCCAGTCGGTCCTTTCGGAGAGACATTGTAAAAGTGTGAGATTTGTCAGGATTGAAAGACATGTTCCCCTTGTTTGACCAGTCTGTGATTTTGTCCAGGTCTGCAGAGAGTGACGTGGCTGCAGACTTCCGATCTGAGGGATGAGGAATGGAGCGGAAGATAGTGGAGTCATCAGCAAAGAGATAGAGAGGATTTTCCAGGGAGTCGGAGACATAATTGATGAAGACCAGAAATAGCACAGGGCCCAGAGCACTACCTTGGGGGAACTCCAGCCAGAACAGGAAGGGGAGATGAAAGAAATCCATTCAGGGCCACACGTTGCCTACGACCAGAGAGGAAGTCCGCAAGCCATGAGTGGAGATTTCCATGGATACCATGGGAGGAGAGTTTGGTGAGCAGAGCTGGGTGCCAGACCGTATCGAAGGCACGTGATATGTCAAGTGAGACAGCTCTGATTTCTTGTTTGGCATTGAGGACCTCCATCCATTGTTGAGACAGCAGAAGCAACATGTCCAGAGTAGAATGACCTGGTCTGAATCCAAATTGATGATCAGAGATCAAGCCATTGGAGAAGAGGAAGGATTTGATTTCCGAAGCAATGATGGATTCCATGACTTTGCTGATAATTGGAAGCAGGCTCATTGGTCTGTAGTTGCAAGCATCTGTTTTTGCACCTTTTTTGTGGCAAGCGGTAATGTTTGCTGATTTCCAAGATGCTGGCAGATGACCTTGAGCAAAAGAGAGGGTGAAAAGAACAGAGAGAGGGTGAGATAGAGCGGCAGAGCATGATTTTAGGACCCGTGGCTGATGCCGTCTGGTCCAGTTGCAGAATCAGAGTCGAGGTTTGACAAAAACTTCTCCACCTTGTCAGGAGAGAAGGGCACAGAGTCCAGGAGCAGTTCGGTTCGACTGGGAAAGGTGGGAACAGAGAGAGATGGGTTTGGGACAAGATTTTGAGGCAAACACAGAGTTGAGGCATTCGGCTTTGTCATGTGCGGTGTCAACTGTGTAGCCATTTGAGGTAAGGGAGGGGATGGAGGGGGAACAAACACCAGAAATGGATTTGACCAGGCACCACCAGGATTTGGAGGAAGGAGACAGGTTTGAGAGTTCAATCTTGAGTGTGGAGAGATAGTGCTTCCTGGCACTCCTGAGGGTAGACACACACTTGTTTCGAGTTTGGTGGAAGGAACTGAGATTGCCTTCAGTTGGATTTGCCTTCCAAGAGGCAAAGGCAAGTTGTTTCAGGGCAACTGCCTCACCACAAGATTCAGTGTACCATGGACGGGAGGAAGGGTATGACAACTGAAGATAAATCTGTGCATGAGAAAGAGCAGTTTGCTTTGGATTTAATTTAATTTTAAAAGAGCTTTCTTGGTATGGTGCAGTGGTGTCGGAGATCACGATGTTATCTCTGGGGTGTCTCAACGAGCAGGCTAAACGCATCATGTCCTTCCGGCGGCAAGCGTACATTGTGTTTCATGCATCCAATGTGCACAAGGTGCTCAATGCGGTATTTATGTTTCGTGTGGATAATCACGAGTACCAGGTATATGCGTCCACGGAAACGTTAAAATGTTTCGGCTGTGGGAACTTTGGGCATCTAAAACGGTTTTGTCTACAAATTGCCCCCGCAGTAGCCGAGCAGACAACACCCCCTGATACTGTGACAGAAAACGTACCATCGACATCGTAAACCTCCGAAATAGAAAACGTTTGGGATGGTTTTACACACGTCTCCTCTTTGAGAAAGAGGAAAACACCTCGGAATGTCCCTCCGCCCCGTAAGGAAAAGAAGGTGGTGTTTGACTCCGATGCATTGGACTCAGTACCACCTGATAAAACATCGATGAGTAATCGATATGAAGTATTGCTAAATGTGAATGCAGATCTTCTGCCTGCTGCCGATATGGACCCTCAGCCTAATGTGGAGGAGTTGCATGCGCTACCTCCAGATGAGGTTGGAGTGCAAACTATGTTAAATCCTTGTGCGGATTATGACTAGTCGGGTCGAGATTCGACTGGGGGGGCAAAAAGATCAAATTTCGACCCCTCAGTGTTCCAACGCACCTGATGGCGACCTTTCAAATCAAATAGTCATTGTACCGGCCAATTTAGTAAATGTACCTGAGCACAATGATTGTCCCAAGGAAGAACCTCAAATTGTGCAACAGGTTGCAGAATCGCCCCTCCCCCCCCCCTCCCCACATTACCCGGGGTTCTGGTGGAACCTCCTCCTCAACCTGGCCCTACAGAAACAGGGCAGGATGACACCTGCACACCACAGAAATATTATTCGTCGACCTAGTGACCAAAATTTCACGGAACCCCAATGCATTAGGCTTAAGAAACACATTGTTAAGGCAAAAAACGAACTAAAAGGATGATACGCATATTTCCCTATCCTTACCTTTTGTACATCTCTATGACTATCTTTGGTAGCCTCACTATAAATGGTGGTGTGAGCCAGTCCAGGATGCTCCAAGTGGTCAACCTTGAAAGGCAAGGAAACTAGATGTGGCTTTCTTACAAGAAACCCACTCTACTCCATCGTCTCACGCTATATGGAATCAAATGATGAAAAAGGCCGGCTACTTCAGCGATTCAACTTCTCGTACAGCAGCATTTGCCTTTCTAATTAATCCCCATTTTTCCCCGCTCCAACTCTCATTTCAGGAAATAATCCCAGGTCACTTAGCTTCACTGGATTTTGTTGATGGAGACATTAATTTTACTTTAATCAAAGTCTATGCCCCTTCAAAGGGCACAGACCGATGAACCTTCTATGACAGGTTACGACACCACATGATGCAGTCAGACTTGCAGAAGTGCATTATATATAATAGGCGGTGATTTTAATTGCATCCTGCAACCTGAGTGGATCGGAATGGCGCAGAACCTCACCCCGGACCAGCCAGACTGTTATCTAAAATAATAAGAGATTTTGGTTTTCAAGATATCTGGCGGATACAAAATCCAGGCATCCATCAATTTACCTGGTGTAAGGTTGCCAATAATCAAGTGGCCCTTGCCAGACTTGATAGATTTTTATATAAATTTGCCATTTGCCAACCTCTCCCCCACCACTGAAATTTTCCCGTCTAGTTTCTCCGACCATCACCTCATTACCATGAGTTACCGTGGAGGGTTATCTCCAAATCGCCACTCTTTTTGGAAACTGAACATTTCCATATTAGATAACCCTCCCTTTAGGAATGCCTTTGAGAGGGTGTGGTCCAATCTGAGAGGCTCCCAGTTTTAAGGACCATCAATTGTGGTGGGACAACACAAAGGTCCAAATTATAAGTTTCTGTCAGCAGTTTTGTTTTCTAAACACACAGGTAGAACGCAGAATGAAAGTGGAGCTGGAGAAGGAGATTCTCCAGATTCAAACAAATTAAAAAACCCATCCTACCCCCCAAAATAAACTAAGACTATGTGAGAAGAAGTCTCTTCTTAATAATATAATTTCTAATCAAACCCAAGGAGGGCTAACAAGACAACGCTTTCAGCACCTTTACCTCCTGGATTCCCCGACCCAGTTTTTCTTTGATTTTGAAACAAAATTTCCTCATTCCCAAATTACTGCTTTGAAACGTCCTGATAATTCAATCATGACCAACCCTGTAGAAATTAAGAAGGATGCAAGACTCTTCTTCTCTACACTTTACCAGGCAACAGATGTCGATGCAGAACTTGTTCCGAACTTGTTTGATGGTGTTGGTACACTAACTCCAAAGCAAAGAACGGATCTGGAGTCACCGCTCATGCTTGAGGAACTTTCTGTTGCCCTTAAAAGCCTGGACAGAGGGAAATCAGCTGGCCTGGATGGTCTGCCAGTGGAGTTCTTCGAGAAATTTTGGGACTTGATTGGACCTGATTTGCTTCTGGTTTTCCTGGAGAGCTTGAAGAAGGGTGAACTTCCACTAAGCTGCAGGAGAGCCGTGCTTACTTTGCTTCCTAAAAAAGGAAATGTATTGCTCATATCACAGTGGAGGCCAGTGTCCTTATTGTGTATGGACTATAACATTTTCTCAAAGGCTTTGGCCTTGCGTCTCTCACCCCGACTAGGAGACATTATACACATGGACCAAACTTATTGTGTTCCTGGTCGCAATATTCAGGATAATATCTCTGTTGTCCAAGATGTCATTGAAATCTGTGAGACTAATTATGTAAGTTGTGGCTTGATCTTCCTCGACCAGGAGAAAGCTTTTGACTGTTTCTCATACATTTATTTTTGAAGTGCTAAAATGTTTTGGTTTTGGACCTCTCTTTCTATCCCATATACAATTATGTTATTCAAACATATCGGCTATCTTAAAGATAAACAATGAACTTGTACCCCCCCACCCCCTTTTGTGTTGGGAGAGGGGTAAGGCAGGGCTGCCCTCTGTCAGGAATTTTGTACGCTTTATGCCTTGGGCCCCTCTTAAATACCTTTCGGAAGTCCTTGTCTGGTGTTACTTTTGGAACCCACCCCTTAAAAAGCATTGCTTATGCAGATGACATCTGTGTCTGCATCAGACAGTCAGAAGACGTTGATTTGATGATGAGTGCATTGGATCTCTTCAGCAGGGCATCATCGGCCAAGATAAATTGGACAAAAACAGAAGCACTGTGTCTTCAACCCTCTACCTACCCCTACCTGCTCCCCTATTTCATCTCCGTCCCCCTCTCCCTGCCAATCTTTCATGGAGAAGATAGTGGGGGGGCCAATGTTTTCCCGTTGAATTCAAATGTTAATTTGTGGACACTGGTTGGGTTGTCTTTAGGGATGATAGAAGTTGTAGAAAAAATATGTCTCCATTTTTTTCAAGTTCTTTATAGCGGCCATTTTGGATTATCAAAATGGCGTTTGTTGAAAACCGAAATTGTCATTATCTTGGCTTCTAAATGACCTAGAGTGTTAATTTTGGTGTCCAAATGTACATATTTGCGGATACTTAATCCAATAAACACACATTTATACACCTACATATGATCAAAAGGGTTCTTATGGCAGCCATCTTGGATTTTCACGCACTTATGCCAACACATATATTTTTTTTTTTCCCATCATTTTCACTTCTAAATCACATAAAGGCTGGACTTTAGTGTTCAAATGTACACTTATAATGTCTTTGTGCAATATTTTTAGTTGGCAGTGTTCATTGTTACATTGAAGGATCTCCATCCTCCTCATCATCAGTGTTATCGATTCCCATGGGGCGCTCCTGACCCGTGTTACCACACACCTCTTCATCTGCCCCACACATACACATCTCAGAACAGTTGAGATGCTGAGACCTGCATGAGCAGTGAGACATGCATTGGGTCTTCTTGCAGTTACATTTGATTAGATGTGTGATGGCAGCTGGGGCTGGAGGGTCCTTGGTTGTGATGGGCACCAGCTGATCTCCTTCTGCTCTCCATCCATGTTCTGTTGGTTGTGGAAGCTGGGGGTCCGGTACATCAGCCTGATGCCACACCATGGCCTGGAAATGTGCACGAGCAATGGCTTCATGTAAAGCTCCCCGTGTTGGTGGCAGCTTCTGTGCCTCTAGCTGTTTCTTGGTAAACAGTCTCCACCTCAGCTTGCCCACATCCACAACTGTAGTACGAGGCTCATACAGCTGGCATACAAATGCCTCAATGTCACTTTCTGTGTCAGCTCTCAGCTCCTCAGAGGCCCCAAGGTCATGAAACGCAGATACCACCTCAACAGAGCACCTATTGAGGGCTTGCCAACATGTGAGCTTTCCCTTGCCGGCAAACCGACCAGTCTGGTCTGCTCCCGTGAATGCATGGAATCCTGGTAGGGCTGCAGCCTTCCTGACACCAAGTTCATGTACTATTGGTTCCAGTGAGATTTGCCTCTTCTTGTTCCCCACACCCGTGATGAAGTATGTGTCTTTGCATAGTTCATGGTACCGGTGGAGTGCTAGGATGAATACATCAGTATCAGGTGACTGAATGTACAGCTGTGTTGCACCTCTTCGGACGGCATCTAGACTGTGAAGAAAGATCCTCGTATCAGCCTCCTCCTGGGAGCTACGGAGATGCTGTACATCCATGCAGTTGGAGAAGACATCCTGCCTTGAAGTGACGATGAAGACCTTGGTAGTCCCCTCAAAGTGACACAGAGCTTTCTTTGCCAGATAGACAGTTAGCTCATCTTTGGTGTTGGTGTGCGACAGGAACTGTTTTGCTGTCAGTTTCCCAATCGGGGTGCTGTCTTGAACGTGGTAAGCAGTGGGCGGCTTGCCACCTTGGCGCCTCTCCCGTGTGGCCTCTTTCAGTGAATTTGGCAGATCATATCGGTCAAACACGAGGTGGACTTCATCATACCCGTTGGTCTTGCAGTCCAGTGTTGCATTGAAATGGCCAGCCCACTGGGCACATGTTTTGACCCATTGTGGCTTACCCATTGCTTGCACTAATGCCATGCCGTCTATGACAGTCACCTTCTTGGGAGGGGGTGGAGTATGTTCAGGATTGTCGTCGTCTGGCTGCTGACCAGTGCCAGTTGACTTCTTGGGTAGATCTTCTAGGATGCCCATGAGCTTGCTTTTGTCTGTGCATGGTAGTAGTGTCCCAGCCATTGCAAAGAGGGTTCGTGGAAGCGCGGTGAATTCATATTGACCTATGGCATCCTTCAAGTTGATCTCTGGTCGTGTACGTTCTTGTACGTCCTCAGCTTCAGCTGTTCGCATGATTGTGCGTGAAAGTAGCCACACTGTGTCCGTCGCAGAGTACGGCTTGGTGACATCTGGGTTTGACCGTGTCTTGAAGCTATACGTGGTACCTGTGGCAGATTGTTTGTTTGGTGCTTGGCAAGGAACAAAGTCTGGAGCAGTCAGAACCTTGAGTGAGCGGTGTCTGGCCTTTCGGTCATGTAGTGTCAGTGTTCTATGTTCATCTGTGGAGGGTGCATGCTCCCGTCGTTGGTAGAGTGCCCAGGCTGTAGCATGGAGTGTCCGCTTCCCATCAGGTGTGTCTTCATTGAAGTCACTGTTGTCCACTGCAAAGAAGACAAACGTCCCTATGCGCATGGTTCTTGGAAAGTATACACCCTGTTCTGTCGTAGACTCTATGACTGAGTTGGCCAGCTGTGTCTCCAACCGCAAGATCCGACTATAATCAACAGACAGACCGAACCCATGCAGGAAATCCAGAAGCTTCTTGTTTCTGGTGGACTGATGGACTACAATGGCAACGGCAAGCTGCTGTGGCCATTCTAAGCGATGGCGGAATGGTGCATCTGGCTCTTTGGGCTTGTACGTGACTTGGCGTTTTGACTTGTAGCCGTACATGATGTTCTGACTGATGGTTATAACATCTCGATGAATAGTGGCTGAGCGCATAGTCTCTGGCTCAATGCTCGTGGCTGGTCCTTCCAGTAGCCAGCGGAGGAAAGCATAGAGTACTTTGGGTACATGCTTTTCAGCATCATCAGTGTTCATTTCTCCTTCAAATTGCCATGGGTGCTTGTTCTGACAAGCAATGGCACTGCGGAGAACAGAGGCACTCTCAAACAGTTGTTCGATGTTTTTTTCATTTGTCTTCGTCATTGCATCTTCGACAGCTGCATCACGCACGGCAGTGGAGAATACACAGTCTGACTCGTTTCGACGTTTTGGTTTCATGAAGTGAACGTCATCAATGTGAGAGTTGATTTTCTCCTTCATGCCTTGGGTAGTAGGTGATGGGACATTGTGCACACCATTATTGTCAAGAATCCTGGAGTAAACCGACTTCAGGTCAGACATGTTGAGAATTTCACCAGCTTGGAGTAGAGAGCGAACAAGGCTGACAAACTCAATGTCTGCGGCTATTTTGATAACATTAGTTTCTTGCAGTATGTGTTCTTTGTCATCACTTGATGTCCCACTCTTGGGAGCACGTTGGACATTCTGCACCCAGCATGGGAGATGATACTTGACGTCGATCGCATGAGCATCATGTGCACTGATGGCAGCACTCAGCTGAACTTTCCACTTGTGGTTGCTGCCTTCTTCAACAGCTTTCTTCAGCTGTTTACCTGCGTTGAACGTGCATACAACATGTACACTTTCCTTAGTGACCTCTTGACAGAAGAAACAAAGGTCTCTGTTGAATGGAGTTGATGATGAACGTGTGAAGCGAAGAGTCTCGTCTTGCGTAGAACCTGAGGTACTTGCAGCGGCAGGTGCAGAAGAAGGACGTCCACACCTCTTATGAAGATGCTGGGTGTCGCCATGTTCGCAGGCTTTCTGGTGGCGAACTCTAGCACGCTCCAGGTGAGCAGTGTTGCATGTAGATCCATAACATGCCCGGTGCCACTTTGCTTTATTGTTCCTCAAGTCAGTGGTAGTGAAACAGCTTAATCGTTCGCTGATCTGTTTGAAGTCGGCATCACCATATCGTGCCCTCTCCTGGATGAACTGGAGAAACTTTGCATATGAGCCCAGTGCTGGCTCAGTCACTAGTGCACCTTGGGGATCCTGGCACTGAATGCAAAGTGTGAAATCAGTTTCTTTCTTGGTTTTCTTGCTTTTTGGCTCCATCATAGCTCAGGGTCACGAATCTGGAACATACAAATAACAAATAACAATTAAGATAGATGTGCATTAAGTTAGATTTTGGACACTGGTTCGGCTGTGCCATAAAAACCTATTTTTATCCCTTGTAGGTTATTAAAGAAGGTTTCATTCAATTCTCTATCCCCAAAAATGTACAACTGGACACCAGAATCGAAACTCTAGGTCATTTAGAAGCCAAGATAATGGAATTTTACGTTTTCGACATCCGCCATTTTGAAAATCCAAAATGGCCGCCATAAAGAACTTGAAACAATTGGAGACATATTTTTTCTAGAACTTATATCATCCCTAAAGACAGCCCAACCAGTGTCCAAAAATTAACAAGCAATTTCACCGGGCATTTCAATCTGCTACATTGGCCCCCCCACTAAGAGATGGGATTAAGATCCTAGGGTTGTTCCTTGGTCCTGGGAATTTTGTGAGGCATAACTGGGAAGGCTTGTTGGCACACATTGAAGTACTGTTACTGAAATGGAATAACTTGCTCTGCCAACTGTCCTACCGGGGTAGGGTACTAGTAATCAACAGTCTGGTCACCACTAAGTTATGGTACAAGGTTCTCTCCCTGCAGCCGCCCAAAACTCTGGTGGAGGACATACAAAAATGCATCACCCATTTGTTCTGGTCCGGAAAGCATTGGCTGAGACCAGAGATTCTAAACTTACCAACTGCAGAGGGTGGCGAAGGGCTGGTCAATGTCAAGTGCTGCATCATGGCTTTCCGCCTATGAACAACATGGCACTTCTTGTTTGAACCATGTTTGGCCTGGAGACAGCTAACCAGCTGCATCTTACGTCAAGCGGGTAAGTTGGACCTGGCACAGGAGCTGTTCCTGATGGACTCGAACAAGATAGACCTATCGAAGCTACCTGCCTTTCACCAAAGCCGACTGAATGCGTGGCAAGCCTTTACCTGTCTCCATGACCCCTCGACTTATGTTCGATCCATGTTCTTCAATGAACCATTATTTCACAACTCTGTATTTGGTGAGTGGGTGAATGAAAGCACCTTCATTCAAAAGTTTATAAATGCCTCAGTAACAAAAGTGTGTCACTTGAGAAATGCCACCAAGGACAGGTGGATCAGTGCTACTGCTCTGGCTTCGACGGTTGGCATTATATCGTGTCGCAGAGTTGACAGCTTTTTGAAAATGGTGCTTCGCATCTACTGTGCCTCAAATGGCTGGGCAAGCCACCCTCCCGTACCCACCTCTGAATCCTCTCCACCCTTCCCCAATCTTTGTCTATCTGGTTCTCTCAGTTTGGAACTGATTCGTTTTGGCCGCTCTCTATCCTTTTCTGGGAGCAATCGAAAGACCCTGTATGTGCAATGCTTAAAAATCCTTTTTCCTTTGTTGTCCTCCCCTGTACCCTGTAGATGGCCTGCAGTCCTGCTGAATACCCCTCCCCTTTACCCTATTTGGGGGTGGTACTATAAACAGCCTGTGCCGAAACGTGTTGGGGATCTTCAATGGAGAATTGCTCATTGGATCCTACCCACAAATTCCCGAATTCACCGCTTCTCGCAAGCGATAAGTGAGAAATGTCCATTTTGTGGACAAACTGAAACCTTGCCCTATGCGTATGCGCGCTGTGACCGGTTAACTCCTTTATTTGTTTTCTTTAAAATGTTACTTGCATGGTTTTCCTTTGGTTTTTTTTATTTTCCTGCCTTTATTGTTGGCCCTAGCGGGCGGTTCAATTCCCCAACAACAATTTTAATTCATTTCTTTCTTGTGCAAGCCAAGTTGGCGATATATAAGACCAGGAAATCAAAGATACAGAATGATTTGTATAGTACAGATGTTTTGGAAATGTTTAAAGCTCTCTGTGTTTCAAGAGTGAAGCTGAAATTTTGTTGTTGTTCTGAGGTACAACTCTTTGAGAATCAGTGGTGTGTGAGAGATGCATTTTGCAAAATAGCTGAGGGTCAGTTAGTATTTACTATGTAGTTGTTTTCCTTAATACTTGCTTGTTTATTTTCTGATAATTTGTTTATTTATCATGTAAATGCTGGTGCAACTGTTGTGATTGTTTTCTTTGAATCATCAATTATTGGTTTTTTATACTTTTGTAATAAAAGGACATAAAAGTCAGGTCTCTCTCTCTCTCTCTCTCTCCCTCTCTCTCCCTCTCTCTCCCTCTCTCTCCCTCTCTCTCCCTCTCTCTCCCTCTCCCTCCCTCTCCCTCTCCCTCTCCCTCCCCCTCTCTCTCTCCCTCTCTCTCCCTCTCTCTCCCTCGCTCTCCCCCTCTCTCCCTCTCTCTCCCTCTCTCTCCCTCGCTCTCCCTCTCACTCCCTCTCTCTCCTCTCTCTCTCTCTCTCTCTCTCTCTCTCTCTCTCTCTCTCTCTCTCTCATACCAGATCTTCTAAGGTAAGTTCCCCCGACCATATACATGGTATTTTACTGTTTTGTTTTTAGCTCACCTGGAACGTAGTTCCGTGGAGCTATTGGGATGGCACGTCGTCTATCCGTCAGTCTGTCAGGCCGTAAACACTTGAAACTTCTTCTCCAAAACTGCTGATGGGATTGTGACCAAGCTTCGCTAAAATTATATTTGGTATGTTGCAACTCATGTTTGTTCACGGCATTAAGAAAATCAGGGTCTAAAGGGGTCTGTGGAGGGTCAAAGTGGGTCCAGATTCAACCAAAAACATCCTCAGCACCACCTCACCAACGAAGTCTGTTTCAGCTTGTACGTTATCCAATTTGGGAATCCTGAGGCTTCAATTTTGCAAAGGCTGTTCACACAGGACACGTCCAATTAACGGTGTCAAACCTCTCCATGTCAGTACCATCACCCCCATCGCATCGTTCTACCCCCTCCCAACTTCCACCTCGTCCTGCTCCCTCTCAGCTTCCCCCTGCCGCTCCCTCTCCCAGGTTTTCCTCTGCCCCTCCCGGTTTCACACCCTCCCCATAACCACTCCTGGCTACGTCCTATCAGCAGCTACTCTCCCCCTGTGTGGACCTAAAACATCCGGGGCCTCAGTTCCAACCGGACAGACAGATCTCTAAATCCAGGATGCTGCCGATAAACCGGATATCATCTGTTTCACATAATCCTTCTTTCCACAGGATGTCCCTGACTTCTTAATGTTTCTCACTGGCTATTGTTTCCTCCAGTATGATCGACCTAAACCCCACCATGGTGGTGGATTTGCGCTGCACATCAAAATCTAAATTTCTCACTCTCCATGTAATGCTCATAAATTTCCCAAACCCCAGGAGTACCTCTGGCTAAAACTTCCCCTGCACTCCCACCTCATGTTTGTCTGTGTGTTATACCACCCTACCAACAGTGATGACACAATTGAGACGATGCATTGACCACATTTAACCACTCATCCCAATTCTCTCTTCCTCATATGTCATCTATCTATAATGCCAGTAATCTCTGTGTGTATGTGTGTATGTGTGTATGTTTGTCTGTGACCGCTGTTTCTCGACAACCACGGGTCCGATATACTTTAAACTTGCCAGGTATATTGCTGGGGACCCGAGGATGTGCCTTTTCAAGGTTTCATATTAATCGGACAAGTACTTACCGAGCTATGGCGATTTAGCCGTTCGCCGTTCGCTTTGGCGTTGCGAATGGACCAAACCATTTCATGTAAATAGAGGGGGGGGGGGGGGGGGTTCTGTGGTCATTGCGAATGGACCAAACCATTTGATGTAAATAGAGGGGGGGGATTGTCACCGTACTCGCAAGCCGTTCGCCGTTCGCTTTGGCGTTGCGAATGGACCAAACCATTTCATGTAAATAGAGGGGGGGGATATAATTTTAGATATATATATAGTACGGGCATATATATAGTACGGGCATGCCCTAGTGATTTCAATTGTCACAATACTAATTGGCTGGGCATTGGCACCTCTCTCACCAGCCATGGCACTTCTGCAAAGGACTTCTGCAACTCCATGGGACTGACTCGATCTGTGAATTTTCCTACCCAGATCTCTCCCAATGGAAAATCTTCCCTTCTGGATTTGTTGATGAAATACTTCCCCACTAATACATCTTGCTCGTCCTCTGCCCCAATTGGCTCATCTTATCATGTGCTTGTGAGAGAAGGTCAACATCTCTCTGGCCATTCTCAGAGAACAGCCTCAGTGCTGGTGAGTATGGCAGTTCTCTCAAGCAAACTGTCAGGGAATGCAAGCAGCCATCACACTTTATATTAGCACTGGTCTCCAAAATCTACCACTCCTGATACTAATTCAGCCTCGGAATTCTCCACAGAAACCTGCTATCTTTTATGCATAGATTAAATCCCATGTCATCTTCAGTTATCTTACCCATCCTCCCGCATTTGGTACTCTGAATCCTGTGGTGAGGCAGTTGCTTGAAAACAACTTTCATTCTCCTTCCGGAAGGCAAAACCAACCAAGGACAATCTGAGATCATTTCACAAGGCCCACAACAAGTGCGTCTCCTCTCAAGAGAGCCAGAAAGCAACATCAGTCCAATCTGAAGAATGAGCTTTCAAACGTATCTCCCTCCTCTAAAACCTGGTGGTGCCTTGCCAAGGTTGTCTCTGGTGTGTGCTCCCCTTCCATCCCTTCCCTCACTTCAAATGGTACCACAGCCGACTCGGCTCATGTGAAGGCCAAATGCCTCAATTCTGTGTTTGCTTCAAAATATTGTGTCCCCAACTCTTCTCTCTCTGTGCCCACCCTTCCCAGTCAAACACAATTGCTCCTGGCCTCTGTGTCTTTTGCACCTGAGTGGAAAAGGTGGAAAAGTTTCTGGCAACCCTCGACTCACTCTGCAACTGGACCAGACGGCAGCAGCTCACATGTCCTAAAAACCTGCTCTACTGCTCTTCCACTTCCTCTCTCTCTGCCCTTTTCACCCTGTCATTTACCCTCGGGCCTAGGTCATTTTCTATCTGCTTGAAAATCAGCCAATATTACAGCATTACCTAAATAAGGTGCCAAAGCGGCTCCCCTTAACTTCAGACAAATTAGCTTACATACAATAATCAGCAAGGTCATCAAATTCTTCATCACAGTCGACATAAAATCATTCCTTTTATCCAACAGTTTTATCTCGGATCATCAATTTGGATTCAGACCTGGTCACTCCACCTTGCACATGCTGTTTCTACTCTACCAACAATGGATGGAGGCCCTCAATATCAGACATGGAATCAGTGCCCTCTCGCTGGACATACAGGCACATGAAAAAGTAAGTACACCCCATGTAAAGTTTTGACTTTTTCAACATATTTCAACATACAGCCATTTGATCTTCATTTCAACAATATTGATAGATAAAGGTGATATAATATAACAAATATCATGAAACATTTACATTTTGTAGTCCATTGTATAATTTAAATAAACATAAATGCAAATTTCGCCTGTGGAAAAAGTAAGTACACCCTTAGCTCTAATAGGTGGTATTGCCCCCTTTGGCAGAAACAACCTCAAGTGGGCGTTTCTTATAACTGTCTACCAGTCTCTGACATCAACTGGGAGAAATTTTTGCCCACTCCTCCGTGCAGAATTCTTTCAGCTGTGCGATGTTTGAGGGGTTTCTTGCATGCACAGCTCGTTTCAAATGCCCCCACAACATCTCGATGGGATTTAGAACCGGGCTTTGACTTGGCCATTCCAGAACCCTCCATTTCTTTCTTTTCAGCCATTCCTTGGTGGATTTACTGGTATGTTTAGGGTCATTGTCATGTTGCAAGGTCCACCTTCGGTTGAGCTTCAACTTTCCGACAGATGGCCTCACATTATCCTCAAGTACCCTCTGGTACAATGAAGAATTCATAGTGGATTCTATGATGGTGAGCTGCCCAGGCCCTGATGCAGCAAAGCTGCCCCAAACCGTAATATTTCCACCACCATGCTTTACAGTTGGTATCAGGTTCTTGTGGTCAATTGCTGCCTTTGGTTTTCGCCAAACATGTCTTCTGGTACTGTGGCGAAATAGCTCTACCTTTGACTCATCTGTCCAGAGCACATTGTTCCAGAAGTGCTGGTCTTTGCCTAGGTGTTAATTGGCAAACTTTAGTCTTGCCCTGATGTTCTTTCTGGACAGCAGTTTCCTCCTGGCACACCTCCCATGTAGATCAAATTTGTGCAGCCTCTTTCTAATGGTAGACTCGTGCACTTTGACATCAACAGTGGCAAGAGCTACCTGTAGGTCCCGTGATAACATTCTGGGGTTCTTAGAGACTTCTTTCAGCATCTTGCGGTCTGCTCTCGGGCTGAACTTGCTGGGGCGGCCTGGCCTGAACAAGTTGGCAGTTGTTTGGAATCTTCTCTACTTGTAGATGATCTTCCGGACAGTTGAATAATTGATTTCAAATTGTTTGGAGATCTTTTTAAATCCCTTCGCAGACTCGTAGGCATCTACAACCTTCTTTCTGAAGGCCTCAGAGAGCTCTTTTGATCTAGGCATGGTGACACCGCACACTTCAACAACAAAGAGCAAACCAAACTAAATGTCTGAGGTTTAAATAAGACTGGTTCCTCCAAGATCCTCTCTAACGATGTTCTAATCATTTGCACCTGAGCTGGTGCACCTGATTCTAATTTTAGGTATTTGAAGTAGTGATAAATGTAGGGGTGTACTTACTTTTTCCACATGCGAAATTTGCATTTATGTTTATTTCAATTATACAATGGACTACAAAATGTAAATGTTTCATGATATTTGTTATATTATATCACCGTTATCTATCAATATTGTGGAAATGAAGATCAAATAGCTGTATGTTGAAATATGTTGAAAAAGTCAAAACTTTACATGAGGTTTACTTACTTTTTCACGTGACTGTATCTCGAGCTGTTGATACAGTCTGGCATCCCGCCTTGCTCTCCAAACTATCGGCCTATGCAATCCAAGGCCAACTCAACTCTTGGAATACTGACTTCCTCCACTCTCGCAGCCAACTTGTGGCTCTCAACGGAACCCTTTATTATCCCCTTCCTGTCAAGACTGAAGTACCTCAATGCAGTGTACTTCACCCCCATCTTATTCCTAATCTCCAATGTATCACTCTGACATTCTAGAAAATCATCCTTATATCTTTGCTGATGACTCCACTCTCTGCGTGACATCCCTCATCCTTCTGACAGCCAAAAGGATGAGCAGGCTCTTTCCTCTCCCGAGACTTCCACATCCTCTTCAATCTCTCTCTTCCTTCCTGGTCTTCAAGAAAGCTGTTCACCACCAACTCAAGTTATCTCCTATCCAAAACCGTTATCTTTTCTAAACCCATTAAACCACTCCGCACCCCTCCCAAATTTTTTTTATGCAGTGTATCCATCTTGACCTTCCCCTACATTCTCCCCTACCACTCGTTGTTAGTTACCTGCATCCCTTATTTGTCTGGCTCTGTCTACCTTCTCCCTCCATCCTGTTATTGCCGTTTCCCCCTTTCCCCTGTTGTTCCGTTTGTTATGTTGTGTCCTGATCTGTTCCATGTCCTAGCTCTTCCACGAGCCTTGACCATGTATAATTTTGTTTTTTTTTAAAATAACCTTACACAGGTGATACTCAGGTGTTGAGTAATCGCTAGAAATTTAACAAGTAGTGGCCTGTCACTTCTGAAGACCATTTCAGTGCATTTTTGCCATATTTATGTTTTTCTTCCACCAATTGGTAGAGGTCTTGGATTTAAATTTTGGTGATGTTTGAGAATAAGTAATCTTTTTCTTTTTTTTTTTACCAAATAGATGATCAAGTTGGTTACAACAGCAACATCACCAACATATAATGAGCATTTGCAGGATCATTCACCACCCCAGGAGATGTCAGCATACCAGAACTGACGCCAATCAAATGGTCTTTCGTACTAGCTCCAAATTATTATGTTTTCCATTATGTTTATGATCTCGTTCACTACCTCATCAGCTTTCCTGATTCATGTCCTGCCATGATCTTTCTTTCAGTTGTTATTCAGGTCCATTCCTGCCACGACATAGCTGCCTCGTGAGTCCAAGGAAATTGAATGCTCAATCCAAAGTCCTCTGTCCAAAGTCCTACCTCCAGATTCCAGCTCTGGTCTTTGAGTCACATTTATCTCAATGTTCATTGGCTTGATCACAAGCTAACAATGAAGTTGTCATTGTAAGAATTCCAGAATGAAAATGCAGCATCTTCCTTGCAACTCACGCGAATGAAGTCGCGGTGGCACGACAACAGTTCTTTTATAATCCCATCCAACCAGGGAAGCAAAGGTCTGAGAATTTAGGCAACGGATAGAACATTCATCCATTTCATCAATCCATCACAACAACCTGTGCAGTCCAAGGTGTTTTATGGCAGACTTCAAATGAACTTGCTCAGTCACCCTTTCTGTAAGGCAAGATATATCTGCAACTTGTGAGACCGGACGTTGCTCTTATCATGATGTCAGAATGTTTTTCATTTAACATGACGCGACAATCTTCATGTCCTACGAACAGGTGTATTACCTAGTCATGGCAATATTGAAATTTGCAAAGTGAATTACCCTGGTGTTTTTGGAACAATTCATTGTTCTACGGTATTTCCTGTGTTTTAGTTTATGTAGCTCGATATTATATTTGGATGATTCCCATTTAGTTACATTATTTTGAGCGTCTCTACGAACTGCTCTTTCCTTTAACACAATCTACATCTGACATGAACTTTTGATAGGTTGGAAGTGAAATTCTCTAATAATTTTAGTTTAGTGTGTCCCCATGTTCTTTCAGATTTTTCCCATCATTATTATCTCCGGATGGTGGATGAATATGTTATGTTTCCATCCCTGGCTGTTTGTCTGCTAGCAGGATATCTCAAAACGCTGTGGACATTTTTGGACGAAATATGGTGGGCAGGTTGGGTGTGCGACAAGGACGAATTGATTCCATTTTGGGCGGATATTTTAAGTGATTCTTCACCATTGAGAAATAGGGCCAAAAATGATGTAAGTATATCACAATTACTCAAAAGGTTATTGACCAATTCGGACGAAACTTGATGGACAGGTTGGGGGTATGACAGGGACAAACTGATTAGATTTTGATGAAGATCCGGATCTGGATACTAGAAGTTTTTAAGTAATTCTTCACCATTGAGAGATGTGGCAAAAAGCGATAGAAGCATGATATCTCATAAAATTGTGACGGATTCGGACGAAACTTGGTGGACAGGTTGTGTGAATGACAAGAACAAATTGATTCGATTTTGGTGAATATCCGGATCTGGATACTAGATTTTTTATGTGATTCTTCACCATTGTGAGATAGGGCAGAAATGGATATATAGCACGATAGACGATATCTCAAAAAGTTTGGACAGATTCGGATGAAACTTGGTGGACCTGTTGGGCATGCGACAGTGAATAAATGATTCGATTTTGGTGAATATCCGGATCTGGATACTTGATTTTTTAAGTGATTCTTCACCATTGTGAGATAGGGCGGAAATGGATAGATAGCACGATAGACGATATCTCAAAAAGTTCGGCCAGATTCGGATGAAACTTGATGGACAGGTTTTGTGTATGACAAGTACAAATTGATTAGATTTTGGTGAAGATCCGGATCTAGATACTAGATTTTTTTAAATGTGATTCTTCACCATTGTGAGATAGGGCGGAAATGGATATATAGCACGATAGACGATATCTCAAAAAGTTCGGCCAGATTCGGATGAAACTTGATGGACAGGTTTTGTGTATGACAAGTACAAATTGATTAGATTTTGGTGAAGATCCGCATCTAGATACTAGATTTTTTTAAATGTGATTCTTCACCATTGTGAGATAGGGCAGAAATGGATATATATAGCATGATAGACGATATCTCAAAAAGTTGGGAGAGATTCGGATGAAACTTGGTGGACATGTTAGGCATGCGACAGTGAATAAATGATTCGATTTTGGTGAAGAACGGGATCTGGATACTTGATTTTTAAAAGTGATTCTTCACCATTGTGAGATAGGGCGGAAAAAGATATATAGCACGATAGACGATATCTCAAAAAGTTCGGCCAGATTCGGATGAAACTTGATGGACAGGTTTTGTGTATGACAAGTACAAATTGATTAGATTTTGGTGAAGATCCGGATCTAGATACTAGAAGTTTTTTCAGTGACTCTTCACCATTGAGAGATAGGGCAAAAAGCGATAGAAGAACGATATCTCATAACGTTGTGACGGATTCGGACGAAACTTGGTCGACAGGTTGTGTGAATGACATGTACAAATTGATTCGATTTTGGTGAAGATCCGGATCTGGATACTAGATTTTTTATGTCATTCTTCACCATTGTGAGATACAGCAAAAACGGATATATAGCATGACAGACGATATCTCAAAAAGTTGGGACAGATTTGGATGAAACTTGGTGGACATGTTGGGAATGCGACAGTGAATAAATGATTCGATTTTGGTGAAGATCTGGATCCGGAATAAGGTATGGCCTGTTCTCTGTTAAAGTTCATTACAATAAACATTTTCACCATTGATGCGAAGAGGAATGTGCACCAAGAGTGTAAGTGTAAATGAGACTTAAAAAAGGATATCTTAAAGTCATTCTGCTGCTCCCATTTGATCATTACCTTCTGAATGCTTCTCATATCTGTGTTGTGCGTCTGACCTTCTGCTCCTCACTTAGTTCCTTTGTGCTTGAAGAACTGGTGGAAGGAAAT
This sequence comes from Myxine glutinosa, assembly GCF_964187855.1. Lineage (NCBI taxonomy): Eukaryota > Metazoa > Chordata > Myxini > Myxiniformes > Myxinidae > Myxine > Myxine glutinosa. The sequence goes on from NC_136268.1 coordinate 48,690,477, forward strand.
GTCTCGGTTTTAAAAGGAAAGGTTTCAATCTCTGCCTTGCAGGCTGATGACCAATTTGGAAGGAAAGCATGAAACACGTGCACCGAGAGAGCCATTTTAGCACATGCCAGCTTTATCTCAGACTGTGTCAAGTTGCAAATGGTCTTTAGAGCAGGGAGGATATTTTCCAAGTGCAGTCAGTCAGATCTGGCAGATGCCCCTTTACCTGTCCGGAGCACCTGCCTGGGGTCAGAGTTGCATCGCTCGAGCCCTGATCATATCTGAACCCCTTCCCCCACAACCTTTCTGGCCCAGACCGACTTGTCCCTGTCTCTTCGCACATCTTCTTGTCTGAAACAGCAACTATTTGATGCACTTGCTTAAATTTTCTGAGATCGTTTTAATCATATAACTATAATTTTACCTATACATTGTAGGTGTCTACATATTCATTAAAGTTAATAACAATTATTTTGCATTTACATTGTGAAACATTTTTTTGCGATGGACTCATTTTAAAAAGTATTATATCCGCCACCCGAGGTGGATGAGGTTATGTTTTCACCCATGTTTGTCTGTCTGTGAGAAGGATACCTGAAAAAGTTGCGACGGATTCGAATGAAACTTGGTGGACAGGTTGGGTGTGTGAGAAGGAAGAATTGATTCAAATTTGGTGAAAATTCGAATCTGGATCAGAGAATTTTAAAAATGATTCTTCAACATTGAGTGATAGGGCTGAAACCAATATATATAGCAGGATATCTCAAAAAGTTATGGACGGATTTGGACCAAACTTGGTGGACAGATTGGGTGTGTGGCAAGGAAAAAATTGATTCGATTTTGGTATAGATCCGGATACTTGAATTTTTAAAGTGATTCTTCACCATTGAGCGATGGTTGAGGTCTCCCATACAGGTACTAACCTAACTAACTAGACTCAAATGTTCTTGCACTTGCAAAACCTCACAGTATCAGGTGTATTCAAACCGACATCATTAGTTAATTAAATGAATGTCTTGTTTATACATCGTATTTTATACACTGCAGGCTTTTCACCCATATTGGTCACTCGGCAATTCACCCATAGCTTCATCCGCATATCAGCCATTTCATAGTAACTGCCATGCTACATGCATGAGGTGTGAAGCCCCAAGACTACAGTTTAAAGTCGAGCCGGGAATCAAAACCACACGAGAAAGTTCATAGGTGAGTGCGCAACCTCTGACCTTTCCCGTAAGCCCATACTGCACAGGCGTTGAAATATTTCACTTTCTGTTGCTCCATCACAACATGGCAGCCTTTGCTACTATGGCACCTGCTCAATGTGTACTTGCTCTTCTTAGAATGCCTTTAGCTATTTGCTTTTTACCTTCCCCCGGCATGTGGTTTTGTGGCAATGTGGCTTTCAATCCTTTATAAAGCCGCCAAGACCACACATCATATTCCAAAATCAACCAAATTTGCATCTCACTAGAAAAGCATCTGAAAATGCAAAGCCCGTCCACGTCCGTTTGGATTCAGACGTCTTTCTTCTTCTGTATGCTCAAAATAACGAAAACAGTTTTTTAAAAAGGAAAATTGATGATTTTATGAAGTGTTGACCTTTGAGTTTTAAATGTAAAAAAAAAAATCAGCTTCTAGCTTTTCATTGGTAAACCAATTCCGTGACCCAATATGCAAATTCTTAAATTTTCAGGTCAATTGGATGAAAATTGATGATTTTATGTAACCTTGACCTTTAACCTTTTGATCTAAAAAAAACAAAAACAATCGACTCCTACATTTTAATTAGTGAACCAACTCATTGCTCTTCTTAGAGACCATTGATGGTATGGCAGCGGATGTAATATTTTAAAAAATGAGTCCATCGCAAAAAAATGTTTCACATTGTAGATGCAAATCGCTTCTCAAAAATGACCCAATATGCAAGTTCTTTAAATTTCAGGTCAATCGCGTGAAAATTGGAAATTTTACACAACCTTGACCTTTGAATTTTTGATCTAAGAAAAACAGTCAGCTTCTAGCTTTTGATTGGTGAACCAATTCAGTGACCCAATATGCAAATTCTTTAAATTTCAGGTCAATCAGATGAAAATTGACGATTTTATGTGACGCTGACCTTTGACCAAGTTATTAATTTACCAACTCTATATTCTCATAATAAAGCTTACTTGAAAATTTGATGACCAAACTCAATGGTAAATTTAAATTTCAGGTCAACTGGTTGAAAATTGATGATTTTGTGTGATGCTGACCTTTGACCTTTCGACCAAATTATTAATTTGTTTTCTCCATATTTTCATAAAGCTTTGTTCAAAATTTGATGACAAAATTAAAATGGTAAATTGCATTTTCAGGTCAATTGGATGAAAATTGATGATTTTAGGTGACGCTGACCTTTAACCTTTCGACCTTTTGACAAAATTATTAATTTGTCTTCTCCATATTATCATAATAAAGCTTTGTTGAAAATTTGATGACAAAACTGAAATGGAAAATTGAAATTTCAGGTCAATTGGATGAAAATTGATGATTTTATGTGATGCTGACCTTTGACCTTTTGACAAAATTATTAATTTGCCTTCTCCGTATCATAATAGGGCTTTGGTGAAAATTTTTATGACAATAGCTCAAATGGTAAAAAAAAAAAAAAAAAAGTTACGGCAAAAAAAAAGTTTTGTGGACAGACACACAACACACACACACACACACACACACACACACACACACACACACACACACACACACACACACACACACACACACAGCCACGCAGAAGTGAATACAAAACCGCATCTACTGCTGCGCAGGGGATAATAATAATAATAATAATAATGCATTTATTTTATATAGCGCTTTTCAGGAAGCCCAAAGACGCTTTGACAGAGTGCAAAACATAATGCATAGCAAAACATAAAAACAATTGCAAAAAAAGAAGAATCAATAGGGAAATATTCAAAGCACAAAGGAGGGAGAAGGAGAGGAGATAGTCAGGGGTTAGATGCTGTGGGTTAAATGTTGAATGCAGTGTTGAACAGGTGGGTCTTGAGTGATGTTTTGAATGTGGTGAGTGAGGAGGAGTCTCTGATGGTGTGAGGTAGCGAGTTCCAGAGGGTGGGAGCAGTGATGGAGAAGGCCCTGTCCCCCCAGGATCTAAATTTGGTCCGGATGGGGGGGGGGGGGGGGGGTCAGGAGGTTGGTACCAGCAGAGCGGAGGTTGCGGGTGGGAGTGTGTCTGGAGAGGAGGTCAGCCAGGTAGGATGGGGCCAGGTTATGGAGGGCTTTGTAGGTCAAGAGGAGGATTTTGTACTGGATTCTCTGGGAGATGGGGAGCCAGTGAAGCTTGTAAAGGACGGGGGTGATGTGGTCACGGGTCCGGGAATGGGTGAGTAGACGGGCAGCGGAGTTCTGAATGTATTGGAGTTTATTGGTGATTGTTGAGGGTGAACCATAAAGGAGGCTATTGCAGTAGTCCAGACGGGAAGTGATGAAGGCGTGGATGAGGGTTTCTGCAGCCACGGAGGAGAGGGATGAGCGGAGACGGGCGATGTTTTTCAGGTGAAAGAAGGCTGTATTTGTGATCTGTTTAGTGTATTTGTCGAAGGAGAGGGTTTGGTCAAAGATGATGCCAAGATTCCGGATGTGAGGGGAGGTGGATACTGGGAAACCGTCGATGTTGAGGGCAAAGTTATGGGTGGACTTGGTGAGCGTTTTTGGGCCAATGATGATTATTTCAGATTTATCACAGTTAAGTTTGAGGAAGTTGATTTGAAGCCAGGATTTTATTTCAGTGATGCAGTTTGTCAGGATAGAGTGGGTGGCGGTGGAGATGGACTTGGTGGAGATGAAAAGCTGGATGTCATCAGCAAAGCAGTGGAATTGGAGACCATGACGGCAGATTAAGTGACCGAGGGGGGACAGGTAAAGGATGAAGAGGAGGGGGCCAAGAACTGAACCTTGGGGGACACCTTGGGGGAGGGGAGCAGTGGGGGATTTGCAGTTATTGATGGAGATGAACTGACGTCTGTCAGAGAGGTATGATTTAATCCAAGAGAGGGCAGTGCCGGTAATGTTAAAGGTGGTTTCAAGTCGGGTGAGGAGGATGGTGTGATCGATGGTGTCAAAGGCGGCGCTGAGGTCGAGGAGGATGAGAATGTTGAGGTTGCCAGCGTCAGAGGAGAGGAGAAGGTCGTTGGTGATTTTGAGGAGAGCAGTTTCAGTACTGTGGTTGGAGCGGAATCCGGATTGGAATGTTTGGAATGGGATGGACTAATAATGTGTACTAAGCGAGGCCCAAAATAAAACGACCATGTATAGGAAAACCAGTGTCTGCGACAATGTAGCCATATCTCCGACTTGCAATAATATGCTTTTTTCACATGTCTGCAAGAACTTCACGTTGCTATTGTTGGTGTTGTTGTTGTGGTCCTTGTTGGGGTCGATTTTTGAAATGTGCACCCATTGGTCAGACAGCGGACCACACCCACATCTGTCGCTTGACTCCACCCACCATGGCACCCAGACAAAATAATATGGCTACCATCTTGGTTTTCTGGTGGGCCAGAACCTGTTTTCCTGTTTTCTGTTTCTGTTTTCTGGTGGGACCTGTAGACCTTTGCCGATTATGCGCTTCCTGGGTTTGTTGCATCAGATTTCCATTGGCTTTGTTTGGGTCGAGTGTTATTCACGATGAGGGACCCCAAAAAAATCTAATCGTATGTAGAATAAGAGTAAGATTTAACAAGCCCCTCAGAGCCCACAGTATGTCGGAATGCACGGTAATAAAGTTATTACGTTACATTACGTAATCAAGCGTTACATTACACAAACTAGATGGTATTCATTGAATACCTACCCTGCGCAGTCAACTTGTTGTGAGCCACCTCTTCTGTTTTTGAAAAAAAAAAAAAATTGATCCAATATGGCTGCCAGACCACGTGAGCGATGACATCATAAATTTATATTCTCTAATATAATTGTTGCAGAGATTACGCTCAATAAATTTTAAACTGATCAGACTAAGTGTTTTCCCTATCGAATTATGACGTCATAATTATGGCACCAATGACCTCATTGTTAACAACACCTTTTCACCATATAGAATTATTTACAATGAGCCACGTTTCAATTTTTTCCATGCAGCGGTTTTGGAGATGTAGAGGTGCAACACATTTCGGTTTTTCCAAGATGGCGCCTGTACCACATGACCTATGACATCATGATTATCATTAAAATATTCTAAAGGAGGAGGCGCTCCTATGGTGAAAATTTCATGTCAATCGGACCAACGGTTGCTGAGAAAAGGAATTTTTAAAATGCAGACACGTACGGCACATGTACGCAACTGAATGCTTAGCCCCGCTTGTCGCTTCGCGAGAGCACGCATGGTAATTACTAAAAACAAGCGTTAGGTTCTTTTTAAACAGCCCCATATTGGGGTTAAATAATCCGTGACCGTGTGATGAAACATCTTGTTCTGATATAACCATGGGGAAGGGGGGGGGGGGGGGGGTGGGGAGGGTGACATGGATGAGAGATGTCAAGTTAGTCTTTCAAAAGCGCATTAAATGTGTGTTTCCCAATCGGCCGTTATCCGGATTTTATCGCAGGTTGCGACCACAGTGCAGCCATTCTTGTTAATACACGCCTCACAGCAAGTGGTTAAAGTGAAACAAATGTCAGATGTGTTTCTGCCCACATTTGGCCAAATATCGGTGTGACATCAGATGTGTTTTACAGCGATCAGAGATTAACAAAGGTACTGTAAGACACAACTACTCCCACAGTAATTAATGGGATATTCTCTCGTTGCATTTGCTGCTAAATCCTGCAGTTCTTGTCCAACATGATCTTCTTATTTAAAATATTTAAAAGTTCTTATTATTTTAAAAGTATTAAAATATTTAAAAGTTCTTATGTCCAGTTGTTATTTAAAATATCTCACAACCTTGCAACTCAAACTGTTCAGTAATTATATCTCGCCTTCTTGCTCAACCTACCATGCTCTTGACGGAGCATCGGTGCTGCCAAACAGTCTGCATGTTGGCAAGGGATATGCTAGATGGTTTGCTATTTGCCTTCCCCGAGGTAGTCAGAGCAGAAATTGGCAATTTGTTCAGGATGACGGTGATATCTCGCCCCCTCTTTGCAGAGGACACAGGGGGTTTTTTAATGTCCACCGCCAAGTGCTGACAAACGGGTCTTGGCTGAACGTGCCTTTGATGGAGGTTGACATTGATGCATCACTCTGCACGTGAAACACCAGAACAACAGTTTACAGCTGGGTTGGGATTAAACCTGGACTACAGAGCTCAGAGTTGAGCGTGCATACCTCTTTTGGCTACCCTGGCAGCCAACAAGCATTAATCTACTGTAGTTTGCATGTTACCTTTTCATATCTCTGACCTTTATAGCTGGCAACAAGGTAGCTCAGCGAGCACACTAACTATTGCGTTCTCAAGGTTCAATCCCTGACAAGGTCACACATCTGATGTAGCGCAGGCAGTGGGTGGGTGCTGCCCTTTGGGTGGGGACATAGATTTGTAGTTTCATCTGCATTTGGTATATGGATGTTATAGTTCCAATTCCGTCATTCAAAAAAGGAGTAGGTCATTGTGTACTGGATACCTGGCCAAATCAATTTCTGTGGTTAGCTATAGTTAGCACTCACTACTTATCGCGTACCTGGGAATGCTGGGTTGTGCATATCCTGGACCCCAGGCCTCAGATTAAAGGTGTTTTTTAACGAAATTAGAAAAGCATGTCCGCTGCTTCTTTTTAATTCTTTCCAGACTAACTCGTGCTTTTTGTTTATATGAAGAATCTTCCAAACTCCAATTCTCCCCGTTGACTGTGGCGATATAGTCGCCATGCCAAGTGATGCATCGTAGATCAATCTCACTCTAAATCACAGAGAGGACGTGAAAAAGTAAAAGCTAAAAGGAGACATCTCCACAGGGCATTACTATGGACCCCGACCCAGTGCCAGATGAAATATTTATGGAAGCAAAGGGACAGCTGGGGCCTTCACCTCTGTTGGCGCAGAAGATGGCGAGGCCATTGTTCAAAGAAACCGATTGGTGAGAAGCGGTGCAGGGAGCCTGCGGAACTTCGGAGATTTCAACCAAACTCAGCACGAATCGCGACAGACTTGGGATGTTGTCAGGGTGAGCAAATCTGCACTTCATATGGAGAAACACGGCACTTTATATGATGTAAAATGGCTACTGATGTCAGCAGTGCATCAAGTACATGAGTACAATCCAGACATTTCATTAAAACATTTTCGCATTTCTTTCTCGAATCAAACATCCATTATTATGGCTACGAGGCTACGAGCTGGTGATGCCAGCCATGCATTTTCCGATGTCCTCTATGATATGTGGATTCCCCCCCCCCTCCTCACTTCCCCCCTCCTCACTCCCCCTCCCCCTCACCCCCCCTCCCCTCCACCCCAAGTCGTGGGTCTGTTGAGCCATTACATCTCCAATTCCTGAAAACACCCCATAGGTAAGATATTATGAGAGTTTATCAACAAAAAAATAAGTGAAACATTTCTTTTGAGAAATTGTGAGAGGTGCATCTGATCGGAGAGTATTTTTGATTGGAAAGACCAAAATGTGCATACACCACGAGTCCTCTTTGGGTACTGGCGTTTGTTCAATGTTACAATGAAAGAGGAAAAAGAAAATCTCCACAAAATGCAAAAAACAGGGAAGCCATGCAGCGTGGAAAATCTATTGTGATTTATTTGGGAAAGCTTGATGAAAGAAACCCCAGGAAAGGCCATGGTGAGACAGCTGCATGACAATCATTAAGGGCATATTCTACTTTAGGCCTGTGGGTATAGCGAAGAGGCCTTGATGAAGTCATGTTTTATGGCCAAACCTTGGGAAATTCAGGGCGTTTTTCTGGTGTCCATGGCTAATAGATGGGTTTGTAGACATAGACTTTGTCATGTGATCTCATGAGGTTTGTGTACGCTGCCTGCTTGCTGTTTGTTTGTTGTATATTGGCGATCAAGCTGGCCCTGGCAATGGAGCTATAGTTGTTGCTGCTGTTGTTGAACACTGAACAGCATTGGAATTGGGCTCAATTTCCTTCCATTCGAACAATCCTTCGCTGGAATCTTCGATCAGGTTTTCTCTTGCGGCCACATCCAGGGAGGTTGGCTGCAGTGCCATGGGCCTTAAACTTCCTGATAACATTGCGTACGACGGACACAGCAACATCAAGGTCTCTTGAGATGGACTTATAGCCTTGAGATTGTCCATGCTTGGCTACAATATTGTGTCTGACCTCCTAAGACAATTCTCTGGTTTCCTTTCTTTTCTCCATGCTCATTGTGGTACACACAGTCACACAAAACAGCAGAATGACTCCTTTTCTCTATTCAAACTGGCTGAATGAGTGATTTTATATTGTAGGCACCTGTAACTCACCACAGGTGAGTTCAATTCCAAAGTAAAGGAGAATCACCTGCTTGAAATCTAATTATTTCTAAAAACTTTGAAAAGGTGCCAATAATATTGTTCGGGACATTTTACGATTTGTTTGGAATAAGCTAAGATTTAGTAATTTTTTCAGCTTTTATGTTTTGTTCTACTGCAAACCAAAGAAATACACACGTGGACAACAAAATGTCAAAAAAAAATTCAACAATTTTCTGGAATAAATGGTGCATTATTTGAAAAAAGTGCAAGGGTGCCAATATTTTTGGCCACGACTGTGTGTGTATATATAGATACAGTGCATTCAGAAAGTATTCAGACCCGTTCACTTTTTCACATTTTGTTATGTTGCAGCCTTATGCTGAAATCGTTTAAATTCATTTTTTCCCCTGATCAATCTACACTCAATACCCCATAATGACAAAGAGAAAACATGATTTTAGAAAGTTTTGCAAATTTATTAAAAAGAAAAAACTGAAATATCACATTGACATAAGTATTCAGACCCTTTGCTATGACACTTGAAATTTAGCTCACTTGCCTCCCATTTCTGTTGATCATCTTTGAGATGTTTCTGCACCTTCATTGGAGTCCACCTGTGGTAAATTCAATTGATTGGACATGATTTGGAAAGGCACACACCTGTCTATATAAGGTCTCACAGCTGACAATGCATATCAGAGCAAAAACCAAACCATGAGGTCGAAGGAACTGCCTGCAGAGATCAGAGACAGGATTGTGCCGAGGCACAGATCTGGGGAAGCCTACAAAAAATATATATATCTGCTGCATTGAAGGTTCCCAAGAGCACAGCGGCCTCCATAATTCTTAAATGGAAGAAGTTTGGAACAATCAGGACTCTTCCTCGAGCTGGCCGCCCGGCCAAACTGAGCAATCGGGGGAGAAGGGCCTTGGTAAGAGAGGTGACCAAGAACCCGATGGTCACTCTGGCTGAGCTCCAGAGATCCTGTGTGGAGATGGGAGAAACTTCCAGAAGGACAACTCCCGTTGTTTGTGGCCGTGGCCTTGTTTGCCGGTGGCCTTGTGGCCTTGTTTGCCGCTGTGGTCTTGATTAGCGGCTGCAGTCGTTTGCCGCTGCGTTTGCCGCTGCGTTTGCCGCTGCGTTTGCCGCTTTGCCTCCTCGACCTTGGCCTCGTACTCGTCCCTTCGCTCCTGCCTGGCATGGCTCTGAAGTACTCCGCCGCAAGGCTTCTTCTGCTCAATACCCGCTCCACCCCATCATGCATCTCTGCCATCAAATCAAATGGACTCCTCCGACGACCCAGGTACATTCACCGTGGCTCCGGTCGCAAGTTTGTTTATTTGCAATCAGGTCACTCCATCCCCGTCCTCTGGTCGGCTCAGCGCACTCTCACTCTTCGTCCCAGCGCACCTGGTCACAGCAACCCACACGATCGCACCTCTTGCCTACGAACCCTGGCTAAATCACCTGAATTCATCCCTGCTGTTCAAAACAACATCAAGCTCACCCTGTTCAACACCCGGTCCCTCAACAATAAATGCCTCATCCTGAACGAATACATCCTGGACAACAAACTGGACTTTCTCTGTCTCACCGAAACCTGGCAACAACCTCTGGACTACTACACACTCAACCTCACCACACCCAGTGGATATTCCTACGTCAATAAACCACGCTCGGAGGGCCGAGGTGGTGGAATTGCCGTTATCCACCGTCAAGACATCAAGACCAACCTCATCTCCATCTCATCTGCTCCATCATTTGAACACCTGGCTTTAAAACTCTCTGGTCACACGCAGTCAGTCATGGCTGTCGTCTACCGCCCTCCCAAACCACACCCATCATTCCTGTCTGACTTCTCCTACTTTCTGACCCAGCTATGTTCCCTCTCCCCCTCAATCCTCCTCCTTGGTGATTTCAATATCCACATGGACTCCACTGACTCCACAATAACCACTGACTTCACTGATTTACTCACCTGCTTTAACCTCACTCAACATGTCGACTTTCCTACCCATATCCGTGGTCACATTTTGGACCTTGTCTGCTCCACTGGATTAAATTTGCACCATCTCTATGGCTCCGACCTCACCCTCTCTGACCACTTAGCCATCACTCTGACCATCAACATCCCCGCCCCAACTCCAAGGCATTATCGCACAATCAACTTCCGTAAGCTAAACGCTCTTTCACCTACCTCATTCTCATCCACCCTCTCTGAAAAAATGTCCACTTCTCCCTTCATTGACCTCCACACCCCTTCCGACCTCACTGACTACTACAACCACACTCTCTCCTCCTGCCTTGACCAGCTTGCGCCTGTAAAAACCAAAACAGTTTCTTTCACCCATTCTGCTCCCTGGTTTACCCCTGAACTCCACCTGATGAAAACTCGTGCTCGCCAACTTGAAAGACTCCGCAATAAAACGGGTCTCACAGTTCACTCCCAAGCCTACAAGGACCACATACAACACTACAAAGATGCCCTCTCCCGCGCCCGCTCTGCCTACTACTCTCAAATTATCCACTCTGGCTCCGGAAACCCAAAAGCACTCTTCTCGACAATAAACAAACTCCTCCGCCCCCTGAACACCACCACCCAGTCATTCACAGTAGACAACTGCATCTCCTTCCTCTCTTTCTTCCAACGCAAAATTGACAACATCTACAACAGCTTGACCACCGCCGCACCCGCTCCCCCTCCAACCACCTGCCCCCCCTTGTCCTGCCATCCCCTGTCTCGGTTCTCCCCAATCTCTCCTACTGACCTCTCTGAACTCCTCATAGGAATGAAAACTGCCACCTGCACTCTTGACCCCATCCCCTCCAGCTTTGTCAAGGCCTCCCTCCCTGCTCTCTCTCCACTTATCATTGCAACAATAAACTCCTCCCTGTCTACAGGCATCGTCCCACCTTCCCTCAAAATTGCTGCTGTTACCCCCATTCTAAAAAAACCTGGTCTAAACCCTGACACCCTAAACAACTTCAGACCCATCTCCAACCTACCCTTTCTGTCAAAAGTTTTGGAACGCGCTGTAGCCACTCAACTCAAACATCATCTCTCTGCCAATAACTTGTATGAAACATTCCAATCCGGATTCCGCTCCAACCACAGTACTGAAACTGCTCTCCTCAAAATCACCAACGACCTTCTCCTCTCCTCTGACGCTGGCAACCTCAACATTCTCGTCCTCCTCGACCTCAGCGCTGCCTTTGACACCATCGATCACACTATCCTCCTCACCCGACTTGAATCCACCTTTAACGTCACCGGCACTGCCCTCTCTTGGATTAAATCATACCTCTCTGACAGATGCCAGTTCATCTCCATCAATAACTGCAAATCCCCCACTGCTCCCCTCCCCCAAGGTGTCCCCCAAGGTTCAGTTCTTGGCCCCCTCCTCTTCATCCTTTACCTGTCCCCGCTCGGTCACTTAATCCGCCGTCATGGTCTCCAATTCCACTGCTTCGCCGATGACATCCAGCTTTTCATCTCCACCAAGTCCGTCTCCACCGACACCCACTCTATCCTGACAAACTGCATCACTGAAATAAAATCCTGGCTTCAAATCAACTTCCTCAAGCTTAACTGTGATAAATCTGAAATAATCATCATTGGCCCAAAAACGCTCACAAAATCCACCCATAACTTTGCCCTCAACATCGACGGTATCCCAGTATCCACCTCCCCTCACATCCGGAATCTTGGCGTCATCTTTGACCAAACCCTTTCCTTCGACAAATACACTAAACAGATCACAAAGTCAGCCTTCTTTCACCTGAAAAACATTGCCCGTCTCCGCTCATCCCTCTCCTCCACGGCTGCAGAAACCCTCATCCACGCCTTCATCACCTCCCGTCTGGACTACTGCAATAGCCTCCTCTATGGTTCACCCTCAAAAATCACCAATAAACTCCAATACATTCAGAACTCCGCTGCCCGTCTACTCACTCATTCCCGGACCCGTGACCACATCACCCCCGTCCTTTACAAGCTTCACTGGCTCCCCATCCCCCAGAGAATCCAGTACAAAATCCTCCTCTTGACATACAAAGCCCTCCATAACCTGGCCCCATCCTACCTGGCTGACCTCCTCTCCAGACACACTCCCACCCGCAACCTCCGCTCTGCTGGTACCAACCTCCTGACCCCCTCCATCCGGACCAAATTCAGATCCTGGGGGGACAGGGCCTTCTCCATCGCTGCTCCCACCCTCTGGAACTCACTACCTCACACCATCAGAGACTCCTCCTCACTCACCACATTCAAAACATCACTAAAGACCCACCTGTTCAACGCTGCATTCAACATTCAACCCACAGCATTTAACCCCTGACTATCTCTTCTCCTTCTCCCTCCTTTTGCTTTAAATATTTCCCTATTGATTCTTGTCTTGTCTTTTTGATTCTTGTCTTATATATATGCCGTATATCGCTGCTGTTTGTTTTCTTGATTCTTGTCTTTTTGCAATTGTTGTTTTCATGTATTGTTATGCATTATGTTTTCCACTCTGTCAAAGCGCCTTTGGGCTTCTGGAAAAGCGCTATACAAAATAAATGAATTATTTATTATTATTACAACCAAAACTGCAACACTCCACCGATCTGGGCTTTATGGCAGAGTGGCCATAAAGTGGTAAGGTATGCTGATGATACGACTCTGTTGGCAAGAAGTAAAGGGGAGTTGATGAAACTGCTTCACAAAGTAAAGAATTAAGGTAAAAAAGCTGGTCTTTATTTAAACCTCAAAAACTATAATCTAGTCAACTGAGAAGATCGATGTGTTGATATTGGGAGACTATCATTTGGAAGTAGTGGAAAGTTTAATCTTCCTGGATTATAAGATTGAGAAATTATAGATGGTTTGTGTTGGGGAGAACAGCAATGTCAGGATTGACAAAGATCTCAAAAGACAAAGTTTTTACAACACAAACCAAGATGAGGCTGGTGAATGCTATGGTGTTTCCAGTTGCAATGTATGGATGTGAATCACGGACAGTGAAGAAGAAAGAAGAGAAGAAGATTAACAGTTTTGAAGCCTGATATTCGAGCTGAATGCTAAAAATTCCATGAACTACAAGAACAAACAAATCGGCGCTTGAAAAAATTAGACCACCATGTACATTCGAAGTGCTGATGCCAAAACAGAAACACGTAATGCGTGCAGAAAACGAAAGTTTGGAGAAGTCAGACATGCTGGGTGTGTTTGAGGGAAGAGGAGGAAGAGGCAGACACATTGTACACATTGTACACAAAATAAATAACATTGTACACATTGGATGGATGGGGTAAAGGCTGCAACCCAGCTGTCTCAGCCAGAGTTTCGGGGAGCAGTGCAGGGTAGGGATATTTGGAGAAGTCTGATCATGAATGGCACCAAAAGTCGGCCATGACTTGATCGAACTAGACAAGTAGACAATTACAGATACATGCAAAGTACACCGCCCCCATGCCAAAAAAAAAATTAACATATCGTCCAGGGCGCGACATTACTGGGACGTTGCCGCCGTGCAGCGCATGGAGACGGAATTGGGAGGGAGTGGTGTACAATAATTACCCTGCATTCGCGAAGCGAAAACAGGGTTAGGAATTCGGGTGCGTATGTGTGGCGTATGTGCGTGTCTGCGTTTTAAAATTCCATTTTCTCGGCAACCGTTGGTCTGATTAACATGAAATTTTACAATAGGAGCGCCTCCGCCTCTAGAATTGTTTTCATAATTATGACGTCATGGACACATGGTACAGGCGCGATCTTGGAAAAACGTTGCACCACTATATCTATGAAACCACTCAATGGAAAAGTTGAAACAAGGCTCATTGTCAAGTACTCCCCATGGGGAATAAGATATGTTAATGATGTCATTGGTTCCTTCATTATGGTATCATAATGTGACAAGTACAACGCGCTTGATTTGATCAGTATGAAATAATACTGATCATAGGAGCGACATTTTGACCATAGGATCGCCTCCTCTGGTAGAATTTTTAAATGATAATTATGACATCATATGTCATGTGGAACAGGCGCCATCTTGGAAAAAAACAAAACATTGCACATCCTAGCTGCAACTGTTAGTCCGATGGACACTAAATTTTGACCAGAGGAGCACCTCCTACGGTATAATTTTTTTAATGATAATTATGACGTCATAGGTCACGTGGTACAGGAGCCATCTTGGAAAAATCGAAAAACATTGCACCTCTATCTCCAAAACCGCTCCATGGAAAAAATTTGAAACATGGCTCATTGTAAAGAACTCTGTATAGGGAATAAGTTTTGTTAATGATGAAGTCATTGGTGCCTTAATTATGACGTCATCATTTGACAGGGACAACACTTAGTCTGATCAGTTTGAAATTTCTTGAACGTGATCTACGCAACAATTATATTGGAGAATATAAATTTATGATGCCATTGCTCGCGTGGTCTGGCAGCCATATTGGATCAAAGGGGGAAAAAAACCTTCAAAAGCAGAAGAATTGGCTCACACCAAGTTGACTGTGCAGGGTAAGTATTGTCACGTGGTCCTGAGCCGATTAAGATAAGCCGAGACAGACAGCCGAACCAGCTTTAACTCCGAGGCGACTCCGAGAAACGGCAGTTATTTTTAGCGCGCACAGAAAGGAAGAGAAGTGAAGGGTTTAGCTGAACGGAACATACGGGTTTATTCTGAAACCACAAAACATTCAAACACGACGATAAATTGATACACAAATTATTTAATGAAATTAAATCAAGGACAAAATAAATGTTGGGGTAAAAGCTAAAATTCTACGATGAGACATCTCCACACAGTCACGAATACGGACACACTGGGGAAAATAAAATGAAAATAAAATCCCTTTTTGTGCCGGCACTTATATTTTGGCTCAAATGGCCCCTTTTTGTGGAGAGTGGTGGCAAAGGCCAAGTTCAACAACTCCCACACCTGTGCGCCCAAGATGGCGCCGGCCAACGACGGTGAAAGTGCCCAGAGCCGTGGGGCGAGCAGTGAAGATGGCCCTCTTTCGCTTTCTCTCTCTGTGCCCTTGTCACGAACAGCACGGCCCTCAAAATCAGCCCAATCAGAGCCCAGCAGTCGAAATCCTCTTCCAACAGCCACCAACACAGCCAAGAGCTCCTCTTTCTTAGCAATCTTGCGCAAAAACCTCCAGCACCAAGATGGCTAGCTTCTTGCCCAAGCCATGGCAAAAAGCACATTCTTCTTCCTCCTTACTCACGAGAGCCAATTGTGTCATTTCCCTCCCAGTTCGCCCCACCCACGTCCAACGGGCCAATCGTGCAATCGCGTACCTTGGGGCGTGGCCTGCCGGCCTGCCTCTCCGTCCCCCTAATTCCCCCTACCCCATGTGGGTGGGGCCTTTTGCCTATTAGGTCCATGAGGGCGGGCTTAGTGTCCGGGAACCTGCTTGCTTGTAGTTAGCGGTTGTTGCTGTTGTTTAAAGGTTGTGTATTGGCCGGCTGTGGCAGCAGACACGTTTGGGGAAAATTACAGAGGGAAGGCATGCACTGGGGAAAACTGTCCTTAAACCGTATAGCTAATTAGCACTGCATCACATCTCGTATGATGTACAATTAAACAACCTTATGCTACAGTCTCCCTACTTATTACATCAAAATTCTTCTACACGTTACACGGTCAATGCTATTTCCGATACAATACTACCTCTCCTACAGTATTCTTTAATCTACCCCCCATAAACATAACAGCATTCTATGAATACCATCTCGTTGATTGATTAATTGTGGAATAAAAATAAATAAATAATAGTCATAAAATAATTAATTTGTTAATCAATTGGCTAATAGCCTACCACAACCACCAGTCATTCAACCGAAGCTGTAACTTTTTGAAAATTAATTAAATAGTTAAATTGTCAAACAAATGAAATAATCAATTGATTAATTGATTAATCAATAAATCAAAAATACCCTTCACAGCCAAATCCCTTGGTCACTGTCGTGTCCAAATATCAGCTTCCTTACTCAAAAGGTGCCTGCGATATTGCCCAGATGAGAAAGAAAATAAATAAGTTCTAAATAAATCGATAATAATTAAGTAATAAAAAAATGTATTAAACAAAAAAGAAAAAATACCCGTTTTTGCCAAAGCATGTACTCACTATCTTGCCCAAATGTCAGCTTCTTAGCTCAAAGGATGCCTGAGATATCGTCCGACAAACAAGAAAGAAAGAAAACAAGAAACCGGAGTGAAAACTGAGTACTCCGTTTAGCGTGCGTCATCGCGGGGCCCCCTTTGGTGCCCAGCGATGACGTCATGCAGTGCCTGGAGATGGCATAGGAATGGAGCGTTGTACAACAGCAGCAACTACTGGTCAAACATTCAGTGGGATTATGAGTTGGATTGTTCCTTGAGGCTTCTCCAGCTAAATGTAAAATGAACTCCATGTGGAATGTCACTGAGGTCATTCAAAGGACTCAACATGATATGTGACCCAAACATGAAGGTTCCTGGGATATTACGTCATCTTGTGATGTTTTACCACAGGCTCTCCTGGTGTTACTATTGGTGATGCATACCACACTCGAGAGATGGTGCTGGGATAAAAATACTGTTCACATTATTGAGCATTGAACCAAATTTTGTTATTTGTACATTCAGTTTGCATCGACCTGCTACTGCTTGAATTCATCAGAGAATACGCAAGTACTCTTTATGTAGGGATGGCGCAGAAAAACATGTCAGTGTCATTGGCTACAAACAAAACTAAAATTAGAGTATCTTCTCTCAAAAGTCTATTTGGCTACATATGAGAACCTACCTAATATGTCGAGGCAGGGATCACTTTTCCGTATTCCAGTCCCTGGCAAAAGCAAAAAAAAAGGCAAAAAAAACCCGGGAAATATTCTCCTTCATTATATAATAATCATCTTCAGATGGCATATTTCCGAGCTGCCTCTATCAATGGCAATGATCTTGGTACCATCCGACAGGGTTTTACTTTATGCAGCATCCTTTGGTATTGTAATTTTAATAGCTTGATAGGATTCCACGAAGTGAACGGGAAAACTGCATTCCTTTGTAAAATAAGCATTCTGAGTATTGCGGTGCAATACATGTCCCCTACCAAAGTTCAAAGTGCCATAACTTTGTCAAAAATGATCGAATATGCAAATTTATGCACGGTTGATGCTGGTTTTCAAACTTGATCTGAGGTATGCTGAGACACATGTGTGTCACGCCTCGCCTCGTTGATAAGCCCGCAAGGTCGCTCCGTGGCGCGGCCTGCACGTACTGCACTGTGTGAATTATATAATTACCAACTCACGGTCTGAGGTACGAGCGATTCAAGAGATATCCATTAAAAAAAAAAATATATTTTCGTTTAATTAACGATATCTGCCAAACCACGTGAGCTATCGCAAATTCCAAAAGGACATTTTAGTAGACTGACATGCTGAACAGATCTGTGAAGTTTCCCCTCGATTGGATCAAAAATGAGGGACGGGCTCGGTTTTAAAGGATCATGCTTAAAAACGTCATAACTCTGAAACCATGTGATGCATGACGTCATGCTCGCTGACTTTTTTGTTCGTCGTGTGTATGCGATTCTGCCTGCAAAGTTTGGGCTCGATCTGTTCAGCCGTTGCAGAGAAAAATGGGTTTTCGTATTTTCACGAAAAACAACATGGCCACGTGACCTGTGACGTCATAATTACCATTAAAATATTCTACAGACCGAGTCCCTCCTCTACGGTGAAACTACAGTGAAAATTTGATCTCAATCGGTCCTATTATTGCAGAGAAAATGTTTTTTTTAAAGGAAATTAAAACTTAAAATGGTACTGAGTTAAGGATCATCAGAATTATCAGAATTACCAAAGTTCAAAGTGCCATAACTTTGTCAAAAATGATCGAAACGTC
Organism: Myxine glutinosa; assembly: GCF_964187855.1. NCBI lineage: Eukaryota > Metazoa > Chordata > Myxini > Myxiniformes > Myxinidae > Myxine > Myxine glutinosa. The sequence continues at coordinate 48,708,776 of NC_136268.1, forward strand.
GTGAAGTTCGAACTTGATCTGTAACTTATCATGAGGAAACCATTTACCAAGTTTGAAATCATTAGCATTAAGAGTTTAGAAAAAAAGTCTGGAAAACTGTTCTTTGCATGACGGACTGACGGACAGACGGACAGACGGAGGAACGGCGTGCAAACCTATAGTCCCCTCCGGTGTACACCGGTATGGGACTAATAATAGGAAAGGATCCAAGGAGTGGGCGGGTATACAACTGTCAATCAGCCTGATGGGGCGGGGCCGCTAGACACATTTGCCTCAGTGTCGTTGTGTTATGCGTGACAATGTGAAATCATATATCAGCAGACATATCATGCCTCGAGAAATCCCTTGTTTTTCAGTGTTTTTATGAAAATTACATTACATTGCTTTTATAAAAATTTATGAAATAAAAAACAATATATTACATTACATTTATGAAACTTTATGAAATAAAAACAATATATTACATTACATTTATGAAAAATTATGAAATAAAAACAATATATTACATTGCATTTATGAACATTTATGAAATAAAAAACAATATATTATATTACATTTATGGAAAATTATGAAATAAAAGCAATACATTACATTTATGAAAATTTATGAAATAAAAAACAATATATTACATTGCATTTATGAAAATTTATGAAATAAAAAACAATATATTACATTACATTTATGAACATTTATGAAATAAAAACAATATATTACAATACATTTATGAAAATTTATGAAATAAAACACAATATATTACATTACATTTATGGAAATTTATGAAATAAAACACAATATATTACATTACATTTATTAAAATTTATGAAATAAAAAACAATATATTACATTACATTTATGAAAATTTATGAAATAAAAACTATATTACATTATATTTATGAAATAAAAACAATATATTACATTACATTTATGAAAATTTATGAAATAAAAACAATATATTACATTACATTCATGAATATTTATGAAATAAAAAACAATATATTACATTACATTTATGAAAATTTATGAAATAAAAACAATATATTACATTACATTTATGAAAATTTATGAAATAAAAACAATATATTACATTACATTTATGAAAATTTATGAAATAAAAAACAATATATTACATTACATTTATGAAAATTTATGAAATAAAAACAATATATTACATTACATTTATGAAAATTTATGAAATAAAACAATATATTACACTACATTTATGAAAATGTATGAAATAAAACAACAATATATTGTAGCGGTTACCTTATTGGGACATAATCCACGGGCACGGGCAAGTGGGGCTTTTGATGGTGTGGGCGTGGCGTGCGCGCGGTTGTTGGAGCCATGCCCTCCGAAGAGGGTTTTGGCGTTATAAAAGCTGTATGAGTTCCGTTCGCGGGGAGAGTGCTGTTGGAATAAAGGAGCTTTGAAAAGCAAAGAAATGGCCTCGTCCTCTCGTCATCCACAACTCCTACATTGGTGATCCGGAACGGCTCCCGAACGTTTTCGGGGGCTTCAAATGAACATGGCAAGCACAGTTTCGATCAAACTGCCGGAGTTTTGGGAACGACAAGCGGCCATTTGGTTCGCACAGGCTGAGGCCCAGTTCGCCCCTTCGGATCATTTCCGTGGGCGACACGGCGTATTGTTGGGTCGCGTCTGCGCTCGGCTCCTCCACTGCGACCAGGATCCTCCGAAGGGACGCAAGTACGAGACGTTGGCGGCACTGCTGCTCGTCTCCTTCGCGTGCACTGAGGCCGAGCACTGCTGCTCGTAACCTTCGCACACACTGCGGCCGAGCACTGCTGCTCATAACCTTCACGCGCACTGCGGCCAAGCATCTCCTCTGCGACCAGAGTGGTGAGCCTTCTCCAGGATTATCCAAAGGGATGCAGGTACGAGACATTGGCAGCACTGCTGTTCGTCTCCTTCGTACGCACTGACGCTGGCGGCACTGCTGCTCATCACCTTCGCGCGCACTGCGGCCGAGCATTGCTGCTCGTAACCTTCGCGCGCACTGAGGCCGAGCACTGCTGCTCGTAACCTTCGCGCGCACTGCGGCCGAGCACCTCCTCTGGGACCAGAGTGGTGAGCCTGCTCCAGGATCCTCCGAAGGGACGCAGGTACGAAACGTTGGCGGCACTGCTGCTCGTCTCCTTCGCGCACGGATGCGCGCACTGATGCTGGCAGCACTGCTGCTCATCACCTTCGCACGCACTGATGCTGGCGGCACTGCTGCTCGTCACCTTCGCGCAACTCCTACATACTACAACTACAACTACAACTACAACTCGCGTGTAGAAAACTACAACTAGCGCAACTACAACTCCTACTCCTACTCTGCAGCCTCAGGAGGCCCGTGAGGAACCTCTGCAGCCTCCCCCGAGGCCCGTGAGGAACCTCAGCAGCCTCCCTCGAGGCCTTGACCAGCCCCCTCGGTTGGCTCAACCCCACGGCGGGGCCGTCCCCCGTCGGGTAAGTCCCCGGTTGGCCTGCCCACCGCCAAGCCGCTCACAGTCCCTGCTCGGGTCATCAGTCGTTTCGGCCGGGTGGTTAAGGCCCCCAGAAACCTGACATTGCCCGTGCGAGTGCATTCTGGGGGGGGGGGGGGGTGGGGGGGGGCCCATGTAGTGGTTACCATATTGGGACATAATCCACGGGCACGGGCCAGTGGGGCTTTTGATGGTGTGGGCATGGCGTGCGCGCAGTTGTTGGAGCCACGCCCTCCAAAGAGGGGTTTGGCATTATAAAAGCCTCGTCCTCGTCCTCGTCCTCTCGAAAGAAATGGCTTCGTCCTCTCGTCATCCGCAACTCCTGCAATATTACATTACATTTATGAAAATTTATGAAATAAAAACAATATATTACATTACATTTATGACAATTTATGAAATAAAAACAATATATTGCATTACATTGATGAAATTTTATGAAATAAACAATATATTACATTGCATTTATTAAAATTTATGAAATAAAAACAATATATTACATTACATTGATGAAAATTTATGAAATAAAAAACAATATATTACATTACATTTATGAAAATTTATGAAATAAAAACAATATATTACATTGCATTTATGAAAAATTACGAAATAAAAAACAATACATCACATTACATTTATGAAAATTAAATAGCAAGGTACCAATGCTCCACATGAGACACACGTGATCACAAACCCTCTCCAGTCACAGTGACAAGGTAAAAGCAAACCATGTGATCCAGAACCTTCTCGAGTCACGGTTTCTCTGTAGCAGATTCACGACGTCGGCGCATCACTTTGGCATCTGGCATCGTATAGAACAGCCTGAAATTAATGAACAGCCTAAATAGATATTTTATTTTCAAAAAACTTGTTTCCCTATGTCTATGCCCTATGGCAACTCAGGTTGGGGATTTTTGGGAGTGGTGGAAGCAGAGGGGCGCAAAATTATGTTTTGCCCCCAGGCCCCAGTCACCCTCAGTACTCCACTGGTGAGCACGTCCATAAAGTTTGTACGACAACATTTTCAAATCAGTAGCAGAAAAAAACCCAATATATAGATATATATATATAGAGTTGTGGATATGAGAATTGTGTTTTTTTATTGTTGTAAAAATATCACCCTCCTTCCTCCAGTTGTGTATAAAGGTCATAGGGCGTCCCTTAGTTAGGTCATATACAATCGCGTTAGCCAATCATAGATTTCCTGCTTGTTGGTAGTTTATTTCCTTATTCTATGTAGGTTAAGGCTGTGTCTTCCATTAATTAATACTCCATTGCACCGAATTCAAATAGATAGATCCCCTTTCATTCCCATTCCCAAAGCCTTTATTGCCAACTGCATTTGCCGCCATTACGGCGTGGTCAGCTCGGGGAAGAAGGGCGTGCCCGCCCATCGTCATCAAGGGTGGAGCCAGAGAGCCCGTGCCCACCAATCGGGACTGCAGTAAGCGACCCGGTAGGCATGCCCAGAGAGCTCGCGGGGAGAGGTCGAGGCGCGCTATAAAAACGCGTGCGCATGCGTCAGGACAGTGGTTGGTGGTTGGTGGCTGAAAGTACAGTTGTTGCTGAAGGAGGAAGGGTTGATGAAGAAAGAGAGTGGCGTTGGAGGAGGACGAGTTGAGTGTGGTGTTAAGTGGCATTAAAGTGGAGCTGAAGAGCCCGGAGTCCAGCACGAAGTGCCCATCCGCTCACGGTGAACAATACGCGCCGCTGCACACCAAGGCTTTCCCGCCAAGAACGCGAGTCGACTCCTGGAGCGGGACCTCGATGCCTGCAGTGGCCTGGGCCTTCCCATTCCTCCTTCCAGCCAATCCACTCTGCAATTCCCTGTGTGAGTCTGTCTTTGTTTGTTCTGTCCCTGGGTTAATTAAGACTGCAATAGATAAGCTACAATTTTCACTGTGTCCTTCTGGTCCGTCCCTCTTTCTGCCTTAATTTTATTATCCTTCCTTCTCCTTGGTTTATTTTGGTTGTAAATAGTAATAAATCATATTCGTATTTCCTACCTCTTTTCTTCTTCTTCACATCTGTCGTCTTTGTCTTTTCCAAATTGAATACCTGTGGCACGATTTGGCCAACGTTCAGAATCGGGTTAGTCTTTGTTAACGGTTCGTGCTGCGATTGCTAACCACCGCTCGGCAATCAATTAACATCTTATCCGCGGTCGCGAATGGGGCTGTGCACCGGCCTTTCCGGAGGTCGTGGTGCAGCTTCAGGGACCACGTCGGTCAGTAACAAATGAGGGGACTAATCCCCCCTCAAAGGGGAACCATAGGCCGACGTTGGGTTCCGTAACAATTGGTGCCAGGAGTGGGATACGGACCTGAAGCGCTTAGCGCGCTCAAATTACGAGTGGCCCAAAAATTGTATTTTATAACATCTGAAATTTAAAATCGTGCCATGGATGGTCAAGGCGACGGGATGCTGGTGGGGGAACTAGAAGAGGGGTTAGGGGTAACCCAGGACCAGAGGGAAGAAATGGAGGAGAGCAATGAGGAGGTGGTTGAGGAGGTGTCCGGTGCACAAAATGGCGCCCTCGCGCACGTGGTTGAAGGGACACAAAATGGCGGCTCGCACGTGGTTGAGGGGGCCACGCCCGCGGAACCAATGGGCATGGTCCAAATGAAAGCCTTCATGGCCCAATTCATGGTGGAAATACAGAAAGAGAACGACAGTATGGAACGAATGGAAAACAGAATGAGGGCTGATAGTGAGCAATTGGGAGCAATGAGGGACGAAGCGAGGGGTACTAGTGAGCAATTAAGAGACGGGTTAAACAATATGGGAAATAAATTCGACGGGTTAGAGAAGAAATTTGAGGGGTTGGACAATAAATCTGAGGGGTTAGACAACGGGATAAAAGAGGTAAAGAATGGGTTAACGGGGCTAGAAGATAAGATGGAAGGCAAATTGCGGGAGATAGGGGAGCAATCCGCCCGGGAAATCAAACGGATGGGGAACCAGATAGAGGAGGTGAAAATCGGGTTGGAAGGTAAACTGGATGCTCAGAGGGATGAATTGGGACAGATGAGGGCGGCATCTACTAAAGAAATGGGGGAGGAAATAAGACGAGGTGTAAGCGAGGAGGTCTCGGGGGTACGCGAGGAGGTAAAGCGAGGTGAGAAGCGTATGGAGAAAGAGGTGAGGAATAATACGGCTAGGTTACAGGGGGGCATAGAGGGTCTGACGAGGGGAGTAGAACAGCTGACGGTGGGACAAAAGGAACTAGTGGACCAGGTAGAAAAGAACACTGCGGTACTAGGAAGGTTAAGGGCGACACAAAACGAAATCAAAAATGACTTAATAGCGACGAAGAGGAAATGTCAGATGGTACGTGAGGGACTGACAACGAGGTTGGACGAGGTGACGGAGGCAATGGAGACGAAGGACCGGGAGGTGAGGACGCATATAGAAACGGTCAAGGTGGCCTTGGAGGACGAAATTGAGGAGACGCACCAGGAAATAAAAGAGGTGAAGCAAAAGTTAGAGGAAGTGGAAGAGGGGGTGAGTGAAATTAAGAAGAGACGGAGGGAAACTAAGAGGGAAATAAAGGAGGAAGTAATGGAATATGTACAAGGTCGGTGCTCAAATCGTGATGGTGTGCTCGCTAACCAAATAAAGAGTTTGCAGGTGGCGGAGGAGAAGTGGAGACCAGGTGCCGGGGTGAGTGGCGATATACGCGGAAATGTATATGGTGTGAGGGGAGATTCAGTCGGCTTGGGGGTTGGTTTGGACCCGGGTGTTCGTGAGAGGCCGCTGGTAAAGTGTGCGACAGGTACGGAGTGTATGGACAGAGGAGGTGTGCGAGAATGTCCGACTATGGGGTGTGTGAGGAAAAAGTGCGCACCGAGGAGTGAGTGTGCTATCGAGAGTGAGTTGGTCGTAGCGCGTGTGCGGGGGGGCACATGGAAGCGCGGGATGGGGAGTGTTACAGGGGATGTGACGGAAGCATGCACACCTGTGGTGAGTGTTACGGAGGGTGTAACGGGAGAGTGTGCACAAGAGGATGCACGAGAAAGGTGTGTAACAGAGGAGTATATGGGTACCGAGTGCACTGCCAAGAGTAAGGGTAAATGCGCGATCGAGTGTGGTGGTAAGAGTAGTAAGAGTGACACGGAGCGTGAGTTGGTTTGGCAGGTGAGAGAGGATGTACACCTGGAATGGAAGGATGCACACCTGGAATGGTAGAGCACGTATGGGAATGCACACTGGAGTTGGTGCGTATGGGAATGCACACTGGAGTTGGTAGTGAGGCACGTGATTGGGTGTGCGGAGGAGAGCACACCTGTGGTTGTCACAGAGGAGGTGACCGAGGAGGGGGCGCGAAGAGGTGTGTTGGTGAGGTGTGCGAACGACGAGTGTGTGCCAAGGTGTGCGGTGGTCAGGTGTGTGACAAAGTCTGTGAGCGGAATGAGTGTACCTGGGTGCGTAAGAGAAGGTGCAATGACTCGGAGCATGGGAACGGCTGGACGTGTGAGCAAGGAACGGGCTGCGGGGTGTAAGCGTGCAAGTGGAGCATCGACGCTAACCGGGTTAGCGGTTAGAGCGACTTATAGCCGAAGTGGGCCCTCAGTTCATGCCAGGGTTTGCGTGCAGCGGGGACCCGCGGTGATCGTGACCACGGCGGTTTCGAAAGAACCGCCGTGCGGGATCCACGCCGGGCCGTGCTCTGAACGGCCGCATCCGTGCTCCGCCAGGCGGAACGGGCGGCCCGGTAGGAAGGGTCGTCATGGCAACCCTTTGTGGTTGAGGCGTTCCGGCAGGGCGAGATCGGGCCATTGGACGGCTCCGTACCGAGATGGTGCGTGGGATCTCGGCCCGGGTAAACCTCCTTCCCTGCACCGGATGCCGGGCGAATCCAACCGCCGGCACCAAACAACCCGCATTCATTGCTCTGCTTTGCGAAGCCGGGCTTTAGAAATGAATTGGCGCATCGAGAGGCTCAAGTGAGTAGACGTGTGATGAGGATAGTGTTTTGGACCCGAAATTGAAAAACAAAATTTGATGATTGGCAAGGATTGGCAGTGTGATGATTGGCAGATGATTGGTAGTGATTGGCAAATTTTTAATTGGCTGAAATTTGTTGTGCCAAATTGGTAGTGAGAGATACCCGATGTGATGGGATGGCAACTCTGCCATTCCTCACAGCGGGGGCAAAGGAGCACTAGTTATGGGGTTTGGCAGTGAAAACTAGCCCGGGAGGGTTAGGATATAGTGTGTAGGGACCTAGAGATTGACCATAGGTAACGCTAAGGTTAGGTAGTGACAATGATACCTGTAGTGGGGACGCAGGTAGATTAGTTTGGATGATAATGACGTGGTATGTGCTTAGTTTAAAGGGAAGACGGGGAGCACTAAGTTAGCAGGGCACCAGGTAGTTCAGATGATGCCGTGTGAGTGTCGGAGGTGTACTCAGGAGTGTATTGTGAGATGGTGATTGTGAATTGTATTGAGCATGGAAGTGTATGGAGCAGTGAGTAAAGAACAAGTGAGATTGCACAGGTGTGCAACTGAACAGGTGTATGGAGCAGTGAGTGAGGAACAATTGAGATTGCACAGGTGTGCAACTGAACAGGTGTATGGAGCAGTGTATGAGTGAGTGATTGTGATGTGTGCTGTGTTGACCAAATGGTCCAGGAAGGAAGGAGGGTGCAGGTGGCACCAGGTGAGATTGCACAGGTGTGCAACTGCAGGTGTATGGAGAATGGTTGTGTGGATTACATGGAGTGTGGAATATATGGAGTATGGAATGGATGGTTGTGTTGTGAGTGTGGTGGAAACTGTGGAGTGGAGTGGATGGTGCGAAGGTGTGGATGGGGGAAAGGAGGATGGACCCCCATCACGAATACCTGGGGAGGGTAGTGTAAGTGTTAGGTAGAGGGTACAGGTAAATTGTGGTTGGATATTGGCATCTGTGGTGCGTGGTGGAAGAATGATGGTTGAATGGGTGCATTAGTGTCGTGGAAATGGCTGGGCGTGTAGCCTGTTAGTGTGTGTAGTTGGTTGGGCACTCCACCACTGTGAGGATGTCGGCCAGGTGAGGCCGCAGGTGGGCTCTGGGAGCCGGTAGAGTTGTGGGTGGGGCCCGAGGATCCGGAGGACGGACCCGGGTAGCCCAGTGCCAGAGGGCACCGAGGGGTGACAGAGCCAGGAGGGGCCTTCCCCAGTTAGATATGTTAGGGTGAGGAGCTAGGTAAGCTCGGGTGGCAACTACAGTGGTGGAGGTGTGCAGGTGGGTAGACCTGCTGGGAGAGCTACACGACTCAGCCAGGAAATTGTGCAAGGGCACCGGGAGATGAATCGGGGGAGTGAGACCCCAAATTGATAAGCACCACAGTTTGGTCAATGGGAATTGGTTTTTAGAACCCATAGTGTAAGTTGGCCAATGGATTGGCAGGGAAAGACCCCAGGTAGTGTAAAGGGTGTTAATGTCAGTTAGAGGATAGTTAGGATGGAAATCTCCTCGCACCATCTGCATCCACTCACCTGAGGTGACATACCTCCACACCATGCCAGGTTTGATTATTTTTATTGTGCAAATGTTTGGATTGTGAGATGCATCATGACGTGGGTGTGACATTGTGCAATATGTTCCATCTCTTCCTCCTTATGAGGATTGATGATGAATTGGTGATGGCAAATTTTGAAGTAGAGGGAGTGAAGACGAATTTGGTGTAGGGGAAATATGGGGAAGACGAGACATTAGTGACGAATTTGTAATGTGTAGATTTTGTACATATGGGGTAAGGGCAAGGGTAGTGTAGGTCACATGTGGGGGGGCGTATGGAAGGGACGAGCTTTCTCACTTCGCTCTCCGTACGCACCTCGTCTTGCATTGCCTTTATTGATGTGTACCCTTGTGACCTTACCCCTCGCTCACCTGTTCTGCCCCCCCCCCCTTGTCACCCACACATTTGCCGCCATTACGGCGTGGTCAGCTCGGGGAAGAAGGGCGTGCCCGCCCATCGTCATCAAGGGTGGAGCCAGAGAGCCCGTGCCCACCAATCGAGACTGCAGTAAGCGACCCGGTAGGCATGCCCAGAGAGCTCGCGGGGAGAGGTCGAGGCACGCTATAAAAACGCGTGCGCATGCGTCAGGACAGTGGTTGGTGGTTGGTGGCTGAAAGTACAGTTGTTGCTGAAGGAGGAAGGGTTGATGAAGAAAGAGAGTGGCGTTGGAGGAGGACGAGTTGAGTGTGGCGTTAAGTGGCATTAAAGTGGAGCTGAAGAGCCCGGAGTCCAGCACGAAGTGCCCATCCGCTCGCGGTGAACAATACGCGCCGCTGCACACCAAGGCTTTCCCGCCAAGAACGCGAGTCGACTCCTGGAGCGGGACCTCAATGCCTGCAGTGGCCTGGGCCTTCCCATTCCTCCTTCCAGCCAATCCACTCTGCAATTCCCCGTGTGAGTCTGTCTTTGTTTGTTCTGTCCCTGGGTTAATTAAGACTGTAATAGATAAGCTAGAATTTTCACTGTGTCCTTCTGGTCCGTCCCTCTTTCTGCCTTTATTTTATTATCCTTCCTTCTCCTTGGTTTCTTTTGGTTGTAAATAGTAATAAATTATATTCGTATTTCCTACCTCTTGTCTTCTTCTTCTTCACATCCGTCGTCTTTGTCTTTTCCAAATTGAATACCTGTGGCACGATTTGGCCAACGTTCAGAATCGGGTTAGTCTTTGTTAACGGTTCGTGCTGCGGTTGCTAAACACCGCTCGGCAATCAATTAACATCTTATCTGCGGTCGCGAACGGGGCTGTGCACCCGCCTTTCCGGAGGTCGCGGTGCAGCTTCAGGGACCACGTCAGTCAGTAACAAACGAGGGGACTAATCCCCCCTCAAAGGGGAACCATAGGCCGACGTTGGGTTCCGTAACAATATATATATATATATATATATATATATATATATATATATATATATATATATATATATACATATATATATATACATATATATATATATATATATATATATATATATATATATATATATATATATTGTTACGGACGCGGCTAGGATGTTAATTGGCCGAGCGGATGGCCGCCGCACCCGAACAGTTACCCCGACTAACCCGATTCCTGAACGTTGGCCAAAATCGCACCACAGATATTCAATATGGAAACCTCTAAAGCGACCGAATGTGAAGAGGAAGAAGAAGGTGTACAGAGGAATAACAGGATTTATTATTTACACACACTAAAGCAAAAGGAGCAGTCAAGGTTATATACAGGTAAATGGAAAAAAACAGGAGACACAGTGAAATCGTTAGCTTACCTATTAACAGTCTTAATTAACCCAGGGACAAGACACACAGAACAAACTCACATACACGAATGGGGAAATTGCAGGTTGGTCTTTTTGCTGGAGGGAGAAGGTCGAACCACAAGCTGGAAGGCTTGGCAGGGCGCACAGCAAGCCGGTCCTTGTCAGGCTGGGAGCGAGCAGGGCGACGTCGGCACACGTATCTCATTGCACGCCTCTGGCTCTTTTGGTCCTCCCCTTCTTTCCAAATCGTCTGATGCGTCTTTCTCTCCGATCTCCTGCCTGCGCGATCGTCGCACGTATTTCTCTCTCCTTGCGCGTCTCTGGTGGGGGCGTCGTCGTGCGGGTTATATATGCCACGCCCTTGAACCCTCGCGAACCTACTCGATGTTTCTCTCCACACCCTCTCCAAGTCCAACCCATTGTTCTTGGTTGGTTGAGTGGGGCTGACTCACTCCTCCCCTCTATGACGAGGTGGGGACACGCCTTTCTTCTCCGAGGTTACCTCATGCGTAATTGAGTCGCGGTGAAAACAGCAACCCACAGCTGCAGCAAATGCGGTTTGCAGGCAGGAAAGGCTTTGGGAATGGGAATAAAAGGGGATCTATTTATTTGAATTCGGTTGCAATGGAGTGTCAATTAATGGAAGACAAATCCTTAGCCTAATACACAGAATAAGGAAATAACTGTCAACAAGGGGGAAATCTATGATTGGCTAACGTGATTGTTTATGAAATAACTATGGAACGAACTTTGACCTTTATACACAACTGGAGGCAGCAGGGTCCAGAATAAAGCAATAAAAAAAACACAATCCTCATATCCACAACACTATATATATATATATATATATATATATATATATACATATATATATATATATATATATATATATATATATATATATATATATATATATATATATATATATACATACATATATATATATATATATATATATATCAGTCACTATGCGACCTTCATATCATCAGTGGAGAACCGCCAGCAAGGTGTCCCATACAGCTGCTGCTGCACCTTGCTAGGAGCGATACGCACCGCCTGCCACGCGGTGACGTTATCTCTGGTATCCACTCATCATATGGAGTCGACCTGTCGACTATATATATATATATATATATATATATATATATATATATATATATATATTGTTACGATTTTTAGAACCTTCACATGTAAATTTAGTAGTAAATTCCCTTATAAATGACTCCTGTGTACATGTCCCCTTAATTGGCTGTTAATTAAAGATTGCACCTTAGTTAGTCCATGTACAACACGTAGGACACTTTAGGACCTCTCTATAGTTATGTCATTATTATGTGTTCCAGGTAAGGCTGTGTTTCCAATAGTTGACTCTACGTTGCATCAATCAAATAAGATAGGCCCCTTTCAGTACCCCAATCATCTCTTCAAAGTGCCAGTAAGGCGGCGTTCGTCGCCGTTGCATTGGGCTGTTTTTGTTGGCACCACGCCCCAAAACTCCATTGCACACGAGGCCAAGATCGGAGAAGAAGGGGGGAGGAGCCGCCGGATCACGGGCGTGGCACCACCTCGTCATCAAAGGTGGAGTCAGAGAGCCCTTACCAACCAACCATCGCCGAGATGAGCCCACCGGTAGGCGTGTCAGCGGGGCCGGCGGCTTGATGCGGCCAAGGCCAACAAAAAACGACTGCGAGGGACTGCTTATGCAGATGAGTGAGGAGAGGCAGCAGATGAAGAGAGGAGTGAGGGGGCACGAGAGTCGGTGAGAAGGCAGGAGAGACGAGCTGCGCGGAGCTGCTGCAGGAAGCCCCTGCCGTGTAAAGCTGAATACGTGGAGCCGCTGGCTGCTCGCTTCCAGCCCGGAGCGTGGAGCTGGAGCGGACCTGCTTGCTGTACCCTGCCAAACCATCCAGCCCTGTTGTCCCACCTGAACCATCTCCTCCAGCCATTAGCCCTTCTCGGCCCCAATTCCCTATTCGTGTGAGTCTGTCTGTATTGTCCTGTGGGTTTAAGTAAGACTGTTTAAGGATTTGCGCTGTGTCTTCTTCTTCTTCTTCTGTATATTGCTTTCGTTCCTTCTCCTTCTTTGGTTTTGTATAGTTAATTAATAAATACCTGTTCCTTCTTATTCTTGGTTTCATTCTCGTCCGATCGCTTTAGTGATTTCCCAATTGAGTACCCGTGGCGCGATTTCGGCAGAACCGCTTATAATCGGGTTTAGTCCTTTGTTAACGGCCCGCGTCGCAGCTCGCTTTGCTCGGCGCAATCCAGCTATTACGCTGCGGCCCGGGCGGAGGTATTTCCTCGCTTACCGGAAGGCGCTGGTACTTAGGTCATAGGAAGAATTGGCCTACTACCCTATTCAGCGCTGACCGGGAGTGACGTCATACTCCCAGGACCGGTCGGACGGCCAGCTTATCAAGACAAGGGGATTAACCCCCCCTTGCTAACGGGAGTGCCGTCCCCCAGATATATATATATATATATATATATATATATGAAAGGGGGGAGGGGGAGGGGGAGGGGGAGGTGGAGGGGGAAGGGGGAGGGGAGGGGAGAAGGGGAGGGGTTAGGGTGGAGGGGGGAGGGGAGGGGGAGGGGAGGGGGAGGGGAGGGGGAGGGGGAGGGGGAGGGGAGGGGGAGGGGAGGGGGGAGTCAAGTCGGAAGTCATTGTCGTCAATTGAATGTCGCATTTATTTTTTATTCCCTGTCAAATGGCATTGGTCCCGCATTCCGAACCCGGAAGTCGGAAGTCATTGTCGGCAAAGTTGAAAAATTAACGTTACGAAATACGCTGATGACGTCATAATTTTAAAACCCGAAGGTTTTTTAAACATTTAAGGTGTGCTGTAGTTGCTCTGGGACGTACTGATTCCGAATATGAAGTTGAAAAATTAACGTTCCGAAATACGCTGATGACGTCATAATTTTAAAACGCGACGTTTTTTTTTTTAGTTGAGATTTTATTCGAATTCGAATTCCATTAAATTTCAACTGTTGGAAACAATAATTATTTCACTTTCCAACAGTTGAAATAATTATTGTTTCCAACAGTTGAAATTTAATGGAATTCGAATTCGAATAAAATCTCAACTACCGTTTATTCGTTCTTGGCGCGAAAAAATGGCGCGCATTTTGTCATTATGTGCGACTTTACGTCACTCCTACGGACGTGAAAACATTTGTTTTCCTTAAAAATATATTTAAAATAAATACTATAGTACATAAATTAACAATAAAAGAAGCTAAAAAACAATTAAAAATACAATAAAAAGCACATTGAAAATATATAAATATGTACGTGCAGTATACTGTACGTACGCGCAACCGCGGGATCGGAAAGGGGCAATAGCGCCACCACAAACTACACCATGGAATTGCAGCTGGCGCGGTTTTTTAAACCATTGATATTAAAATAAAACGTAGCCTATAACCACCAGGATTTTATGCTGATTCCGAATCTGTGTCTAAAACTTTTCTCCGATGTGTAGTTCTTGAGTTATAAGCGGACATCCAGACAGACACACACACACACACAGACACTCCTCCTTTATATATAGAGAGATATATATATATATATTGGGGATATGAGAATGTGATGTTTTTTTTTTTATTGTTGTGGTAAAATGTTGTTGTAAAAGGTTGTTGTAAAATATCACCCCTCCTCCCTCCATTTGTGGTTGTATAAAGGTCAAAGGGCGTTCCCGTAGTTAGTCCATAAAACATACATGCAGGACACGATATATCTTTTTTGACAGTTATATCCTTATTATGTGTATAGTGTAAGGCTGTGTCTTCCATTAATTGAAATACTCCATCGCACCAAGTGAAATAAGATAGATTCCCTTTCATTCCCATTCCCAAATCCTCCATTTCCAACTGCGTCATTGCCATTCGCATTGCCAACTACAATTGCCGCCATTAAGCATGGTCAGTTCGGGGAAGAAGGGCGTGCCCGCCCATCGTCATAGAGGGGAGGAGTGAGCCAGCCCCGAACAACCAACCAAGTACAAGGGGTTTGGCTTGAGAGGGCGGAGAGAGAACGCTCGGGGAGGTTCGCGAAAGTTCGAGGGTGTGGCCTATATAACCCGCGGCCCCGACGCCCCCACAAGAGTTGAGTTGAGAGGAGAGTTGAGTAAGGGATCCCTGAAAGAGCAGCTTCAGCCACCGCAGCTTCAGCCACCGCAGCTTCAGCCACAGCAGTTTCAGCCACCGCAGCTTCAGCCACAGCAGCTTCAGTCCCAGCAGCTTCGGGGCCTTGACGGCAGTTTTTGAGCAGGTCCGCGAAGGAACGGCGGCTGCTAAACACGCCGATCGAGAGAGGAACGGCGGCTGCTAAACGCGCCGATCGAAAGAGGACGGCGGCTGCTAAACGCGCCGATCGAGGGAGGGCGGCGGCTGCTCATCCCCGACCCGACCGTGCTGCGGTTCCAGCTGGACCTTCCTCCCCCTCCAGCCATCCACCTCCTGCCATTTCTGTCATCATTCCCCGCGTGAGTCTGTCTTTTGTTTGTTCTGTCCCAGGGTATTAATTAAGACTGTAGGTAAGCTAGCATTGCACTGTGTCTCTGAGTTCTTCTGTATATTATTTTATTATCTTTCCTTCTCCTTGGTTTTTTGGGGCCTGTAAATAGTAAATAAATTATATTTGTATTCCTTGCCCTTTGTCTTTCTTCTTCTTCACGTCCTTCGCTTTAGTCTTTTCCCCATTGAATATATGTGGCGTGATTCGGCCAACGTTCAGGAATCGGGTTAGTCGGGGTAACTGTCAGGGCCGCGGTGCCATCCACTCGGCAAAACAACATCTTATCCGCGGTCCGTAACAATTGGTGTCAGGAGCGGGATCGGACCCGAAGCGCGCTTAACGCGCTCAAAATTACGAGCTGCTGAAATTTGTTTTGTTTTCAGAAAAACCTGAATTTTGAAATCGCGCCATGGCTAGTCAAGGCGATCGGATGCCGGTGGCGGAACTAAAAGAGGGGTTAGGAGTAACCCAGGATCAGAGGGAAGAAATAGAGGAGAGCAATGAGGAGGTGGTTGAGGAGGTATCAGGCGCGCAAAATGGCGCCCTTGCGCACGAGGTTTCAAGCGCACAAAATGGCGCCTCGCACAAGAGTGCGGCGGCCGCACCCGCTGCACAAGTGGGAGGGATGGCCCAAATGCAGGCCCTCATGGAGCAATTTATGGCACGAATGCAGGCGTCCCTGAACCTGCATGGGGATAAAACAAGGGCGGAAAGCAGAGAAATGTTACAAAAGATGGAAAGGAATAGTGAGCAAATTGAAGCAATAACGAACGAAATGAGGTCCGATAATGAGAGACTGGTGAGGGACAGAGTCGCATATGAAGTAAGGGAAGCGGAGAGGGACAGAGACCGCGGGTTGAGCGAGCAGGTCCCAGGGGTGCACGAAGAGGTAACGCGGGTCGAGAAGCGCTAGTTGAGCGAGGCGGAGGAAAGCACAGGTAACTGGACCGGGGTAGAAATCGCGACCCGGGGTATGGGGCAGCCGGCGACTGCTGAGGTAGGAGAGAAAATTTTATTAAAGCCAGTCGTAGTCGAGGCGAATAAAGAAAAAACAGTAATGGGTATAATTGAAATTGTAGAAACGACAGACGTAGAAGAGCAACAGTCGGAGGAAGGAATGGAAATTGCTCAAAGTCTGAATGCACATCCTGATGCCGTACTTGCTAATCCTTATAAAGATTTGCAGGTGCGCGTGGAGAAGGGAATCCCCCAGGTGAGTCGTGCTGTGTATTGTGCGGGGAGATTTTGTAGGAGGATGTTTGACGACAAGAGAATTGTCGCGCGATTGGGATCAAGGAAGCACCCAGGCGTTGGTGACGGGTCGCGTGTGAAAAAAAAGTGTGCGTCAAGGGGTGAGTGTGTTCCGAAGCGCGAGTGTGATACCGAGTGCGAGCGAGAATGCACGTCGGGGTGTACGGAGTGTGACACAGGGAGTGAGAGCAATACGGAGTGTATGTGCGAGGGGGAGTGTGACACGGAGAGTAAGGTGGTGGTGGAACGTGTGCGAGGAAGCACACCTGAGTTGGTCGTGGCGCGAGTGCGAGGGAGCACATCGGAGCGCGGTAGTGGGTGGATGCAAGGGTGCACGCCCATGGTGAGTGGTACGGAGTACATACCGAGGGAGAGTGCGCAAGACGGTGCGCGAGGTGTGTTAAGGGAGTGTGCGAACGGCGAGTGTGCGTGAGAGGTGTGGTGTGTAACGGGGAGTGCGGTGGTGGAATGGACGGAGTGTGTGGGATGCACTGGAGGCGTTGGAACGCCAGGTATTGTGAGTGTGAAACGGGTCGTGTATGCAAGTGAAGCATCGACATTGAACCGGTTAGCGTTTAGGGCGACGGATAGCCGATGCGAGCACTCGGGGCGCGGTGCGCTTTGTTGAATGCCAGGCCCGGCGCGGATCGATGCTGCGTCGCTTCTCTTCGAAGCGTCGTTGCCGATTCGGGCTTGGCCCCGCCCTGCACGGTCGAGTCCGGGCCTTGTCGGGCGAGGCGACCGGTCCGGTTCAAGGGTGAGTGGGAGGAAGCGGCACAGTGCCCCCTGGCGGGGGCGGGGTTCCGACCGGGCGAGCCTCGGTCATCGGGCCCGGGACCGCAAGGTACCGCGCCGAGATGGTGCGTGGAATCTCGGCCCGACCAAACCACCTCCCTTGAACCGAAAGCCGGACGGATTCAACCTGCAGGCGACCAAACCACCCGAATTCATTGCTCGGCTTTGCGAAGCCGAGTTTTAATGATGTGACGACGCACCGAGGCTCAGATAAAGCGGACTGTGATGATGGTGATACTGATGGTGTTTTTGGATTCGAAATTTTGGAATAGAAAATTTTTGATTGGTTGGAATTTGGTGAGCAAAATTGATAGTAGAAGATGCCCGATGTGGTGGGATGGCAACTCTGCCATCTCTCACAGCGGGGGCAAAGGAGCACTAGTTTTATGGGGTTGGCAGTGAAAACTAGCCCAGGAGGGTTAGGATATAGTGTGTAGGGACCTAGAAGATGACAATAGGTAACGTTAAGATTAGGTAGTGACAATGATACCTGTAGTGGGGACGCAGGTAGATTAGTGTGGATGATAATGACGTGGTATGTGCCTAGTTTAAAGGGAGGACGGAGAGCACTAAGTTAGCAGGGCAACAGGTAGATTAGATGATGCCGTGTGTGAGGAACAGGTGTGATTGCACAGGTGTGCAACTGAACAGGTGTGTGGAGCAGTGTATGAGTGAGAGAAGGTGATTGTGCGTTGTGTTGACCAAATGGTCCAGGGACCAAGGAGGGTGCAGGTGGCACCAGGTGATTGCACAGGTGTGCAACGACAGGTGTATGGAGAATGGTTGTGTGGAAGACATGGAGTGTGGGATATATGGAGTATGGGAATGGATGGTCGTGGGGTGAGTATGATGGAAACTGTGGAGTGGAGTGGGTGGTGCGGAGGTGTGAATGGGGGAAGAGTGGACCCCCATCACGAATACCCGGGGAGGGTAGTTTAAGTGTTAGGTAGAGGGTACAGGTAAATTGTGGTTGGATATTGGCATTTGTGGTGCGTGGTGGAAGAATGGTATTTGGATGGGTGCATTAGTGTTGTGGAAATGGCTGGGCGTGTAGCCTGTTAGTGTGTATAGTTGGTTGAGCACTCCACCACTGTGAGGATGTCGGCCAGGTGAGGCCGCAGGTGGGCTCTGGGAGCCGGTAGAGTTGTTGTGGATGGGGCCCGAGGATCCGGAGGACTGACCCGGGTAGCCCAGTGCCAGAGGGCACCAAGGGGTGACAGAGCCAGGAGGGGCCTTCCCCAGTTAGATCGGTTAGGTGAGGAGCTAGGTAAGCTCAGGTGGCAACTACAGTGGTGGAGGTGTGCAGGTGGGTAGACCTGCTGGGAGAGCTGCACGACCCAGCCCGGAAATTGTGCAAGGGCATAGGGAGATGAATCGGGGGAGTGAGACCCCAAATTGAGAAGCACCACAGTTTGGTCAATGGGAATTGGTTTTTAGAACCCATAGTGTAAGTTGGCCAATGGATTGGCAGGGAAAGACCCCGGGTAGTGTAAAGTGTATTAAAGTCATTTAGAAAGTAGTTAGGATGAAGATCTCCTCGCACCATCTACATCCACTCACCTGGGATGACGTAACTCCGCACCATGCCATGTTTTATTATTTTTATTGTGCAGATGTTTGGAATGTGAGATGCATCATGACGTGGGTGTGACATTGTGCTTGTTGTTCCATCTCTCCCTCCTTATGAGGATTGATGATGAATTGGTGATGGCAAATTTGGATAGAGGGATTGTGGAGACGAATTTGGTATAGGGGAAATATGGGGAAGACGTGACATTAGCGACGAATTTGTAATGTGTAGATTTTGTAAATATGGGGTAAGGGCAAGGGTAGAGTAGGTGACAAGGGGGGGTGACGTACGGTAGGGATGAGCTTTTCTCACTTCGCTCTCCGTACGCACTTCGCCTTGCATTGCCTTATTGATGTGTACCCTTGTGACCTTACCCCTCGCTCATCTGTCTTTTCCCCCCTTTGTCTCCCACATGAGGACCTGTGCGCCACTGGGCGCCGAAGGGAGAGTGCGTGAGTCCGCCATTGTGCGCCCGGAACTCCCAGAACCAGCTGTCTGCATCGATGCACCACCTTATGGACCACATGTCTGTGGCTGAGCACCACTTATGGACCCCATGGGTTGGGGCATGGCCCCTCTGCTGGAACCGGCCATGAAGGCCCGAGATCTTGCTGGCGGACCTTGGCCACAGGGCACCGATGCCCCACAGGTGAACCACACTCATCGGCCCTGTGGGCCATAAAAAAAAAAAAATGGACACGTTGGGTGCATTTTAATTCCACCAATAGGCCGCCAGTAAGAAAATGAAAGAAAGACAACAACTGGAAGAAAGCAAATAGCCAGCAGAGGGAGCCGAAGAGCAAGAGACCACCAGCAGGGTTTGGGGTTTGTTTGTTGTTTTAATTTTCATGAATTGTAGTGACTGTGTACCGATTGGTGCTTGAGGATGTATTGGTGCGTTTTGGGTGCTTTCATGGTGCATTGAGGCAGAGCAGACTGTCTCCCCCCTAGAAAGAACAATCACAGGTCCTGGGTTACGTTTGTAAATAAAGTAACGTCATTGTAAATAATGCTCCCCACCGTCAATGTATAGTTTGAAGACAATTCCGCAATTCAGTTAGCTGTGGGCGTGAGTCTGTTAGGTAGGGTGCAATGGAGCAGCGGGACATATTTATTGGTGTTTTAAAACTGTCACACTCAGGGTCAGGTTAAAAGTAGAGGGAACTACACCTACGTGCCACACTAAGGTAAAAGTTATAGGCCCGGGACGTGCCTAAGGGGAGGAGGGTGCAGTGTTGTGGATATGAGAATGTTTTTTTTAAATTGTTGTGGTAAAATGTTGTTGTAAAAGGTTGTTGTAAAATATCACCCCTCCTCCCTCCATTTGTGGTTGTATAAAGGTCAAAGGGCGTTCCCGTAGTTAGTCCATAAAACATACATGCAGGACACGATATATCTTTTTTGACAGCTATATCCTTATTATGTGTATTAGTGTAAGGCTGTGTCTTCCATTAATTGAAATACTCCATTGCACCAAGTGAAATAAGATAGATTCCCTTTCATTCCCATTCCCAAAACCTCCATTTCCAACTGCGTCATTGCCATTCGCATTGCCAACTACAATTGCCGCCATTAAGCATGGTCAGCTCGGGGAAGAAGGGCGTGTCTGCCCATCATCATAGAGGGGAGGAGTGAGCCAGCCCCGAACAACCAACCAAGTACAAGGGGTTTGGCTTGAGAGGGCGGAGAGAGAACGCTCGGGGAGGTTCGCGAAGGTTCGAGGGTGTGGCCTATATAACCCGCGGCCCCGACGCCCCCACAAGAGTTGAGTTGAGAGGAGAGTTGAGTAAGGGATCCCTGAAAGAGCAGCTTCAGCCACCGCAGCTTCAGCCACCGCAGCTTCAGCCACAGCAGTTTCAGCCACTGCAGCTTCAGCCACAGCAGCTTCGGCCCCAGCAGCTTCGGGGCCTTGACGGCAGTTTTTGAGCAGGGCTGCGAAGGAACGGCGGCTGCTAAACGCACTGATCGAGAGAGGAACGATGGCTGCTAAACGCGCCGATCGAAAGAGGAACGGCGGCTGCTAAACGCGCCGATCGAGGGAGGGCGGCGGCTGCTCATCCCCGACCTGACCGTGCTGCGGTTCCAGCTGGACCTTCCTCCCCCTCCAGCCATCCACCTCCTGCCATTCCTGTCATCATTCCCCGCGTGAGTCTGTCTTTTGTTTGTTCTGTCCCAGGGTATTAATTAAGACTGTAGGTAAGCTAGCATTGCACTGTGTCTCTGAGTTCTTCTGTATATTATTTTATTATCTTTCCTTCTCCTTGGTTTTTTTGGGCCTGTAAATAGCAAATAAATTATATTTGTATTCCTTGCCCTTTGTCTTTCTTCTTCTTCACATCCTTCGCTTTAGTCTTTTCCCCATTGAATATCTGTGGCGCGATTCGGCCAACGTTCAGGAATCGGGTTAGTCGGGGTAACTGTTAGGGCCGCGGTGCCATCCGCTCGGCAAATCAACATCTTATCCGCGGTCCGTAACTATATATATATATATATATATATATATATATATATATATATATATATATATATATATATATATATATATATATATTGGGGATATATATATATATTGGGGATATATATATATATATATATATATATATATATATATATATATATATATATATATATATACATATATATATTGTTACGGATCGCGGTGTAGATGTTATGATGGGCCGAGCGGATGGTCCAACCGCGACCGTTACAGGATCCCCAATTGGCCCGATTCCACCCGACGTTGACCAGATCGCACCACAGATATTCAATCGGGAAACCTCTAAAGCGACCGAAAGAGAAGGAAAAGAGAAGAAGACAGAGTACGGAGGAAGAACAGATTTATTATACACACACAAGCAATGGATGGAAGAAGCAGTCACACAGCGAATCGTTAACTTATACTATTCAATTTACTTAACCCCAGGACAACGTTCAAGACAGACGACGTTCACACTTACACGGGGGAAATTGCAGGCAGGGATGGCGGAGGTGGCTTGCTGGAGAGGGAGGCAGGGTCAGGTCCCTGCAACCGGCAGGGCTGGAGGTAGCAGCTCTCAATCCTTCGCGTTTTTGGCGGGAAAACCCTCGGTCGCGTCGACGCTGCTGATGCTGTAGACGTCACGCGCTGGCTCGGTCACACCTGCTCCTCTCCTTCTGGTGGAGCCGTCTCCCTCCTCTCAGCGCGTCTCTCCAAAGCTGGTTTCCTCTCCGAGTACCTCTCCTTTTTGGCTTGGAGCGTCTCTCATCTCACCGCTCACAGCTCAGCTCACAGCTCCTCTCGCATGTCACCTCTTTGCTCATCTCCCAGGTCATCTGCCGAAGCAGTCCCTTCCAGTCGCTTTTATTACTCCGGGCGGAATCAAGCCGCCGGCTGCGAGGGCACGCCTACCGGGTCGCTAACCGCGGTCCTGGTTGGCTGTTAGGGCTGTCCGATTCCTCTTTTGATCATGACGACGTGCCACGCCTGTGAGTTGGCGGCTCCTACCCCCCTCTTCTCCGAGATGAGCACATGGGCAATGGCGGCTTGCGGGATTGAACACCACTCGCACCGCTTTTGAAAGGAACTTTGGAGAGCGGAGATGATTGGGGAAATTGAAAGGGCCTACGCTTATTTCGTTTGATACAATGCAGAGTCAATCTAGTGGGAAACACATATTTAGCCTACATAGAATAAGGAAATACACTATTTAAAAAGATATATCGTGGCCTGTGCGTAAGTTTCATGGAATTAACTAGGAGGACGGCTGCGACCATTATTTACATTACGAGGGTGTTACACACAACAAAACCATACTTTTCACATTCGTTACACTTCCTCCAAAATTGTTACACTTCTCAAAAACCGTTACACTTCTCAAATTCGTTACACTTCTCAAAACCGTTACAATATATATGTGTGTGTGTGTGTGTGTGTGTGTGTGTGTGTGTGTGTAAAAAAACAAGTAATAAAACCTTTTTTTAATGTGAAGGGATGTAGGGATGCAACTCAAGAAAGTATGTAAACTAGATATGGATGATCACAAGAAATGATCATGTGAAACATGATCATTTCTTGTGATCATCCCTACCTTGTTTACATACTTTTAAAATGCCACAATTTACTGTTTTTGTGATTTATTTATTAATTTATCAAACACTTGAGGTAACCTCTTCAAATCAGCACCTAAAATGGAGCTTGTGGCTGTGTCGAAGTAGAGGTAGCATCTCGGAGCTAGGGACAGCCAGGGATCTCGGGGGAGTTGCACTCATCATAGACCAGGCTTCTGATCGTCCATGATAACCTCTGCCCAACTAGACCAATGAGTGCAATACGACCCCGTCATGCCTACTGCATTTGACTTTTGTCTATTGTGTTTCTTAAATTAATTATCCTTTTTCCAAACCTTGTCTCTCTTGAGTTTATTAAAATGGACATCTTCAGTATGTTTGCATTAGGAGGCTTATGATGTACACACACGCACACACACACACACACACACACACAGACACACACACACACACACACACACACACACACACACACACACACACACACACACGTATATATATATATATACCGCATTTGTTGTCATATTTCTGGTTGTACCATATCTGCTATAAAGATTGTTTGTGACGAAATAATTAAAATTGGTGTAAAGTTATTACAGTACTCGATGTTATATACATTAAAAACCATTAATATAATCCACAAGTTAGCTAATAAATAAATTGCTTTTTGTGTGAAACTAAATGTAAAAAAAAAATCTAAACAGTTTTTAAAACAGAATAAACTGCAACAGTGTAGTTGGTTGTCTCTCGATCAAATGATCATTTTGAAAAAGCAATCACTCCCATGAGAAGAGAGGGTGAGGGCCTGGGCAGGTGTGAGTCAAGCCGTCCAGAGCACTACAGTTTTTTTGGTCGGGTTAGAGGTCAGCACCCTGAATCCCCAGTCTACCCCTTTTTCTATGATGCTCCTCCCTCAAACTCCCCCTCATAGCTGCTTCTTTAGCTTTTGTGATGGCTCTTTAAATCCTGTTTAGGGTGTGAGGCCTTTCAAGCTTAGCCCTAGGCCTCTCTCTCGGCCCTTCTTTTCTGACCAGCCTGCCGGCATGACTTATGGTCGCCTTTAAGTTTCGAGTAAAATAAAAAAAAACTCCTGGAGCTATTTCAGTCTTATCTTCCATTTTTGTGAAGTTGAGAAAATAAATTGATAGAATAATGGTCTAAGACAACATGCATGTTGCTTTTCAAAATTATCCAGAAATATCTGGGGAAATAAATCAGTTTCTTTCCAGTTTTGATTGTTCTTTCAAACATCCAAAAGCATGATGTTTTTTCCACCCCCATTCATTTTCCCCAAGCCCACTTATTTCCATGTTTCCAGTTTTTTTTCTTAAGGACAGTTTGTGCTTGTATCCATCTTGTCCACCCCTGTGTCCTCTCCTAGTTTTCCTTCTTCCACATGTCCCTTATTTCTCCAAGTCTTCCTCTATTTTGTCCCTTCAACCCTGCTGTTGGTGTGTTTCCCCCGCTCTTTCTGCTGCTCCTTTGCTTCTGTTAGATGTTGATCTGTTCTCTGTTCTCGCTCCTCCATGAGCCTCGACACTATACAAAAAAATGTCAATTCAAGAACACTGAATATTTTATCGATTACTGACTCCCAATACCATGTAGACCTAAACCACAGAGTAGCCAATTGGTCTATTCGGTACACTTTTCTTTTAAGGGTATCCACTATGGGTTTTGCATGCCCTAGAACAACCTTTTATTGCATGGTATTTTAATCTAACGATTTTGTCGTTTATTTTGATTGGTGCCATGCATCCGATCTCCTCCGTACACTTGTCTGCACCACTGACCAGCTGTAGGCCCATCATGTACATTACTCATCAGCAGAGCACCGGCACCCAAGCCATGATGCATGAAGAGTAGTCCTTAGATGCATCAATCCGGAGTTCAACCTGTAGCCCTTGATGCCAAAGGCAGGTGTTTGCGGCCACCACCGCAGCAACGCATCACCCTGTTGAGAGTGGGGAAGAGCTACAGCAAGTTATAGGGAAAGAAAGTGCAAGAGGGGGTGATAGGTGGGGGTATGACTTGCCTGGCAAAAGCACAATCATTAACTGCCCTGGGTTACCCTTCTCTCTGCCTTCAACAATGAGTCAAAGCACTCCCTGCTGCTCCTTCATGTTCAACAAAAGAGCCTCTTTACTACTCGGGCTGGTAGAAATTACATTTTCTCCTTTACTTTTATGCTTCTTTTCATGATAATTCTTTCCATTTACATATTTGGCGACACTCTATTGATACCTATTATCCTGGAATTTACATCCTCCTGATTTGCCTACGTGCCACCCTTCCACCCAGTCTCTATGGCTTCCTTCGCATCGCGTTTTCCAATTCTTTTCCCATTGTCCTCAACCAAAGTCTGAAGCACGCTTGTTTAACAGTGGCGGCATCCGTGCACAGAGAGCAACGGGGCGGAGGAGAAAGTGGGGTGTGATATGAATGTGTTTGAGTGAATAGGGAGACCAAGCGGACGCTCTTTTTCTCACCCGGGGCCCGCCCAAGAGTCCTCCACAAAGGGGCTGAGCCATGACAGATGGAAGAAAGGGGCGTGGTGGGATGCTTGAATCACGGTGGGATGCGAGCGCCAGCCTCTATGGTCCATTGCAGACCATCTCGAGGAATCTTTTAGCAGCGGTTGGTGTCTGAGCTACGCGTGTCAGCGATTGTGCGCACACGATGGCAGGTTACACAAGCATTGTAGCATCATTCAAGGCAAGAATGTCCTACTTCCTGAGAAGATTAGAACACTTGTTGGTGTGCGCCTTGCGTTAAACACTGAGATCCTGATAGAAAGACGACATCAACTTCTAAGAGCATCACCCACACTGATATTTTCACATCCTCCTTACTATCATCGTTTTGTTTTTCTTTACTTTTTATTGTTGAGATTTCAATTGTTTTCCCCATATTTCTAGGTAAATGTAGACTTCGAAGGGAGGAGATGCATCAATCCGGAGTTCAACCTGTAGCCATTGATGCCAATGGGCAAAGGCAGGTGTTTGCGGCCACCACCACAGCAACTCATCACCCTGTTGAGAGTGGGGAAGACCAACAGCAAATAAGGGAAGCAATGGGAAATTGCAGCATAGTAAGTTTATCTTCTATAGGAGGGAAGGTAGTTCAAACTGGTAACAACTATGAGAGCACTCGGTAGAGTGCATTCCTCCACCGGGCTGACCAGTTTACGTTTTGTATCCCACTGATAGGCCGGATCTCGATCCAAAGCTGAACCAAAATCGAATGGCCTTGTTTTTGCTACCTTACCAACTCATCCAACCCATTTTAGCTCTTACACGAGCCTCGATTCTGTATAAAAACAATAAAAAAAATCCACCCAGTTTTGTCGTAACTCGTCCATAACTTTTTGAAATATCATGATATTGTTATGAATTTGGTAGAGCAACATCTAGAGCTAGGTAGATCTGAATAGGTAGGTATTCGGCTGTCGTGACAGGGACTCTACATGTAATAAGTTCTTGATGTTTAGGCGTTTGTCGGGGGAAGATGTATGATTGTGGACCTACCTGGAGGTTCGAGTGTTAAATAGTGAGGGATTAAAGGTAACGCCCCTGTGAGTCTCACCTAGTAGTTAAACCTTTGTCCATTATGGCACTGCAAACAACATAAACATTAGTTAGGTCCTTAGCGCAACATTAAATAATTCCTTTCCCTGACATTGACTTCGTAATAAATGGACAGGAAACCAGGCCAAAAACACCGCCACGGTTGGCCGCCGCCGTTTGCACCTCCAAGGCCTACAAACCTCGCCTGGCACGTGTTGTAGCACAGGGACCGCGGGGTCGGGGACGGGAGATGTCAAGAGTGGAGCGATGCCGGAGAGGGCGTGACCTGGGCGAGCCGGCGAGTTGGGAGGCTATTATTGGCTGAGGAGTGCGCCAATGTGACGTCATCGGCCACCAATATTAGCGACGGTCGGACGCCATTTTTGAAGCACACAGGGCAGTCGGCAGTTGGCACTGAAGAGTTGGCACTGAAGAGTTGGCACAGAGCAGTTCGTACGGCAGTTCGTTGGCAGTTGGCACAGAGCAGTGAACAGTTGGCACTTGGCTGCCAGCACTCCCGCAGAGAGTCGGGTCGAGTGGAGTTCGTTTGCTTTGTGCAGCCCTGCGTTGGACCATTGGAGCAAGGGAGCTCGTGGTGTGGGTGTGCCGTTGAACCGACGAGGCCTGGTGGCGGTTGAGCGCGGCCGTGTTACAAGAAGACGAAAGGAGCCAGATAAGCCCGAGCTCCGCGTTTACACTTTACCTGACGAGACGTGTTATTTTCGTATTCATAATCTCCCTCGTATCGTGTTTGGTATCTGTTGTGTGTGGGATCCCAATTTAGGCTTATTAGAGTTATTAGTACTACCGGCGCGGGCTTTTTCACTGTCTTTACTTTTCATTAATAAATCCTTATATTATTTTCTGTATATATCTGAAAGCAGTTTTCCTGGGTGTTTCATTTTAATAGATAAGGCTGCGGAGCTTTGCTGTGTCTGCCATTCCTCGCGTTTAACTTTGTGTTGAGTTTGAATCCGCCATTGAGTTTTCGCCTCGGGAGTTAAAGTCTCGCAAATCGGCCATCCGTAACTGTGGTGTTAATCACGGTTGCGTAACAAGTGGTGTCAGGAGTGGGATTTGAACCCGTCGGACAAATTTTTTTTGTCCGCGGCGAGACATCGACACGGTCGGGCGTACATTGCGCCCGACGTTCGAACGCAAGATTTTTATAGTCGAGGCGGAGAAATTTAATAATCAATCGGGCAAACGGAGCGCGATATCGCGTCTTCGTCAAATTTAAATTGTTTCAGGAATTATTAAAATAAATACGCGCGCGGGAAACAATCTTCCGGAAAGCGGATGTCGGAAATTGATGAGATGGAAGTACGCAGCGAGGCCTCCGTCAGCGTCGGGAGTGAGCCGGAAATAGGGGAATTAGATGTCGAGGTGAGCCTTGGAACCTCCCCCGTCCCGAGCACCAACTTATCCCCCTCCCCCACCGGGGAGTCGGGAGCAGTAGGAACGGCCCCGACAACCGACCAGATGTTGGGTCAATTGCTTCGAAAAATGGAAGGGATGGAAAATAACATTAAAAAAAATATGGGAGAAATGAAAAGTGGGTTGGAAAATAAAATTGAAGGAATGGAAAGAAAAATGGAGTCCCAGGGGAAGGAATGTAGGGAAGGACTGAAGGACCTGAGTGACCAAATTAATGGATTGAAAGGGGAATGTTTCCCACATTCTGGCCTGGTTGTTTATCGGGACCGTGTGGATGTCACAACACCCCAACCGGGGGATGAATTTGGAATTGTGCAGCACCAGGGCGGTGGTGCGGAGCAAGAGGGGGTAGAGTTTTTGGGGGTCCATGCAATGGAGCCGGACCAGGTATTTATTGGGGATATTGATCAAAGCCTGGCGGGGCCAGGAATGATTTGTGGAAATGATGAGGATGAGGATGATTTGATCCAGTGGCTGGAGACCTGTGACAGTCCCATGGAGGTAGAGCTTGTTCAGGCCCAAAGGAGCCTGGGTGATGAGGTGAGTTGGTCCGAGGAGGTGGTTGGAATGACCGAGGGGACGCTCACTGTACACTGCTATTTGGAAACAGAGGCTCCAAAATTGGACAACCAGTTGGGGGAGTGTGTTGGCTCCGGGCTGGATTTGGATCTTGGAGGATCGGGAGATAGAGCTTCTGGAGATTTGGTCCCTGTAGGGAATTTGGATCAACTGCAGGGAGGGGCAGAACAACCGGGGGTAGAGGTTGTTCCCTGCAGCTGCGGTTTGGCAGTGGGAATGAAAATTTGTAAAATAAAATTTAAAATAAAATTACAATGGGAAATTGATTTGGAGCAGCCATGGTGGGGATTGGTCTCCGGGCTGCGGGATTTGGACATGGAGAGGTCATGGGTGATGGCCTCGGGCAAAAGTTGCCCCTTTCAAAATTTGGGTATGCCGGCCAGCTGGGGGGCTGTGATGGCGAGATTTGGACGTGGGGTCCAGCCTTGGGTGTCGAGGTACGACCTGGGTCCCACGGGGGGTCTGGTGGAGTGTGGCGTCCCTTGTCCGTCGGGGCGCCGTCCGAGCTGGTGGCTCGGGCCGGCAGGGTCACCGGACCCTGGTGGGGGTTAAGACCTCCAGAGGGGTCCGAGGTGGTTTCTCAAGCCTGGGTTGGCATTTATTGAGGACCACTAGGGGGAGGTGTTGTGGGTCGCGCTTTGGTGGTGGCACCGCAGATGGCCAGCTTGGGCCTGATGTAGTGATCACCCGGGCATGCGACCTGACACCCTCTCCCTGAGACTTTGGGACAACTGGCATGTGATGACCTGCCATGCCGTGTTGGTCGATGGACGCGGGTCAAACCGAATGGACAGGGATGGAGATAGCCTGCCGGACAACCATTGGGGCATCTGTGGAACGTGATGGTGTGAGTGACCTTCCACAGATGCTCCGTTATGATTTATGGACTCTCGGGTTGGGAAGAGAGCCATGGGGATGTGAATCGGGAGATGTGTAACGAGCCGAGCATATGGGCCATGCTCGGCTGGCATGTGTATGGCAAAGCATCCTTCTTTGGTGAGGTTAGTGAAATGTGACAAATGGTTGGCATGGGTAATCTGTGGGTTAGATGGAAATTTAAGGGTGGATTTTGAAATGCCATGGTGGACACTGTACAGTGACGCCATTATTGATCCAGGTGTGCAGACCAAAGTGTTGGAGGCTGTGATGAAATTAATAGGGTAGCAAGACACAGCTTTCAACTGGTTGCGGGGGCAACTGTGCTGATATTTGGGACGCGGGATCATGGGGATGCAGTTGTGTGGTCTTTGGGTCAACGTGGTGCTGTGTGTGTCCGAGGTGTGTGGACCATGTCTTCTGGGTGGGTCTCCTGGTGGAGCATGGCTGTTGACTGGACCTTGGTGTGGTCAAGTGTGGGTGAGCACTGGGGGGGGGCTGCAGTTCTGTAGTCGGACTGGGGGATGATGGGGAGGTGCAGGGGATGTGGCTGTAGGGATGCCACGCACTGCGACCGTGCCCCCCAGGGCCGAGGGTGTGTGCGGTAGTGTGTGTTGTGGCAGCAAGTGCTCACCACATTGGCCAGCTGGGGCTGCTGCAGCTGTGTTCCTCGCAGGGGGGCCGAAGGATGGATGGTGGGTCGCACCCTTATGGACACTTATGGGCCATGTTGGCATTTTGACTGCTCACCTTGTCCCGGTGACCCTTGCACGGTAGAGGTGCAGAGCTGTCGTGGCCACAGGTAGTTGTGTAGTGATGATCACCGTTGGATGCGGATCCACATACCTGCCAGTGTAGTGGGGACAAAAGAGAAATTTGGAAGGATTTGGTAGGCCCAATGTGAAATTTTGGGAATTGTGTGGTGGATGACACTTTTGGACCTGACCAACCTGCAACTACCTGCACTTGAGGTGAGTGTTTTGAGGAGTACTGTCCCAGGCTTCAGGATTTGCTTTGGGAGATTGGGGACATGTAATTTGGAGTTGGGAGGCGGGTGAGAGTGATGACATGGCCGGTGAGGGGATGGAATGGGAGCCACAGTGTCTTGTGGGTGGCGTATGTTTTTGTATTGTGGTTAGGTGTTTTGATGTGGTCGTGAGAGTGGAACCTGGAGAGTGAGTGATGATTATTGGAGATAATGAGGGGCGATACTTGTGCTTTTGGAAATGTGCTTTTGGAAATGTGTGATGGTTTAAATGTGAACTGGGGGATTTCACATGTGGCAGGCCATGGCAAGCCTTGTAACACCTTTTACACCAAGAATTGTACTGAATTGTGCTGAGTTGTGTGGAGAATTGAATGGCAGCGGGGGAGGAAGTGTGTTTTGGGGTCTTGTGGGTGGGGAAGGTGTGTGTGTCTGCAGGTACAGAGCAAGCTCTGAGGAGCGATGCCTGCGGGCCCCCCTCTGCGGCAATTACCCCTGGCAGCCGGTGGTAACTGGAAATTCGAGCTCGTCGGTGGAGGGTCTGGTTGGGCGCCGCGGGGTGAGGAAGTCCCCCGGTGACCCGTGTTGCTGCGCGAAAGCAGGAGGCAAAGGAGCCTGGTGTGTGTGTAGACCCTCACTGGCGAGGTAACGGCGGAAAGGGGCTGTTGGGCTGTCACGGGGCCAAGAGGTAAAGGGGGGGGGGGCAATGAACTTGTAAGTCGGTTGACTTGTTTTTGGGACTGCGGGCACCACAGCCTGATGCGCCCCCACCATCTTTTTGTGCGGTACCTCCCCGCTGCCTAGTTGAGGAATGCACACACACGTGAATGACATCAATGCCATGGTCCTGCAGGGGGTGTATTGAAATAAGTGCTTTGTTGATTTTTGAAATGCCTTGATGACCTATGGAATGAGAATGAGTGGTTAAGGGGTCTGTGTTGCATGAATGTGGGCGAAATCCACCGAGCCGTGTCACTCACCTGTAACATCTGGACAGGGCCCGTGGAAATTTAGGGGGATGCATTGGGGATGGCCCCGCAGGTAAGGTTGTGTCTTGTGGCATCCACCGGGGGACGCGGTCTGTAGACCGGGGTATGTACAAAGGTTAGAGTTTTGAGTTTTGGAAAGATGGTTAAGTTTTGTGGTTAAGTTAGTGTTGTGTGTTGTTTGTTTCCTCCCTCCACAGGAACAACGAAGAAAATGTACATACTTGCATGATCGTTAAGGGGTTCAGCATGTTAAGGAAGTGTAGGTAGGTAGTCCGACTCACTTCCCACAGCCCTTCCTGATTTATTTCATAGGTTAATTAAGTGTGTGACAGTAAGTGTTAAGGCTGGAATGGTAGAGCCTGCGGTGAACCTTGCAGGAGCTACGGTTCCAGGGGGGGGGGGGGGGGGGGGGGCTGTGTTATGAATTTGGTAGAGCAACATCTAGAGCTAGGTAGATCTGAATAGGTAGGTATTCGGCTGTCGTGACAGGGACTCTACATGTAATAAGTTCTTGATGTTTAGGCGTTTGTCGGGGGAAGATGTATGATTGTGGACCTACCTGGAGGTTCGAGTGTTAAATAGTGAGGGATTAAAGGTAACGCCCCTGTGAGTCTCACCTAGTAGTCAAACCTTTGTCCATTATGGCACTGCAAACCACATAAACATTAGTTAGGTCCTTAGCGCAACATTAAATAATTCCTTTCCCTGACATTGACTTCGTAATAAATGGACAGGAAACCAGGCCAAAAACACCGCCACGGTTGGCCGCCGCCGTTTGCACCTCCAAGGCCTACAAACCTCGCCTGGCACGTGTTGTAGCACAGGGACCGCGGGGTCGGGGACGGGAGATGTCAAGAGTGGAGCGATGCCGGAGAGGGCGTGACCTGGGCGAGCCGGCGAGTTGGGAGGCTATTATTGGCTGAGGAGTGCGCCAATGTGACGTCATCGGCCACCAATATTAGCGATGGTCGGACGCCATTTTTGAAGCACACAGGGCAGTCGGCAGTTGGCACTGAAGAGTTGGCACTGAAGAGTTGGCACAGAGCAGTTCGTACGGCAGTTCGTTGGCAGTTGGCACAGAGCAGTGAACAGTTGGCACTTGGCTGCCAGCACTCCCGCAGAGAGTCGGGTCGAGTGGAGTTCGTTTGCTTTGTGCAGCCCTGCGTTGGACCGTTGGAGCAAGGGAGCTCGTGGTGTGGGTGTGCCGTTGAACCGACGAGGCCTGGTGGCGGTTGAGCGCGGCCGTGTTACAAGAAGACGAAAGGAGCCAGATAAGCCCGAGCTCCGCGTTTACACTTTACCTGACGAGACGTGTTATTTTCGTATTCATAATCTCCCTCGTATCGTGTTTGGTATCTGTTGTGTGTGGGATCCCAATTTAGGCTTATTAGAGTTATTAGTACTACCGGCGCGGGCTTTTTCACTGTCTTTACTTTTCATTAATAAATCCTTATATTATTTTCTGTATATATCTGAACGCAGTTTTCCTGGGTGTTTCATTTTAATAGATAAAGCTGCGGAGCTTTGCTGTGTCTGCCATTCCGCGCGTTTAACTTTGTGTTGAGTTTGAATCCGCCATTGAGTTTTCGCCTCGGGAGTTAAAGTCTCGCAAATCGGCCATCCGTAACTGTGGTGTTAATCACGGTTGCGTAACAATATGTATCGTTTTTGGCCCCATCTCACAATGGTGAAGAAACACTTTAAAATTCTAGTAGCCGGATCCAAATCTTCACCAAAATCGAAACAATTCTTCCTTGTCACCCACCCAACCTGTCCACCAAGTTTCATGTGAATTCCTTCATAACTCTTTGAGATATCGTGATATATGTCGATTTTAGCCTATCACTCAATGGTGAAGCTCGCAAGTCTAACTCTAACCCTAACCCTAACCCTAACCCTAACCCTAACCCTAACTTGAAATATTCTCTGATCAGGATCCGGATTCGGATCTTTACCAAAATTGATTCAATTTCTTCTTGTCACACACCCAATCTGTCCACCATGTTTCATCCGAATTCGTCCACAACTTTTTGAGATATCATGCTATATATGGTTTTTTTTGCCCCATCTCTCAATGGTGAAAAATCACTTTTAATATTCTCAGAACCAGATCTTTGATCCAGATCTTCAGTAAGATCTTATAGTTTCATCCTTGTCACATACCCAACCTCTCCACCAAATTTCGTCCGAACCCGTCCACAACTTTCTCAGATATCCTATTCACAACCAAACAAACTCGAAAGCTTCAGGTCAGCCTGACAGGTATGACAAAAATCCAGAGAACCTTGACCTTTGAATATCATCATTTTGACAATATATTTTCCATTATCCATTTGTAGGTCATACTATTAAATTGATTTGTCAAGTTTGACGTCATGTAGGTCGTATATGTTTTATGCAAATGAGGCCACTTTCACCTTGATCTTTGACATATATATAGTCAAATAACATTTAGAGCCTCACTTTTTTTCCTTCACAAACCCCTGATAAAGTTTGACGAAGATAGCTGAAAGCTTTTGCAAGTTATCACACTCACATACAAACAAATGAGAAGACCAACATATGACGAAAATTTAAAATCTTCGTCATAATAAGAAAGATGTTGTGCAGAGTGCAAGATCCACGACCAGCCTGGCCCCCCAAAAGAGTTGTCATGGATAAATCAAATTGTCCATTTCATTGAGATTATATAATTGATGATCTGAATCAAAGCTCAGGTCACTCAGATGAAAACTGATTTTTTTCCCAGATGAAAATGATTTTAGAAGTATGACCTTTGACCTTTTGACTTCAAAATAGTTTGTTTCCCAATTCAGTGAGGTACTACGCAATTGCTCTTTAATTTTCTGGTTAATTGAATGAAAATTGATGATTTTTCAGATGAAAATTGATGATTTTGGAAGTTTGACCTTGAGTTGAACATTGTCCTTTTGACCTCAAAATTAGTTCGATTCCCAATTCAGTGACCCAATGTGGCAAAGTACGTTCATCTTTCAAGTCAATCGGATGAAAAATGACGATTTTAGAATTTTGACCTGAAGATGACCTTTGACCTCGAAATAAATAGGCTTCTCAGTTGCGACTACCTGAACAACTTCGTAAAGTTTCATGATGATCAGTTTAGAACTGTGACCTACCTGTAGGCGATTGACACACAAACAAACAAACAAACAAACAGACAGAATAACAAAGTTAACCGACCAATATACTTGAACAATCTTCGATTTTGCAAGTAACAATCAGACAGACAGGGGTGAAAACATAACCTCCTTCTACCTTCGGTGGCAGAGGTAATAATGATCATGCAAGGCCATGACAATGCTTATCAAAGTGATACTCGTGCTGCCGGTCAAAGGCCAAACTGCCGGGTCAAAGTCACGACGTCGACTGATGTGCCTCCGCCCACATTATCACATCATTATAATACTTGTATCAAGTTTGATTTAAATCCATTCAGCTGTGCCCAAGTGAGCACATTTTTACCTGACATGACCTCTGATCTTTGACCTATTGACCCCAAAATGTAATCGTTCATGTTTACATCATTATACATACCTGTACCAAGTTTTAATTTAAATCCCTTCATCTGTTCAAAAGTTCTCACATTTTTACCTGACATGACCTCTGACCTTTGGCCTTTGACCCCGAGACCCCAAACTCTAATCAGTTAATCTTTACATCATTATACATATCTGTACCAAGTTTGAATTAGATCCCTTTTGCCATTCTCAAGTTATAGGCCTATTGCAGACTTTGACCTTGAACCATTGACCTCTTGAACCCAAAATCTAATGAGTTCATCTTTCCATCATTATACATACCCGTACCAAATTTGAATTAGATAACTTCAGCCATTCTCAAGTTATATACCTATTACAGATTTGACCTTTGACCTTTGACCCCAAAATCGAATCACTTGATCTTTACAAAATTATACATACCTGTACCAAATTTGAATTTGATAAATTCAGCCGTTCTCAAGTTGTAGACCTATTACAGAGTTTGACCTTTGACCTCTTGACCCCAAAATCTAATCAGTTCATCTTTACATCATTCTACATAAGTGTACCAAATTAGGTCAGAATCCCATCCCTGGTTCACAAGTTATCGCGCGAACAGTATTTTTACCTAACATGACCTTTGCCCTTTGACCTCGTGACGCCAAAATCTAATCAGTTCATCTTTACCTCATTATACATACCTGTGCCAAGTTTGACTAAGATCCCTTTGGCCGTTCTCATGTTATTGCGGTAACGAAAACCTATCATGGACGGACAGACAGCCGGACGGACGGACGGGCATCCTGAAAACATAATGCTTCGGGCGGCTTAGTCGCCGGAGGCCTAAAAAAGTGATGGTAAGGTTTGTGCAAAAGGACCTAAAGGTTTGTGCAAAAGGGTCTGATGTCATTCATGTGACAACATGGGAGTACTACGAAAACCCCCCCTTAACTGGCAATGATAGAAAAGCAAAGTAATAACAAAGAAGTAAAATGAGACGAAGAAAGTTAGATACAAAGTAGAGACAGAACGATGGATTGAAAGTAGCAAAAAACAACAATGGCGGTAAAGGTAAAAGTATTTCACATCCCTTGCATGTTATTAGCACTGGGAGTCCATGGGCTATACCCATCACTTCATTAAACAAAATGTTGTACTTCACAAACATGTTGCATGACGATCTGTGAGTGTCAATGAGGATGTAAAATGAAGTAAAACACGTGAACAAGTATCTTTTTAACACGTAGTTGTTGTTGTTGTTGTTGTTGTTTTGTGTGCGCCTCCCTCCCATGACCTTGTAATGGGTTCTTACTGTTGTAGAATAGTAAATGTTACCTTTGGAACCACACGTTAAAGCTCGAGGTCTCGCGTCTTCTTCCTCAAACCCGGAAATACTAAAACGGGCAAGTAAATTCCAATTAAATGGATTCTTAACTTTCCAACCCAGCTAACACAACAACGTTGGCCCAACGTTACCATTTGGTCAATTGACCGTAAACGCATTGTTGACGTCAGGGTGACGTTGTTTATCCGTTCCAATTGCGACGTCTATTTTCCAACGTTGGACTGACGTTGCCTATTGGTTGCAAACGCGACGTCTATTTTCCAACGTTGGCCCAACATTGTTTATTCGTGGCAAATGCGACGTCTATTTTCCAACATTGGCCTGACGTTGTCTATTGGTTGCAATCGTGACGTCTATTTTCCAACGTTGGCCCAACATTGTTTATTCGTGGCAAATGCGACGTCTATTTTCCAACGTTGGCCTGACGTTGCTTATTGGTTGCAATCGCGACGTCTATTTTCCAACATTGGCCTGACGTTGTCTATTGGTTGCAATCGCGACGTCTATTTTCCAACATTGGCCTGACGTTGTCTATTGGTTGCAATCGTGACGTCTATTTTCCAACATTGGAAAACGTCTATTTTCCAACATTGGGAAACGTCTATTTTCCATTGACGTCTATTTTCCAAAGTTGCCCTGACGTTGCCTATTGGTTGCAAACGCGACGTCTATTTTCCAACGTTGGCCCAACATTGTTTATTCGTGGCAAATGCGACGTCTATTTTCCAACGTTGGCCTGACGTTGCCTATTGGTTGCAATCGTGACGTCTATTTTCCAACATTGGAAAACGTCTATTTTCCATTGACGTCTATTTTCCAACGTTGGCCTGACGTTGCCTATTGGTTGCAAACGCGACGTCTATTTTCCAACATTGACCTGACGTTGTCGATTGGTTACAATCGTGACGTCTATTTTCCAACATTGGAAAACGTCTATTTTCCATTGACGTCTATTTTCCAACGTTGACCTGATGTTGCCTATTGGTTGTAAACGCAACGTCTATTTTCCAACATTGACCTGACGTTGTCTATTGGTTGCAATCGTGACGTCTATTTTCCAACATTGGAAAACGTCTATTTTCCATTGACGTCTATTTTCCAACGTTGACCTGATGTTGCCTATTGGTTGCAAACGCAACGTCTATTTTCCAACATTGACCTGACGTTGTCTATTGGTTGCAATCGTGACGTCTATTTCCCAACATTGGAAAACGTCTATTTTCCAACGTTGGCCTGATGTTGCCTATTGGTTGCAAACACAACGTCTATTTTCCAATATTGACCTGACGTTGTCTATTAGTTGCAATCGTGACGTCTATTTTCCAACATTGGAAAAGGTCCTTTTTCCATTGACGTCTATTTTCCAACGTTGGCCTGATGTTGCCTATTGGTTGCAAACGCGACGTCTATTTTCCAACATTGGAAAAGGTCCTTTTTCCATTTTGCTGTGTCTGCCATTCCGCGCGTTTAACTTTGTGTTGAGTTTGAATCCGCCATTGAGTTTTCGCCTCGGGAGTTAAAGTCTCGCAAATCGGCCATCCGTAACTGTGGTGTTAATCACGGTTGCGTAACAATATGTATCGTTTTTGGCCCCATCTCACAATGGTGAAGAAACACTTTAAAATTCTAGTAGCCGGATCCAAATCTTCACCAAAATCGAAACAATTCTTCCTTGTCACCCACCCAACCTGTCCACCAAGTTTCATGTGAATTCCTTCATAACTCTTTGAGATATCGTGATATATGTCGATTTTAGCCTATCACTCAATGGTGAAGCTCGCAAGTCTAACTCTAACCCTAACCCTAACCCTAACCCTAACCCTAACCCTAACTTGAAATATTCTCTGATCAGGATCCGGATTCGGATCTTTACCAAAATTGATTCAATTTCTTCTTGTCACACACCCAATCTGTCCACCATGTTTCATCCGAATTCGTCCACAACTTTTTGAGATATCATGCTATATATGGTTTTTTTTGCCCCATCTCTCAATGGTGAAAAATCACTTTTAATATTCTCAGAACCAGATCTTTGATCCAGATCTTCAGTAAGATCTTATAGTTTCATCCTTGTCACATACCCAACCTCTCCACCAAATTTCGTCCGAACCCGTCCACAACTTTCTCAGATATCCTATTCACAACCAAACAAACTCGAAAGCTTCAGGTCAGCCTGACAGGTATGACAAAAATCCAGAGAACCTTGACCTTTGAATATCATCATTTTGACAATATATTTTCCATTATCCATTTGTAGGTCATACTATTAAATTGATTTGTCAAGTTTGACGTCATGTAGGTCGTATATGTTTTATGCAAATGAGGCCACTTTCACCTTGATCTTTGACATATATATAGTCAAATAACATTTAGAGCCTCACTTTTTTTCCTTCACAAACCCCTGATAAAGTTTGACGAAGATAGCTGAAAGCTTTTGCAAGTTATCACACTCACATACAAACAAATGAGAAGACCAACATATGACGAAAATTTAAAATCTTCGTCATAATAAGAAAGATGTTGTGCAGAGTGCAAGATCCACGACCAGCCTGGCCCCCCAAAAGAGTTGTCATGGATAAATCAAATTGTCCATTTCATTGAGATTATATAATTGATGATCTGAATCAAAGCTCAGGTCACTCAGATGAAAACTGATTTTTTTCCCAGATGAAAATGATTTTAGAAGTATGACCTTTGACCTTTTGACTTCAAAATAGTTTGTTTCCCAATTCAGTGAGGTACTACGCAATTGCTCTTTAATTTTCTGGTTAATTGAATGAAAATTGATGATTTTTCAGATGAAAATTGATGATTTTGGAAGTTTGACCTTGAGTTGAACATTGTCCTTTTGACCTCAAAATTAGTTCGATTCCCAATTCAGTGACCCAATGTGGCAAAGTACGTTCATCTTTCAAGTCAATCGGATGAAAAATGACGATTTTAGAATTTTGACCTGAAGATGACCTTTGACCTCGAAATAAATAGGCTTCTCAGTTGCGACTACCTGAACAACTTCGTAAAGTTTCATGATGATCAGTTTAGAACTGTGACCTACCTGTAGGCGATTGACACACAAACAAACAAACAAACAAACAGACAGAATAACAAAGTTAACCGACCAATATACTTGAACAATCTTCGATTTTGCAAGTAACAATCAGACAGACAGGGGTGAAAACATAACCTCCTTCTACCTTCGGTGGCAGAGGTAATAATGATCATGCAAGGCCATGACAATGCTTATCAAAGTGATACTCGTGCTGCCGGTCAAAGGCCAAACTGCCGGGTCAAAGTCACGACGTCGACTGATGTGCCTCCGCCCACATTATCACATCATTATAATACTTGTATCAAGTTTGATTTAAATCCATTCAGCTGTGCCCAAGTGAGCACATTTTTACCTGACATGACCTCTGATCTTTGACCTATTGACCCCAAAATGTAATCGTTCATGTTTACATCATTATACATACCTGTACCAAGTTTTAATTTAAATCCCTTCATCTGTTCAAAAGTTCTCACATTTTTACCTGACATGACCTCTGACCTTTGGCCTTTGACCCCGAGACCCCAAACTCTAATCAGTTAATCTTTACATCATTATACATATCTGTACCAAGTTTGAATTAGATCCCTTTTGCCATTCTCAAGTTATAGGCCTATTGCAGACTTTGACCTTGAACCATTGACCTCTTGAACCCAAAATCTAATGAGTTCATCTTTCCATCATTATACATACCCGTACCAAATTTGAATTAGATAACTTCAGCCATTCTCAAGTTATATACCTATTACAGATTTGACCTTTGACCTTTGACCCCAAAATCGAATCACTTGATCTTTACAAAATTATACATACCTGTACCAAATTTGAATTTGATAAATTCAGCCGTTCTCAAGTTGTAGACCTATTACAGAGTTTGACCTTTGACCTCTTGACCCCAAAATGTAATCAGTTCATCTTTACATCATTCTACATAAGTGTACCAAATTAGGTCAGAATCCCATCCCTGGTTCACAAGTTATCGCGCGAACAGTATTTTTACCTAACATGACCTTTGCCCTTTGACCTCGTGACGCCAAAATCTAATCAGTTCATCTTTACCTCATTATACATACCTGTGCCAAGTTTGACTAAGATCCCTTTGGCCGTTCTCATGTTATTGCGGTAACGAAAACCTATCATGGACGGACAGACAGCCGGACGGACGGACGGGCATCCTGAAAACATAATGCTTCGGGCGGCTTAGTCGCCGGAGGCCTAAAAAAGTGATGGTAAGGTTTGTGCAAAAGGACCTAAAGGTTTGTGCAAAAGGGTCTGATGTCATTCATGTGACAACATGGGAGTACTACGAAAACCCCCCCTTAACTGGCAATGATAGAAAAGCAAAGTAATAACAAAGAAGTAAAATGAGACGAAGAAAGTTAGATACAAAGTAGAGACAGAACGATGGATTGAAAGTAGCAAAAAACAACAATGGCGGTAAAGGTAAAAGTATTTCACATCCCTTGCATGTTATTAGCACTGGGAGTCCATGGGCTATACCCATCACTTCATTAAACAAAATGTTGTACTTCACAAACATGTTGCATGACGATCTGTGAGTGTCAATGAGGATGTAAAATGAAGTAAAACACGTGAACAAGTATCTTTTTAACACGTAGTTGTTGTTGTTGTTGTTGTTGTTTTGTGTGCGCCTCCCTCCCATGACCTTGTAATGGGTTCTTACTGTTGTAGAATAGTAAATGTTACCTTTGGAACCACACGTTAAAGCTCGAGGTCTCGCGTCTTCTTCCTCAAACCCGGAAATACTAAAACGGGCAAGTAAATTCCAATTAAATGGATTCTTAACTTTCCAACCCAGCTAACACAACAACGTTGGCCCAACGTTACCATTTGGTCAATTGACCGTAAACGCATTGTTGACGTCAGGGTGACGTTGTTTATCCGTTCCAATTGCGACGTCTATTTTCCAACGTTGGACTGACGTTGCCTATTGGTTGCAAACGCGACGTCTATTTTCCAACGTTGGCCCAACATTGTTTATTCGTGGCAAATGCGACGTCTATTTTCCAACATTGGCCTGACGTTGTCTATTGGTTGCAATCGTGACGTCTATTTTCCAACGTTGGCCCAACATTGTTTATTCGTGGCAAATGCGACGTCTATTTTCCAACGTTGGCCTGACGTTGCTTATTGGTTGCAATCGCGACGTCTATTTTCCAACATTGGCCTGACGTTGTCTATTGGTTGCAATCGCGACGTCTATTTTCCAACATTGGCCTGACGTTGTCTATTGGTTGCAATCGTGACGTCTATTTTCCAACATTGGAAAACGTCTATTTTCCAACATTGGGAAACGTCTATTTTCCATTGACGTCTATTTTCCAAAGTTGCCCTGACGTTGCCTATTGGTTGCAAACGCGACGTCTATTTTCCAACGTTGGCCCAACATTGTTTATTCGTGGCAAATGCGACGTCTATTTTCCAACGTTGGCCTGACGTTGCCTATTGGTTGCAATCGTGACGTCTATTTTCCAACATTGGAAAACGTCTATTTTCCATTGACGTCTATTTTCCAACGTTGGCCTGACGTTGCCTATTGGTTGCAAACGCGACGTCTATTTTCCAACATTGACCTGACGTTGTCGATTGGTTACAATCGTGACGTCTATTTTCCAACATTGGAAAACGTCTATTTTCCATTGACGTCTATTTTCCAACGTTGACCTGATGTTGCCTATTGGTTGTAAACGCAACGTCTATTTTCCAACATTGACCTGACGTTGTCTATTGGTTGCAATCGTGACGTCTATTTTCCAACATTGGAAAACGTCTATTTTCCATTGACGTCTATTTTCCAACGTTGACCTGATGTTGCCTATTGGTTGCAAACGCAACGTCTATTTTCCAACATTGACCTGACGTTGTCTATTGGTTGCAATCGTGACGTCTATTTCCCAACATTGGAAAACGTCTATTTTCCAACGTTGGCCTGATGTTGCCTATTGGTTGCAAACACAACGTCTATTTTCCAATATTGACCTGACGTTGTCTATTAGTTGCAATCGTGACGTCTATTTTCCAACATTGGAAAAGGTCCTTTTTCCATTGACGTCTATTTTCCAACGTTGGCCTGATGTTGCCTATTGGTTGCAAACGCGACGTCTATTTTCCAACATTGGAAAAGGTCCTTTTTCCATTGAAGTCTATTTTCCAAAGTTGGCCTGACGTTGCCTATTGGTTGCAAACGCGACGTCTATTTTCCAACGTTGGCCCAACATTGTTTATTCGTGGCAAATGCGACGTCTATTTTCCAACGTTGGCCTGACGTTGCCTATTGGTTGCAATCGTGACGTCTATTTTCCAACATTGGAAAACGTCTATTTTCCAACATTGGAAAACGTCTATTTTCCATTGACGTCTATTTTCCAACGTTGGCCTGACGTTGCCTATTGGTTGCAAACGCGACGTCTATTTTCCAACATTGACCTGACGTTGTCGATTGGTTACAATCGTGACGTCTATTTTCCAACATTGGAAAACGTCTATTTTCCATTGACGTCTATTTTCCAACGTTGACCTGATGTTGCC
This sequence comes from Myxine glutinosa, assembly GCF_964187855.1. Lineage (NCBI taxonomy): Eukaryota > Metazoa > Chordata > Myxini > Myxiniformes > Myxinidae > Myxine > Myxine glutinosa. Next base: position 48,751,588 of record NC_136268.1, read on the forward strand.
TATTGGTTGCAAACGCAACGTCTATTTTCCAACATTGACCTGACGTTGTCTATTGGTTGCAATCGTGACGTCTATTTTCCAACATTGGAAAACGTCTATTTTCCATTGACGTCTATTTTCCAACGTTGGCCTGATGTTGCCTATTGGTTGCAAACGCAACGTCTATTTTCCAACATTGACCTGACGTTGTCTATTGGTTGCAATCGTGACGTCTATTTTCCAACATTGGAAAACGTCTATTTTCCATTGACGTCTATTTTCCAACGTTGGCCTGATGTTGCCTATTGGTTGCAAACGCAACGTCTATTTTCCAACATTGACCTGACGTTGTCTATTGGTTGCAATCGTGACGTCTATTTTCCAACATTGGAAAACGTCTATTTTCCATTGACGTCTATTTTCCAACGTTGGCCTGATGTTGCCTATTGGTTGCAAACACAACGTCTATTTTCCAACATTGACCTGACGTTGTCTATTGGTTGCAATCGTGACGTCTATTTTCCAACGTTGGCCTGACGTTGCCTATTGGTTGCAATCGTGACGTCTATTTTCCAACATTGGCCTGACGTTGCCTATTGGTTGCAATCGTGACGTCTATTTTCCAACATTGGCCTGACGTTGCCTATTGGTTGCAATCGTGACGTCTATTTTCCAACGTTGGCCTGACGTTGCTTATTGGTTGCAATCGTGACGTCTATTTTCCAACGTTGGCCTGACGTTGCTTATTGGTTGCAATCGTGACGTCTATTTTCCAACATTGGCCTGACGTTGCCCATTGGTTGCAATCGTGACGTCTATTTTCCAACATTGGCCTGACGTTGCTTATTGGTTGCAATCGTGACGTCTATTTTCCAACATTGGCCTGACGTTGCCTATTGGTTGCAATCGTGACGTCTATTTTCCAACATTGGCCTGACGTTGCTTATTGGTTGCAATCGCGACGTCTATTTTCCAACATTGGCCTGACGTTGTCTATTGGTTGCAATCGCGACGTCTATTTTCCAACATTGGCCTGACGTGTCTATTGGTTGCAATCGTGACGTCTATTTTCCAACATTGGAAAACGTCTATTTTCCAACATTGGAAAACGTCTATTTTCCATTGACGTCTATTTTCCAAAGTTGGCCTGACGTTGCCTATTGGTTGCAAACGCGACGTCTATTTTCCAACGTTGGCCCAACATTGTTATTCGTGGCAAATGCGACGTCTATTTTCCAACGTTGGCCTGACGTTGCCTATTGGTTGCAATCGTGACGTCTATTTTCCAACATTGGAAAACGTCTATTTTCCAACATTGGAAAACGTCTATTTTCCATTGACGTCTATTTTCCAACGTTGGCCTGACGTTGCCTATTGGTTGCAAACGCGACGTCTATTTTCCAACATTGACCTGACGTTGTCGATTGGTTACAATCGTGACGTCTATTTTCCAACATTGGAAAACGTCGATTTTCCATTGACGTCTATTTTCCAACGTTGACCTGATGTTGCCTATTGGTTGCAAACGCAACGTCTATTTTCCAACATTGACCTGACGTTGTCTATTGGTTGCAATCGTGACGTCTATTTTCCAACATTGGAAAACGTCTATTTTCCATTGACGTCTATTTTCCAACGTTGGCCTGATGTTGCCTATTGGTTGCAAACACAACGTCTATTTTCCAACATTGACCTGACGTTGTCTATTGGTTGCAATCGTGACGTCTATTTTCCAACATTGGAAAAGGTCCTTTTTCCATTGACGTCTATTTTCCAACGTTGGCCTGATGTTGCCTATTGGTTTGCATACACAACGTATATTTTCCAACATTGGCCTAACATTGTCTACTAATGATACCATTTGTATTATTAAATAACAGCATAAAATATTTAGAAAACTGTTTAAGAGAAACTCAACTCCTTTTATATATACTGTATATATATATAGATGAAAATCAGCGCATAAGCCAATCACAGAAAGATTTTAGAAAGCATGCAGCTGCATTAGAAAGGGCTGCAGGGCTGTTACGTCTTTGTTATGAAGGAAGTTTAGAAAATACAAGGCTGTTCACATTAAAGAAGAGGTGATTATATAGGAGACAGGACATAATCGACTTAATATAACTAGAATACCCAGTCCCTATGGGAGAGGCAGGAAGGGTCATGTTATTATCCTCGCAGGGCTATAGTATAGATTACAGTAGATCTAGGCTGTTTGTCTGTGGTGGACACGATAAACATATAATGCCCCAAGAACGTCAATATTCCCCCAGATCTCTTTCAGTTTCATGTTAAACAGCAGTAGCGACTGTTTAAAAAAAGTAATCACACATGTTTGTGGTTAATAATATTTTTTATGCCTCCGTCGACGAAGGCATTATGTTTTCAAGTTGTCCGTCCGGCTGTCCGTCCGTCCGTCCGTCCGTGATAGGTTTTCGTTGCTGTGATAACTTGAGAATGGCTAAAGGGATCTTAGTCAAACTTGGCACAGGTATGTAATGAGGTAAAAATGAACTGATTAGATTGTGGGGTCACAAGGTCAAAGGGCAAAGGTCAGAGGTCATTTTTAGGTAAAGGTACTGTTACTGCGATAACTTGTGAACCAGTAATGGGATGCTGATCAAATTTGGTACACTTATATAGAATGAAGTAAAGATGAGCTGATTAAATTTTGGGGTCAAGAGGTCAAAGATCAAAGTCTGAAATACGTCTATAACTTGAGAACGGCTGAAGTGATCCAATTCAAACTTAGTACAGGTATGTATAATGATGTAAAGTTTAACTTAATAGATTTTTGGGTCGAAAGTCAAAGGTCAAATCTGTAATAGGTCTATAACTTGAGAATGGCTAAAGGGATCTAATTCAAAGTTGTTACAGATATGTATAATGTAAGATTAACTGATTAGATTTTGGCAGTCCCGAGGTCAAAGGCCAAAGGTCACAGGTCATGTCAGGTAAAAATGTGAGAACTTGTGAACAGCTGAAAGGATTCAAATTAAAACTTGGTACAGGTATGTATAATAATGTAAACGTGAACTGATTACATTTTGGGGTCAATAGGTCAAAGGTCGGAGGTCATGTGAGGTAAAAATGTGAGAACCTGCGCACAGCTGAATGGATTTAAATCAAACTTGATACAAGTATTATAATGATATGATAATGTGGGCGGAGGCATATCAGTCAACGTCGTGATGTCGAAGAGTGCCGTTCTAGGTTACCTCTGGTAGGCTTGCATTGCAATACACCATGATAAGCTATTTCTACACATTAACACGCCATTTGTCGAAGGAGGAAAACCCCCTTGGGGAGGGGGGGGGGGGTATTATTAGTATTAATATTGTTTTGTAATAACATTAATATTATTCTATTATCATTAGTGTTGTTATAACTTTCGGTATTAGAAGTAGCCGTGGAAAATCCCCACGATTAGCTAACTGAACACAGATATACACCTTAACATGGGTTTTGCCCAAGGTGGAAACCCCCTTGGGGACGGGGACAAATGAAGACGCTACAACCTCCATCGTATGACCCTTAGTCCTCCTGTCATGTTTGGTTGAGATTGGATAAGTATCAACCAAATGTATCGTGGTCAGACAGACAGACAACAAATTGCGTATTTTAGTATGATGACAACGTACATGGAAATATGTTTTGAAATTGGAATTGGGGCTAGAATTAGGAGGAGGAACATGTAAATGAAGAAATGATGAGCTCTAATTGAGATGAGCATGGACTTCGCATGTGACATAATCTGCAAGGACGAAGGTTTATTGTTGGGAAAGTTGCTCAGTTTCAGGAGGAATTATTTTCTTCCTTAAAGGAGCGAAGCTCATGGAAGAGCAAGGTATAACTGAGGGAGGGTTAAACATTAAGGGAATGGACAAACAGGAAAGAGGAGACGAAGGAGGGGAAGAAACTAAAACTAGCAAGTAAAATAATTCAGTGAGAAAAGGTTAATTGGGTTATAAAGTTCATAGGTCAGAATTGGTGGTGATGACAAGACACTACAGTGCACTGCTTTGCTTAAAGTTAGTGAGAGAGGACAGCATCTGGAAGATGGTTCCATAGATGGGAAAAGTGAGGAATAGAAGAGTGGAGGTGTGCTGTCAGCCTGGATTTTGGAAGTTTAACCAGAAGAGGGTGACTGGAAGAACACATGCATCTTTCAGTTTCTGGAGAGTGTCAGAGTATGGAGAGAGCAAAGGAAGCTACGTTGGAGAATAGACAGTAGAAAACAGAAAGATCACAGACCTGCCTGTGATGCAAGAGCAACAGATATTGTGCTTTGGCCACAGGAGATTCAATAATTTTGAGAACTTTAGATTCCACCGAATCCAGGTGAGACAGACGTGATACTGGAGCGCCAGCCCATAGTGGAGAGTAGTACTCCATTGAGCTATGGATAAACGCCTTGTAGACTGTGAGTAGCTCTGATTTCCCAAAGAAAGACTTGGATCGATGGAGGATGCCCAGTCTGCGGCTGACTTTGGAAGCCAGCTTTCCAATGTGATTTGCCCAGGAAAGGTCATGGCTAATGATGAGGCCTAAAAGTTAAAGTGGCTGAATCTCTTCCAGTGGATGACGAAGGAAATAGATCGGTGGGGTCGTTTGATGAACATTCCGGTATGATAGAGTGAGACTGTGAGATATTCCAGGATTGAAGGACATGTTCCATTTATCAGAGCAATGTCTCGTAATTTCCAGATCAGCAGACAAATATTCAGTTGTTGTCTGCCTAGCAGGATAGGATAACAGACGACAGGATCACATCTAGAGTCATCTGTGTACGTATATGATGAACAAGACTGGGCCCAATACACTAATGAGAAAGGAGTGCGGTAAGACCCAAAATTAATGAGAATATACGGATAAAGGTGGCTGGGACAAGTGTGTGTGTGTGTGTGTGTGTGTGTGTGTGTGTGTGTGTGTGTGTGTGTGTGTGTCGTTCATTGTTATCCCCAAATGCGGGTTTCAGAAGGGGTCTGTAAAGGATAATCAATATTCATGCAGCTTTTCAAAAAGTAAACTCAAAGAAAGTATTCGATTTATTCAAAACAACAGTTTCTTTACATTTGGCAACAAGATACTCCAGCAGACAATGGGTATACCCAGGGGTTCAGATCCCAAGACACTCCAGCAGACAATGGGTATACCCAGGGGTTCAGATCCCAAGACACTCCAGCAGACAGTGGGTATACCCATGGGTTCAGATCCCAATATACTCCAGCAGACAATGGGTATACCCAGGGGTTCAGATCCCAATATACTCCAGCAGACAGTGGGTATACCCATGGGTTCAGATCCCAATATACTCCAGCAGACAGTGGGTATACCCATGGGTTCAGATCCCAATATACTCCTGCAGACAGTGGGTATACCCATGGGTTCAGATCCCAATATACTCCAGCAGACAGTGGGTATACCCATGGGTTCAGATCCCAAGATACTCCAGCAGACAGTGGGTATACCCATGGGTTCAGATCCCAAGTTACTCCAGCAGAAAGTGGGTATACCCGAGGGTTCAGATCCCAAGATACTCCAGCAGACAGTGGGTATACCCATGGGTTCAGATCCCAAGATAATCCAGCAGACAGTGGGTATACCCATGGGTTCAGATCCCAATATACTCCAGCAGGCAGTGGGTATACCCAAGGGTTCAGATCCCAAGATACTCCAGCAGACAGTGGGTATACCCATGGGCTCAGATCCCAAGATACTCCAGCAGACAGTGGGTATACCCATGGGTTCAGATCCCAATATACTCCAGCAGACAGTGGGTATACCCATGAGTTCAGATCCCAAGATACTCCAGCAGACAGTGGGTATACCCATGGGTTCAGATCCCAATATACTCCAGCAGACAGTGAGTATACCCAAGGGTTCAGATCCTAAGATACTTCAGCAGACAGTGGGTATACCCATGGGTTCAGATCCCAATATACTCCAGCAGACAGTGGGTATACCCATGGGTTCAGATCCCAATATACTCCAGCAGACAGTGGGTATACCCAAGGGTTCAGACCCCAAGATACTCCAGCAGACAGTGGGTATACCCATGCATTCAGATCCGGCCGCTTTCTTTGCAAATTTGTTCCTGCACATGTGCAGTCACGTGAAAAAGTAAGTACACCCCATGTAAAGTTTTGACTTTTTCAACATATTTCAACATACATCTATTTGATCTTCATTGAAACAATATTGATAGATAAAGGTGATATAATATAACAAATATCATGAAATATTTACATTTTGTAGTCCATTGTATAATTTAAATAAACATAAATGCAAATTTCGCATGTGGAAAAAGTAAGTACACCCTTGGCTCCAATAGGTGGTATTGCCCCCTTTGGCAGAAACAACCTCAAGTAGGCATTTCTTTAACTGTCTACCAGTCTCTGACATCGACTGGGAGAAATTTTTGCCCACTCCTCCATGCAGAATTCTTTCAGCTGTGCGGTGTTTGAGGGGTTTCTTGCATGCACAGCTCGTTTAAAATCCCCCCACATCATCTCGATGGGATTTAGATCCGGGCTTTGACTTGGCCATTCCAGAACCCTCCATTTCTTTCTTTTCAGCCATTCCTTGGTGGATTTACTGGTATGTTTAGGGTCATTGTCATGTTGCAAGGTCCACCTTCGGTTGAGCTTCAACTTTCCGACAGATGGCCTCACATTATCCTCAAGCACCCTCTGGTACAATGAAGAATTCAGTGTATTATATGATGGTGAGCTGCCCAGGCCCTGATACAGCAAAGCTGCCCCAAACCATAATATTTCGACCACCATGCTTTACAGTTGGTATCAGGTTCTTGTGGTCAAATGCTGTCTTTGGTTTTCGCCAAACTTGTCTTCTGGTACTGTGGCCAAATAGCTCTACCTTTGACTCATCTGTCCAGAGCACACTGTTCCAGAAGTGCTGGTCTTTGCCTAGGTGTTCATTGGCAAACTTTAGTCTTGCCCTGATGTTCTTTCTGGACAGCAAAGGTTTCCTCCTGGCACACCTCCCATGTAGATCAAATTTGTGCAGCCTCTTTCTAATGGTAGACTCGTGCACTTTGACATCAACAGTGGCAAGAGCTACCTGTGGGTCCCGTGATGACATTCTGGGGTTCTTCGAGACTTCTTTCAGCATCTTGCGGTCTGCTCTCAGGCTGAACTTGCTGGGGCGGCCTGGCCTGAACAAGTTGGCAGTTGTTTGGAATCTTCTCCACTTGTAGGTGATCTTCTGGACAGTTGAATGATTGATTTCAAATTGTTTGGAGATCTTTTTAAATCCCTTCCCAGACTCGTAGGCATCTACAACCTTCTTTCTGAAGGCCTCAGAGAGCTCTTTTTATCTAGGCATGGTGACGCCGCACACTTCAACAACAAAGAGCAAACCAAACTAAATGTCTGAGGTTTAAATAAGACAGGTTCCTCCAAGATCCTCTCTAACGATGTTCTAATCATTCGCACCTGATTCTAATTTTAGGTATTTGAAGTAATGATAAATGTCGGGGTGTACTTACTTTTCCACATGCGAAATTTGCATTTATGTTTATTTAAATTATACAATGGACTACAAAATGTAAATGTTTCATGATATTTGTTATATTATATCACCTTTATCTATCAATATTGTTGAAATGAAGATCAAATAGCTGTATGTTGAAATATGTTGAAAAAGTCAAAACTTTACATGGGGTGTACTTACTTTTTCACGTGACTGTATGAGTTTGATTGGGTCCAGAACATGTGCAGGAATAAATTAACAACTGCACCAAGATGTGGCAACATCTTCAGGTTCATTGATGATTTGTTGACAATTAATGATGGATTTGTATTTTATCAGCTTCATGATGATATACTGGGTGGCCCATTTATCACTGACAGTTTTAAAATCTCTATAACGTTGTTGTTTATTAACCAAATCAGATAAAATATTTGCACAACGTAGGTACATATTTCAAGTTTTTTTTTGACATTAGATTCACTGATTGATTCTTTCTCATTTTTCAGAATTAAAATGAAGTATCCTGTAAATGAGAGCGAAATGTGCAGCGTGGTTTGATTGGACAAGCAGCGTCGTAACAGTTCATCGAAAATTCCTTTCAGAATTCAACAAAGAACCTCCTGCAAGAAACAGCATTATTAGTTGGCACAGAGTGTTGATGGGAGTTGGTAGTGTGCAAAATGTGCAAAAAAAGAGAAAAAGAACCAGACGAACAGAAGAAAACGTGGCACTTGTGAACCATTTTGATAACGATCCTCGCACTTCGACAAGACGTGCCTCTTTGGCAATGAGTCGCACAACAATTCAACGCATTTTGAAAGAATTCAAATGGCATCCCTACAAAGTTCATATTGTCCAGAAACTTTCTGAAGAAGACAAAGCCAATCGTATGCAATTTCCTACTGATGAACTTGCGAGAATTGAGGCAAATCCTATGCATTTGGCATTGCTGTTGCGGTCTCATGAGGCCCATTTTCACTTGGACGGGTGTGTTAATCGCCATAATCATCGGTACTGGTATCCAAACTGGGTAAAGGAGCAAGCTCTTCATGCGCCAAGAACTACGGTCTGGGCTGCTATTTGGCAGAGTGGTGTTTTCGGCCCATTTTTTTTCACAAGGAACAGCTACGTGATAATGTTGCGTGATCAGTTCTGGCCAGACGTGGAGGCTAGTGGCATGGCTGATGAACTGATATTTATGCAAGATGGAGATCCTCCACATTGGGGTATCCAGGTCCGGAATTGGCTCAATGAGACACTGCCCGAACGGTGGATGGGTCGCGGACCCTCCAATATGCCCTGACCCCACGCTTTTTGACTTTTTCCTCTGGGGGTTTATCAAGTCGAAATTCTACATGAAAAAGCCAACCAACATTCAGGAACCTGAAACAGAGAATTCAAGCAGCTTTTGGTGAAATTACGGTCGAAATGTAACAAAAGGTGGCGTTGGAATACAGAGAAAGGCTGAATAAACTGATTGAAAATGGTGGAAATCACACTGAAGTTCACAACTAAATTTGTAAGTTCTTAAAGTTGATTAAACTTATGTTAAAAAAAAAAACTTGAAATATGTACCTATGTTGTGTAAATTTTTTATCTGATTTGGTGAAGAAACAAAAAGGTTATAGAGATTTTAAAACTGTCAGTGATAAATGGGCCACCCAAGAACTTGAATTAAAAAAGGAAAACCAAACTTCCACTTCAGTTTCCTTTTTAGAATTACAAATTGACATCCATGATAATAAATTTCACACCAAATTATTTGATAAACGAGATGCTTTTCCATTCCATATTGTCTGAATGCCTTTCTTAGACAGCAACATTCCTAAAAAGCTATTTTATGGTACGGTTGTAGGTGAAATAATTAGGACTGTGAGAGCAACCACACACAGCTCTGAACTTATCAATAAATTACAACAACTAGTCAGACGTATGTTAGCACAGGGGGCTACAGTTGGTAGATTAAAACAAGTTTTCTTTAATATCACAAAAAGACACCAAATCGAATCAGTAAAATACAATACGAATAGTAAAAATATTATTCATGAGATCTTTATGTAAATTCAGTACAATATAAGAATTAAATATACTACAAATCAATGTTGATAGGAATCAGTGGTTGCTAGGATACGGCAGCATGCAAAAAACCGTTATAGGTGACAGTTTGAACATTCGAAGTACAATTTGATCGAGAGGAAGGTGGTATGGTTGTGCTGGCTGGTAGATATGGTCTATTTAAGTTAAGATGTGCATGATTTAATGATATCATATTATGGAGTGTGTAAGGAAAGTTATAAATATATGATAACACATTAAATCCTATTGAGAGTAAAGTTGGAATAAGTGATGTTGCATTGATGGGTTGACTGACTGCCTGGATGCAACTGAGGTTGTGGATCTACTGATGTCCCATCTATTGATGTGGATCCATGACCGAGGTTGTGGATCCGCCGTTTAGTGAGGTCCTGGGCTGAAAGGATCAAAACCTCGAGGAAGAACGGTGCCCAGCTGATGATCCATGCAGTCGGAAAACTAGTCAATTGCTTACAGGTTAACGTTCTTACTTTAGGTAAGAGAACTATGTTTTGAGGTTTACAATTTAAATAAAGTTGAATATGGGATGTTGCAAAATTAACATCATTTGCAGAAATCCTTTTAATTATATTTAAGTTCAGGAACAACCAATACTGTACAATTAATTAAATGCATTTTAAAATAAGAATTTAAGAAGAGAAATAAGAATTGAAAATCATAAGTGATAGAATTGTGAGAAACAAAAATAAAAAAACAAGATGTATATGCACAGTGCATTCAGAAAGTATTCAGACCCCTTCACTTTTTTCACAGTTTGTTATGTTGCAGCCTTATGCTGAAATCATTTAAATTCATTTTTTCCCTCATCAATCTACACTCAATACCCCATAATGACAAAGAGAAAACAGGATTTTAGAAAGTTTTGCAAATTTATTAAAAAGAAAAAACTGAAATATCACATTGTCATAAGTATGCATATCCTTAACTCAGTACTTAGTTGAAGCACCTTTGGCAGCGATTACAGCCTCGAGTCTTCATGGGTATGACGTGACAAGCTTTGCACACCTGGATTTGGGGATTTTCTGCCAATCTTCTCTGCAGATCCTCAAGCCTTGTCAGGTTGGATGGGGACCATTGGTGGACAGCCATTTTCAGGTCTCTCCAGAGTTGTTCGATTGGGTTCAGGTCAGGGCTCTGGCTGGGCCACTCAAGGACCTTCACAGAGTTGTCCCTAAGCCAGTAAGCCACTCCTGCGTTGTCTTGGCTGTGTGCTTGGGGTCACTGTCCTGTTGGAAGGTGAATCTTCGGCCGGGTCTGAGGTCCTGAGTGCTCTGTTTCAGGTTTTCAATAAGGATATCTCTGTACTTTGCTCCGTTCATTGTTCCCTCAACCCTGACAAGTACCCCAGTCCCTGCTGCTGAAAACACCCCCACAGCATGATGCTGCCACCACCATGCTTCACCGTTGGGATGGTACTGGGCAGGTGATGAGCGGTGCCTGGTTTCCTCCAGACATGACGCTTAGAATTGAGGCCAAACAGTTCAATCTTGGTTTCATCAGACCACAGAATCTTGTTTCTCACAGTCTGAGAGTCCTTTAGGTGCTTTTTTGCAAACTCCAAACGGGCTTTCATGTGTCTTTCACTGAGGAGAGGCTTCCGTCTGGCCACTCTGCCATAAAGCCCAGATCGGTGGAGTGTTGCAGTGATGGTTGTCCTTCTGGAAGTTTCTCCCATCTCCACACAGGATCTCTGGAGCTCAGCCAGAGTGACCATTGGGTTCTTGGTCACCTCTATTACCAAGGCCCTTCTCCCCCAATTGCTCAGTTTGGCCAGGCGGCCAGCTCTAGGAAGAGTCCTGGTTGTTCCAAACTTCTTCCATTTAAGAGTTATGGAGGCCGCTGTGCTCTTGGGAACCTTCAATGCAGCAGAAACTTTTTTGTAGGCTTCCCCAGATCTGTGCCTCGACACAATCCTGTCTCTGAGCTCTGCAGGCAGTTCCTTCGACCTCATGACTTGGTTTGTGCTCTGATATGCATTGTCAGCTGTGAGACCTTATATAGACAGGTGTGGGCATTTCCAAATCATGTCCAATCAATTGAATTTACCACAGGTGGACTCCAATCAAGGTGTAGAAGCATCTCCAAGATGATAAAGAGAAATGGGAGGCACCTGAGCTAAATTTGAAGTGTCCTAGCAAACGGTCTGAATACTTATGTCAATGTCATATTTCAGTTTTTTCTTTTTAATAAATTTGCAAAACTTTCTGAAATCCTGTTTTCTCTTTGTCATTTTGGGGTATTGAGTGGAGGTTGATGAGGGAAAAAATGAATTTAAACGATTTCAGCATAAGGCTGCAACATAACAAAATGTGAAAAAAGTGAAGGGATCTGAATACTTTCTGAATGCATTGTATGTGCATGTATGTGCATGTATGTGTGTGTATGTGTGTATTTTTTATGGCGTAGCCCATCGGACAGACCCGTCTAGAACAGTGTTTGTCCGTCTGTATGTATGTATGTCCCCTCAAACGTATACCAATCAGAGCTGAGAATCTGGTCACATGACAGGGTGATGTGATTACGTCTGATATCATTACGTCTGATGTCATTACGTAAGCAGTAAACTGCTCGAGGTTAAAAGAAAAGTTTAGGTTAGCAAAAACAGGAAAATAATGTAAATTGCACAGTTATCTATCTATAATTCCAGTAATCTCTGTATGTCTGTGTGTCTGTGTGTTTGTCTGTGACCGCTGTTTCTCGACAACCACGGGTCCGATATACTTGAAACTTGCCAGGTATATTGCTGGGGACCCGAGGATGTGCCTTTTCAAGGTTTCATATTAATCGGACAAGTAGTTACCGAGCTATGGTGATTTAGCCGTTCGCCGTTCGCTTTGGCTTTGCGAATGGACCAAACCATTTCATGTAAATAGAGGGGGGGGGGGTTCTGTGGTCGTTGCGAATGGACCAAACCATTCATGTAAATAGAGGGGGGGGGGGGGGGTTCTGTGGTCGTTACTGCCACGTGGTTTCAAAGTTTTTTTTTGTTGTTGTTGTTTGCACGCATGTTTTTTTGCACCCACGTACGGGCACGCCCTAGGATGTTTACACACACACACCCCTACACAAATTTTTTTTTTTTTTTTGGCAAGGAACGGGCACCCACGTACGGGCACGTCCTAGTATTGTAAAAAAAGGCCTTCTTCAGGGAACAATTAATGGGTTAACAACTTACAGCTGTTCTGTAGTAAATTAAGCCTTGAAAGAGATTGATGCAAACAATTCCTACAGGTGTCCCAACCTTTGCTGATTACTTTATTACAAACCCCTGTCTGTATAAAAACAGTATTGGAACAGACTGTTATTACACCCTCTGAAGCATTATTTGGACAATATTGCACTGCAGGAAGTGGTATATTGCTATCATAATGGCGAGAAAAAGGCAATTAACAAGGAAGACAGACAGACCATTATAACCCTTAAAAGTGTAGGTCTTTCCTTTAGAGAAATTGCAAGGAAAGCCAAGGTGTCAGTGAGTACAGTTTCCTACACCATCAAAAGGCACTTGGAAACTGGAGGAAACTCTGACAGGAAGAGGTCTGGCAGACCCAAAGCCACAACAGAATCAGAAGACAAGTTTCTGAGGGTCAACAGCTTGCGTGATAGGCGGCTCACAGGACAACATCCTCAAGCACAGCTTAACACTGGTCGAAGTAAGCAAGTCTCAGTTTCAACTGTGAAGAGAAGACTTCGAGCTGCAGGTTTGACAGGTCGAGTGGCAGTAAGAAAGCCATTGCTAAGATGGCAAAATAAGAAAAAGAGGCTTGCCTGGACCATGAAGCACCACCAGTGGACTACTGAAGACTGGAAGAAGGTCTTATGGACTGATGAATCAAAATTCGAAATCTTTGGTTCATCACGCAGAGTTTTTGTGTGCCATCGAGTAGGCGAAAGGATGGTTCCTCAGTGTGTGACACCAACTGTCAAACATGGAGGAGGAAGCGTGATGGTCTGGGCTCTTTTGCTGGATCCAGAGTCGGCGACTTACACAGAGTGACTGGCACCCTGAACCAAAAGGGCTACCACAGCATTTTGCAGCGCCATGCAATACCCTCTGGTATATGCCAAGTTGGTTAGGGGTTCATCCTACAGCAAGATAATGACCCTAAACACACCTCCAGGCTTTGTCAAAACTACCTTCGAGGAAAAGAACAAGACGGCAGGCTTCAAATAATGGAATCAGCACAGTCTCCAGATTTAAACCCCATCGAGCTGGTTTGGAATGAACTGGACAGAAGGGTGAAAGCAAAGCAACCTACAAGTGCAACACATTTGTGGGAACTTCTGCAACAGTGTTGGGAAGAACTTCCCGAACAATATTTGATTTCCATTGTAGAAAGAATGCCACGAGTGTGTTCGGCGGATATATCTGCAAAAGGTGGCGACTTTGCTGAGTCAAAAATTTAAATTAAATTTTGTTAAACAAAATGATTCTATGATTTCTTTTTTTTAATCTCCAATTGTTTATTTGTTCTTTGCTTAATTTCAGAGTACATTGAGACATTAAACGGCGTAAATTTCAATAAAAACTGGAAAAATTGAGGTGTTCTAAAAATTTTGACCGGTAGTGGATATGATGTCATTACGGCGTAACACCCGCTCACTTCGAGAGCTGCAGGAAAGATCATTCCTCTTTGGGGTACATAGATTACAGTCGATCTATGGTTGGGTCTCAAGAACATTGGGTGTGTGTTCATTTACCAAGTTTCTTGTGGAGAGATCGCCAAGTGGTTTAAGCATTCGAGCAAGCACTCCATTCAAAACAGTTAAGGAACGGCTAGCTTGGCATGCGCAAGCTAGCTGCTTGGTAAATGAGCACACCTCCAAACCTTGTGGGGTATATAGATTACAGTAGAACTTCGCTCAGTTCTGCAAGTTAAACTTACCTCATGGATGTCGAGATTTCTCAAAAAATTCTTTGTTTAAGGTTATAAGCAGCATGAGCGACTGTTAAAAAAGCTAAACATATGTGTTTGTGGTTTATAATATTTTACAAGCCCGTCTACGCCGCTGTTACACTTTTGGTCTTGTTTTTGCATACAAGATCGAGGCTCGTGTAGTCAGAGAGCCTACTACACTCTATTTCAACCCATAGCATACAAAAGGTTTGACCCCCTAGAGTTGTTGGGGGTATCAAGCTGAGTAAAAAAAAGTATGTAAGATTGACCCCCCCTGCTGGAACTAGTCACCAGACCCCCCTAAAATGACCCCAATAATGGGTTATTTCAACCCATCTCATACATGGACCAAATTTGGTTACAATATAGTGTCATGTCAGGACATTACAAAAATGTCAAATCTAACAACTTACCCTGCTGGAAAGGTGATGTTAGACCCCCCGCAAAGTACCCCCCAAAATGGGTTATTTCAACCCATCTCATACATGGACCAAATTTGGTCACAATATAGTGTCATGTTAGGACATTACAAAAACATCAAATCTAACAACTTACCCTGCTGGAAAGGTGATGTTAGACCCCCTGCAAAGTGCCCCCCCCTAAAAACGGGTTATTTCAACCCATCTCATACATGGACCAAATTTGGTTACAATATAGTGTCATGTCAGGACATTACACAAACATCAAATCTAACAACTTACCCTGCTGGGTAGGTGATGTTAGACCCCCCGCAATCTCCTATTGCATATACGAACCAAATTTGGTCACGATGTACAAATATAACAAATCTAACGTTACCCTTCTGGAAAAGGTGGGTGATGTTAGACCCTTCCTCAAAACAATCTACACACAAAATACATGATACTTCAAATATATAAACTCACCATCAGTCAATGAGGATTACTATTTATTATCACAAGACTCAAACATAAACGAAACATGACTTCCTGTCAGCAACAGAGCTCTTATTTTAGGGAAGACATCATGATTTATCGTTGTTTTAAAATTCATTTAAAACAATAAATGATACAGGAATAGGTCATTGGTGTGGTCATCAGCATCATCATCAGCGTGGTTTATTAAGTTTATTAAGGCTACACAGAGAGAAATGTTTACACAGCTTGTGTACAATTTTACACATTTCTGATGTTAAAATAGAACTCCAAAACTGTTATGTAAACATTTACATAGGACCTGATATGTAAAATTTTACTAATTAATTATGTTAAATTTTACATAATTCATATGTAAAAAAAAATTACATATCTCTTATGTAAACTTTTTGCACAGTAATTATGTAAAAATAGAACTCCAAAACTATAATAAATAATATATTGTTTACTGAACTAATTATGTAATTCGCGATTCCCGGTGCACACGAAGCGGTGAGATGCTGTCATAAATATCTGCCAATGTTACCGTAGTGCAGTTCAATCTGAGGATCCTGACTTAACGACTGTGTGACATGAATCCTACTTGATTTTTGCTTTAATTATCATCGTGTCGGCAAATTTGAAATAATCACAGCATTCTACAGTGTATGTGAGTCATAATAATTGCAAAAGAGAATGTATAATTACCTTCAAACCATGCAAAATCGGCAGACATTTATGACAGCTTCTCACCGCTTCGCGTTCACCGAAAAAAAATGGCGACGGGAATGGCGACTCTAACATAATTAGTTCAGTAAAAGAAAATCGGCCTTTACTTAATATTTATGTATTTTACAATATTCACAACACGTTTTGTAACAAAAAAACTTTAGTAAACTCCCTTGATTACATAATAAATGTGAATATGACAAGTTTACACAAAAGTTATGCTCTATTATTGTACATACTATTAGGCCTATGTTATACTTTTACAAAATAATGAGAAATGAAAGAAAACATAACTTTCTTTACATTATTTTGTGTAAAAGAATACTAAACTCTGTAAAATGCCAATGTTACATTACAAATGTGTAATATGAAATTTACGCAAAAGTTATGTTCCATTTTGGTACATAAAATTGGGTTAGTTTTACCGAATAATGTTAATGAAAGAAACACATAACTTTTTTTTACATATCGTTTTCTCTGTGTATAGTTTTCCATGCCCATGGAGTGGGATAGATGTGTGTAAAATATAATGTTTTACAGGCCAAAGTCCAATTGAGATTCAAACATGTTCCATGAACCAAAAAGCAAGTGAGAGTCATTATTCTGACGTTCTCCAAGAAGGCCCTATTTCATGTACATCGAGTCCTTTCACCACTGGTCTCAACAAATGTTTCAAATTGAATTGCTTAAGTTTAAAGAGTCTGTGCATCATTCATCGTTTTCTAAGTTTGAAACCACTAATAAAATGTTAACCAATGAAAACTCTTTATGTCAAGGTAACTTCATATCTGTGAAGTGTTTTTCTTGCTCTTAGTTTACTCCTCGTCATCCTCGCTGTCGCCGCTTTCATCTTCGCTGTCGCTGCTTTCATCCTCGCTGTCGCTGCTTTCTCCTTCGCTGTCGTTGCTTCCACTTACCACTTCTGCAATACAAAAGAAGCAAAAAAATACGGTCAGATCAAATATAAATGTATATGATTTGCTACCTTTTGGAATGATGAGTTTTCAAGAGAACATTTTACATTGAGACAAATTCAATCCTTTTAGCAATCCCTTTCACTTAAGTAAAATTCATGCTCAATTCTTTACCCAAGAATAGATCCTCATCACTTATCAAAATGTGCGATATAAACCCTGATAAAACATACAATGTATGATTTGTATCTTATCGCTTGCATATTAAACTTTCAAAAGTAAAGATGAAGTTTATTCATCACCCTTAAGTCAATTTTGCTTACCTTGGTCATGACTTTCTTGGATAAGATCAGCTTCTGGCCGTACAAGATCCACAGACGGTGGTGATTCTTCGCCCTCAAACCACACCAGTTTGTAGCTACCATCTACTTCTTTCCATCCATGGCCTGTTGGTGAAGTGGGTGCCTGGACAGACCTCGTAGCGGATAACCACCGACGTGCTACTAGACTGGTGCGAAGTATCTTCTGGTTCAAAGAGCGTGAGCAAGGAGGTAAAGAGCTTCCATCCAACCTCTGGATGCATGAAATACTGCGCTGACCTTTCTTGGGCTTGTATTTCTCTACAAACATCTGAAATCGCACTTCATCGACAGAGGACATCTTCTTCTTCCCATACATCTCACAGACGAACTTTTCCACTGTGGAAATGGTGCCTCTCTCAATGTCTGTCTCACGACCTAGGGCGATGAAAGCTGATTGGGCCGCTTCGTTCTTCTCTAGTAGTTTCAAGGGACGAACTTTACCCTTCCTGCTGAATGAAGTTGTCCTGACACTGTCAATGTCCTGACATGACACTATATTGTGACCAAATTTGGTCCATGTATGAGATGGGTTGAAATAACCCGTTTTTAGGGGGGGGCACTTTGCGGGGGGTCTAACATCACCTTTCCAGCAGGGTAAGTTGTTAGATTTGATGTTTTTGTAATGTCCTAACATGACACTATATTGTGACCAAATTTGGTCCATGTATGAGATGGGTTGAAATAACCCATTTTGGGGGGTACTTTGCGGGGGGTCTAACATCACCTTTCCAGCAGGGTAAGTTGTTAGATTTGACATTTTTGTAATGTCCTGACATGACACTATATTGTAACCAAATTTGGTCCATGTATGAGATGGGTTGAAATAACCCATTATTGGGGTCATTTTAGGGGGGTCTGGTGACTAGTTCCAGCAGGGGGGGTCAATCTTACATACTTTTTTTTACTCAGCTTGATACCCCCAACAACTCTAGGGGGTCAAACCTTTTGTATGCTATGGGTTGAAATAGAGTGTAGTAGGCTCTCTGACTAGTGTAAGAGTTAACATTAATCACAAAAAAAACAAACGGACACATAAAAAACATATAATAAAGGGAGCAGGAGACAAGATGGGGAGAGAGAGGGTAGCACACAAGTACAACAGTGGAGAACAGGGACATCAGGAGATCTGTGGGAGGGAGAGAGGAGGAGGCATTGGAATGGGGGGGGGGGGCGGAGGGTGGGTGGTGGGAGAGGTATAAAACACATGGACACTGCTAGGACTTCAAGGAAAGAAGTCGGTATTTCACAAAAAGTGGATCTTGGGTGAAATTAACGGGGGTAGAAAAGATCAAGGTTTTGGATGGGGGAAGATAAGAGATGATGGTGAACAGCTGTTTTAAAGACCTGGAGGGAGGAGTGGGATTGAAGAGAGCGAGGGAGTTTGTTCCAGCGGCGGGAGTAAAGAGGAATGAAAGAGTGAAGGTGAGCAGTGAGTCTTGATTTTGGCAGTTTCACCAGAAGAGGATTGCTGGCAGATATTGTGCGACCTGTAGGAATATTAAGGGGACAGAGCACAGACAGAGCTGGGGGAGCTAGGCTGGAGAGGATTCGGGAGAAGACGGAAAGACCACCATCCTGCCTGCGGTGAGGGAGTGAAAGGCCCTCAGAGTTAGCTTCACCGTGGGAGATTCCAATAATTCTGAAAGCTTTGGTTTCAACAGCTTGAAGTCGAGCCAGGTGTGAGGCAGGAGCACCAGCCCAGAGGGGAGAGCAGTATTCCATTGAGTTGCAGATGAAAGCCTTGTATGTGGTGAGGAGCTCAGGTGTGCCAAGGAAGGACTTCGCATGACGGAGGATGCCCAGTCGGCGACTGGCTTTGGAGGCCAGCTTGGAAATGTGGTTTTCCCAGGAAAGATCATGGCAGATAGTGAGACCCAAAAGCTTGAGTGACAGAACTTCTTGGAGAGGATTGCTGAGAAAGTAGATGGGAGGGTTTCCAGTTGGTCTTTTCAGAGAGACATAGTAAGGGTGTGAGATTTGTCAGGATTGAAAGACATGTTCCACTTGTATGACCACTTTGTGATTTTGTCCAGGTCTGCAGAGAGTGAGGAGGCTGCAGATTGCCGATCTGAGGGATGAGGTATTGAGCGGCAGAGAGTGGAGTCATCAGCAAAGAGATAGAGAGGATTTTCCAGAGAGTGGGAGAGATCTTTGATGAAGACCAGAAAAAGCACAGGGCAAAGAACACTGCCTTGGGGAACTCCAGCCCAAACAGGCAGGGGAGATGAGAGAAATCCATTCAGGGCCACACGTTGACTACGACCAGAGAGGAAGTCCGCAAGCCATGCATGGAGATTTCCATGGATACCAAAGGAGGAGAGTTTGGTGAGCAGAGCGGGGTGCCAGACCGTATTGAAGGCACGTGATATGTCAAGGGAGACAGCTCTGATTTCCTGTTTGGCATTGAGGACCTCCATCCATTGTTGAGACAGCAGAAGCACCATGTCCTGTTACGGATTCGTCACTTCCGTCTTTGTGGTTTTCGTCCACTGGAAGCATTTGTAGTTCCATGTACTATTATTGTTATAGTTTGAGTGAAATGGAGATAACTGTCTTCAAAAGGAAAAATTAGTGTTTCAAAAGAAAAACGAAATGGATCGGGAGAAACCGGAAGAAGAAGAAGAGGAGGAGGAAAAAAGCGAAGCAAGTGAGGTGGGGAGAAAGGCCGAGCTGTTTTGAGGTATCGAGCGGGCGAACGTTGGCCACGAGCGACTATTGGTTTTCCCGGGAAAGGGATTCCTGTGACAGAGTGGTTATCGCTGTGACAGATAAACCTGCGTGACGGGTTTTGTGGTTGATTCCGAAGTGAATCGTTCTTGGAGAGCAGGTACGCCTCCATTACGGGCCTGTCCACCATTTCACCTCGCTCCAGCCATTTCACCGCGCCCAGCCGTTAGCCTGGTTCGCGTGTGTAGCGTGGATTTCGATTGGGAATTCGCGGTTCTCTGTTTGGGAGACGCTGAACGTTCATACCAGCGTCATTGTCTGGTGAACTGAAGGTGTGAATCCCCAGTCGCCTTTTGGGTGCACCTTTGCCTGACCGACTTCGGCCCGACACCCACCCATCGGCTCTTCGGCAGTGTCGACTGTCAGCCGACCGGGGTTCTGGTCTCGATACGACCTTTTTCTTGTGATCACCGGAGCGTGGGTCGACTTTGACCTGGTGCTGGGACAGTGACTTTGGGGGTGTTACATTTCGCTCACGTGGAGCATGAGTTATCGAGTTAAGAAACTGGTGGTACCATCATAGGAATTATATGGTATTTTGGTTGTGCAATTCAAGTATATTGTACTTGTGCTGTTATTATTATGCGATACTAATATAATACTTGGTTTTTGGTAACAACTGATTGGTGTGATTTCACCATTGGTCATTGGCACACATAATAGCACATCTTTCTGCCGTGACTCCTTTTGGGGCTTGGAGGTACACCGTGATCGGGGTTTGGGGAAGATCACGTAACAGTCCAGAGGAGAGTGACCTGGTCTGAATCCAAATTGATGATCAGAGATCAAGCTATTGGAGAAGAGGAAGGATTTGATATCCAAAGCAATGATGGATTCCATGACTTTGCTGTTAATTGGGAGAAGGCTGATTGGTCTGGATGGAGGGGGAACAAACACCAGAAACAGATTTGACCAGACGCCACCAGGATTTGGAAGAGGGAGACAGGTTTGAGAGTGGAGAGATATTGTCTCCTGGCTCTCCTGAGGGTAGACACACACATGTTTCGGGTTTTGTGAAAGGAACTGAGATTTCCTTCCGTTGGATTTGCCTTCCAGGAGGCGAAGGCAAGTTGTTTCAGGGCAACTGCCTCACCACAAGATTCAGTGTACCATGGACGGGAGGAAGGGTATGACAACTGAAGACGAGATGGGATAAATCTGTGCATGAGAGTGCAATTCACTTTGGAAGAATTCCCAAGATGAGTTGATGTCAGAGGCAGTAGAGATGGGAGACCAGTCCAGATGATTGATGGCTGCCTGAAGACCATGCCAGTCGGCCTGAGTGAAATGCCAGACTCGTCGACGCTGAGGAGGCTCTCTGAGAATGGCCAGAGAGATGTCCACTTTAACAAGGAAATGGTCAGAAGAACCGATTGGAGCAGAAGAAGAGCAGCAGACATTTGCAGGGAAGTTAGTCATAATCAAGTCTAGAAGAGAAGATACTCCATTGACTGAGATCCTGTTTGGGAAATTGACAGATTGTGTCAGTCCCAGTGAGTCGCAGAAGTCCTTTGCTGAGGTGCCCTGGCTGGTGAGAGAGGTACCCACACCCAGCCAGCTGGCATGATGGCAGTTGAAGTCGCCACATATGAGGAAGAGAGAGAGTTGGGATGAGTGGATAGATGTTGGTCCATGTTGTGAGACAGGGAGTTGTATATGGAGTCATCACTGTTTGGTGGACGGTACAGAACACATATGAACAAAAGGTGGGAGCGGAGAGGAAGCCGTAGCCAGAGGTACTCCTGGGGGTGGGGTGGAGAGGGGGCAGTGCAGGGAGAGTGAGGAAGAGTTTTTGATAAAGATAGCAACCCCACCACCAGGGCGAGGCTCAGGTCTATCATACCGGTGGAGGAGTAACCAGGAAGAGATATTAAGGAATCAGACATCTTGAAGGAGGAAGGGTTCTGTTGTGTGTGTGTGTGTGTGTGTGTGTGTGTGTGTGTGTCTGTGTGTGTGTGTCTGTGTGTGTGTGTGTGTGTGTGTGTGTCTGTGTGTGTGTCTGTGTGTGTGTTTGTGTGTGTGTGTGTGTCTGTGTGTGTGTCTATGTGTGTGTTTGTGTGTGTGTGTGTGTGTGTGTGTTTGTGTGTGTGTGTGTGTGTGTGTGTGTGTCTGTGTGTGTGTGTGTGTGTGTGTGTGTCTATGTGTGTGTTTGTGTGTGTGTGTGTCTGTGTGTGTGTCTATGTGTGTGTTTGTGTGTGTGTGTGTGTGTGTGTTTGTGTGTGTGTTTGTGTGTGTGTGTGTGTGTGTGTGTCTGTGTGTGTGTGTGTGTGTGTGCCTTCCTATGTTTATTCTCATCCCATTTTTGTTTAGAATAAAAACCCCTGTTGGTGTCAGGTTGTTAATTGTGTTCTTGGGTTCAAACCTTCTCTATTGAGATTATGAATGCAATTCCTACATATTGGATATTTTTTTAACTCTATGACTATTAAGATCTTTTTCTTAACCTTCATTTCTTTTTCCATTATAGTATCGTGTACATCTCCTATCTGTGCGCCAAAAGTAAAATGGTGCAGAAATGACGTCTGCCATGCTTATCGAGAATGTTTATCGTCGACACCTGGGAATGATAAAAACAGGTGTCCAAACAATGAAACATTTTATTCAACAACATAACATACCTCTCGTACAGATGCGCTCCGTACTCACAGCAGTTGATTTTGCTGAAGAGGTTTGTGGGTAAGGAATCAACACAGATCCGTTGAGCCTTTTCCTGTTATGTGGCTCAAAGTAACAAGTCATAGGCAAAGGACAAAAGGAAAGTGAGACCGACAAAGCGGTCAGACTAAAATCTGAATAAGAACAGGGCGGTGAGGAGGGTGCAGGTCAGAGTTCGGAGGTTAATGACCCTCCAGGGGACGCCAACAAACGAGGCATTTAGAAAATCAACAAGCAATCCCCGCGCCCCCCCCCCCCCAGGGTCCTCTGCCTCATACCCCTCATACCCACTCTCGTCAACCTCTACACCTCTTTCTCTCTCCCCTGCTCTTACCCCAACTCCGCCTCTCTACCACTACCTTTCATATCTTCTCCCCTTTCACGGGTTCCTCCTGAGGCCTTATCAGCAGTCCTGTCGCACGCCAACTGTCGATGCATGAATTGTTGATCTTCAGGCAGGTGTAGCACCACTGTTCCTTACACGCTCTCTCTTTCTTGATTGTAGCGGTGGCACCCAATCTATCCTTGCTCGTGGGTGCAGGTGACAGGGAGGTGCAAAGAAAGGGCTCGGTTTGTGGATTTCAGGTGAAAGCAAACCCAGTTGTGCAGGTGCTGATAAGTTCACCGGACCACACCTCTCGGTCAACATTCTTTGGTTATGCCTTAATCTGGCATATTTATTGAGCTGCACAAAGGTCCGTTGCAAAAGCTGCAACAAAGGCCTCTGATCTTGTTAACATTAACCGAGGATCAGGAGGTCAGCCTTACAACACGGACTCACGAGGTCCAGGATACGAGGACCATTCAATAGGTAACGATCAAATGCGAGCAGAAGGATGAAGAAAAGACTTCGTCCTTTTACTTTTTGTTTGTCGACATTGTTCTTCGGGTTCTGTACAGGAACGAGGCTCATGGAAGAGCTCATTGCTCTATTTATACCACACTTACGCGTTTACATGTAAACTCTGATTATGAAACGGACTCCTTGAAGAAGGTATGCCATGGTTTCTGAGGAAGGGTATTTGTGAAGACACACCTGATCTGGAAGTATCTTCACCTTCATGAAGCTCTTCAGTTTTAAGGGGGAAAAACACAGTCAAGACACATTGACAGATCCTCCACTTCAATACATCTTTATCGCTTTCTATCCTTGAGAAGCCAATCAGTTATACCTTTTTTAAACTGTAGTCGTCATCGTCATTTTGTGTGCAGAATACGACTGCTGCTTTGTGACATTTGCTGGGGGACCCCTGTGCCGCTGATGCAGTGCCCCCTGTAGGTTAGAGCTGGAATTTTTTCAATCTGCATGCGACAACAAGCCGACTCTCCGTGTGATATTTAATGTTCACAAACTAATGCCAGCAGATGGGACAACCGTGGTTTAACATGCATTTGAAGGACCGCACGTACAGTGAAGCCTCACCCTGCATGGGTAACTCCAGGATAACAGTTTATAGTTAGCCTGAGATCCGAAACCAGGCAACACAGCTCGGAGGGGAGTGTGCGTACCTCTAGGCTATCTTATTAGCCTTTGACTGTAGTTATCTAATTCGTTTCCTCTTGGGATAAAAACATCATTTTTCCAAAGACCTGCCAAATGAAAACTATGTGGGTTACAAAGAGGTAAAGGAAAAATTTTGGAGGTTAGAAAACGATGAATGTTCCTAGAGTGAATAATGCATTCCTCAACTTTTAAATATTTGTAATCTTCAAAGAATAAAGTATATAAAACAAGCATTCTGAGTATTGCGCTGCAATACATGTCCCCTACCAAAGTTCAAAGTGCCATAACTTTGCCAAAAATGATCGAATATGCAAATTTATGCACGGTTGATGCTGGTTTTCAAACTTGATCTGAGGTATGCTGAGAGACATGTGTGTCACGCCTCGCCTCGTTGATAAGCCCGCAACGTCGCTCCGTGGAGCGGCCTGCACGTATTGCACTGTGTGAATTATATAATTACCAACTCACGGTCTGAGGTACGAGCGATTCAAGAGATATCCATTTTTAAAAAATATTTTCGTTTAATTAACGATATCTGCCAAACCACGTGTCCTATCGCAAATTCCAAAATGACATTTTAGTAGACTGACATGCTGAACAGATCTGTGAAGGTTCCCCTCGATTGGATCAAAAATGAGGGAAGGGCTCGGTTTTAAAGGTTCATGCTTAAAAACGTCATAACTCTGAAACCATGTGACGCATGACGTCATGGTCGTTCACTTTTTTGTTCGTCGTGTGTATGCGATTCTGCCTGCAAAGTTTGGGCTCGATCTGTTTAGCCGTTGCAGAGAAAAAGGGGTTTCGTGTTTTCACAAAAAACACTATGGCGGCCGAACCACGTGACCTGTGACGTCATAATTACCATTAAAATATTCTACAGACTGAGTCCCCCCTACGGTGAAAATTTGATCTCAATCGGTCCAATTATTGCAGAGAAATTGGTTTTTAAAGGAAATTAAAACTTAAAATGGCACTGAGTTAAGGATCATCAGAATTATCAGAATTACCAAAGTTCACAGTGCCATAACTTTGTCAAAATTGATGGAAACGTCGTGTGAAGTTCGAACTTGACCTGTAACTTATCATGAGGAAACCATGTGCCAAGTTTGAAATCATTAGCATTAAGTGTTTAGAAAAAAAGTCCGGAAAGCTGTTCTTTGCATGACGGACTGACGGACTGACAGACTGACGGACTGACGGACTGACAGACGGAGGGACTGACGGACTGACGGACGGAGGGACGGAGTGCAAACCTATAGTCCCCTCCGGTGTACACCGGTAGGGGACTAATAAATCAAGTTTTTATCATAATATTTGTGATTGAATGTTATTTCCAATAGACTCCACATTGTCACTCCTTTGAATTGCTAATAATACCAACCACCTTTAGAGGCCATTTTTCCCCACAGAGCAGGGTTTGGCTTTTATTGGGCACCTTGGTCCCCTTTTTGAAGCAATGTTTTACGGCCGGATGCCCTTCCTTCCACCAACCCTGTTAGTCGCCTCTGACGACACACAGGGAATTACCAGTGAACTGGGACTCAATTTGCCGACCTAGGGAAGGATGACAGGCTGAGTCAACCCCTCTGGTGTTAATTCAGCGATCGACCGGGATTCGAGCCCAGGAGCATTCGAATTTGGGAGAGCACCTGTCAGTGTGCATACATTCAAGATTCCCCCAAAGTGTCTCTGCGAATACGCATCGGCTATCCGAGGTCGTTGTTTTCAGGTCATTGAATGACCTGGGGGCCCTCTTGTTCCTTAAGAAAACCTCATTAGAGGTGGCACGGATTAAAGTCCAGGCTTATTGGTGGCCAGAGGAGACCTTCATCAAAGCGTGCAGAGAAGCGGTTTGAGATGATCCTGGCACTGAGTCAGGAATGAAGGTAATCCAAGACATTTATCCTTGGTGTACGAGCGTGCCCCCATCCTCTTTGAACTGTTGGCGTCCCATCAGAAAACGTTTTTAAGTTGTCTGTGGCATTTTCTAGTAGTCATACCTTTCGATATAGCCATGAAAAAATAATGGCCAAATCACTCCGTTTGGAGGGCTGGTCGGATAGCCTAGGCCCTCGGGGTATGTCCACTCAGACCAGACCAACAGATTTAGGGGATGAAGTGGTGTGGTTAAAAAAAAAATGGGACAGCAAACAAAACTTTGGTCTTTCTTTTGTATCGTGGAATCATTTTTATGTTTGCATGGTTAAAGTTGTGCATGTTGCACCGCCATCTGCAGGCAGGAACGAAGAGGGTCATCGTGAGTGTCCTTTTCTTCATGTAATTCGAGATCAATTTGGGGATTTTGGAAACACCTATAGAGTGGCATTAACTGTCATTACAATTAGTGCTTCTTCAATGCTATTACCCTTGCCAGAGGAGAGGGAATTGCATTCAGGCCCGTTTGTTTGTCTCTATTGAAGGTATTGATTTTGGGTCCGTTTGTTCACCAGAGGAAAGGGTAAAGAAGCCTTTTGATTTTGAGGTCAAAGGTCATCTTGAGGTCAAATTTATAAAATCATAAATTTTCGTCTGAAAAATTGTCCATTTTTAACTTATTAACTTGGAAATTAAACAGCAATTGCAGAATGCATCATTGAATTGGAGGGCAAATATTTTTGAGGTCAAAAGGTCAAAGGTCAACTCAAGGTCAAATTTCTCACATCAATTTTCATCTGAAAAATAATTTATTTACATCCGATTGAACCGAGCTTTGATTAAGATCGTCAATTTAAATCTCAATGAATTGGACAATATGATGTATCCATGGCAACTTTTTGGTTGGGGAGGGGGGGGGGGATGGATTTTGCTCTGCACGACATCTTTCTTGCGTGTTTTTTTGTGTTGTTTTTTTGATTGCTGGTCTGTTACTTCCGCCACCAAAGGTAGACTGAGGTTATGTTTTCCCCCAAATCTCTTTGTCTGTTTGTCTGTCTGTGATCAATATATCTCAAAGTTGTGGACGGGCTCGATCTAAACTTGGTGAATAGGTTGAGTGTGTGACAAGGACAAATCAATTCAATTTTGGTGACTATTCAAATCCAGATCTGGATCAGAGAATGATTTTAGTGATTCTTCACCATTAAGTGAAGGGGCTAAAACCGACACCCCATCCGCCCCCACACCTCCATCTGCCCCCTCCCAGCAGTGGCGTATCTAAGGTATGGCAGGTATGGCACGTGCCCTGGGTGCCACTTGAAGAGGGGCGCCACTGAGCAGTTTCTATTAAAGTCAGACAAGCCATCCTCGGATAGTGAAAAAATAATTTTCTTCAGATGTATGATCTGTCTTTGATTATCATGGGTGAGAAGCACTAGGATGGCGAGATTGTTAAACCACTTATATAAATTATTAGGTAAAAATACAGTGCTGGGAGCTACATGACCAGATACCTCACAGTACCACTGCTCAGTGCCAACTGGCAGTAAGACCATTCTCCTGCGCAAACTAGGGAGGTAGTCTAGAATTTTGTGCAAAATCTGTGAAATTTAATGTTCTTATTAAAAGTGCCATTTCCTTATTTCAGAGCATTGTGTAAGAAGACCATGAAACGTTTCTTCACGATGAAGAAGGAAAGTGGAGCTGAAGGACGGAAGAGACGAAAGTTGGAGATGGAGGAAGCCAAGAAGTCGAGCAAGTTCTTCATGCCCTTCTTTGAAAAGCCTGGAACAAGTTGTTCGACACGTTCCATGGAGTCGCCTGCACCTGCTACAAGTTTGTTAGAATCCGAAGGTGGATCAAGTACAAATGCGTCACAAGCCGAGGAGGAAGTCAAGTCAGATAAATCCAAGTATGACGAGATTAAAATTGAGGCTGCCAGAGAGAACGTGGACATGACAGGAGGGGAAGACGATGGTGGTGGTGGTGATGTTGAGTTTATTGACGAGATTTTACCTGACGAGATTGAACCTGATGACACTGAACTGGATGGTGTCGAAGAGCCTCGAACTGTCATACCAGAAGTGATTGAACAGCATGACATTGGACTTCTGAAGTTCGACAAGGATACTGGAAAAGCAATTCTGCCTGACGCGTTGAGAACAGAAATAATAAAGCTGGGTTCGAAGTATTTCCAGAACAGTGAGGGGCCTTTCTTACCAACAAATAACCACTCAATGAACAAAACTTGGTTCAAGAGGAAATTGGGCAATGGTCGTGGTGAGGAAGTGACTCGCTCATGGCTGGTCTAGTGGTCTATTCCCCTTCTAAAAAGTCTGCATTTTGTATCTGTTGTCTTCTCTATTCCCGTTCCCAGTCAGACCATCAATCCTCATTGGAGAAGGAAAGTGGATTCAACCAGTGGAAAGCACCTGAAAGGATTAGTGTTCATGAAAATGCTAAGAATCATTGGGAGTGCTTCACACAGTGGAAAGAAATGGAAAGAAATTTAGCTGAAAACAGAGGAGTTATTGACGCAGAACTTCAGTCACAGATTGAGAAGGAAAAGCAGAAGTGGTGTGATATCTTGACGAGAATCCTTCACTGCATAAAATTCCTTGCGACTCAGAACCTGGCTTTGCGAGGACACAGGGAGTCACTTCATCTGGACGATGACTCCAATGTGGGAAATTTCCTTGGCTTACTGAAACTATTGGCCATCTTTGACCCTGTCATGAAAGAACACCTCACTCGTGTGGAAAGTCATCCTGGATCAATCTCTTATCTTTCACCGGGTGTCCAGAACGAATTCATCCACATGATGGCATCCACTGTTCGCCAGAGTTTACTGAGAAGCATTCGTAAAGCCAAGTACTATGGTCTCATGTTCGACTCGACTCCTGATCAGGCACACCGTGAGCAGATGTCAGAAGTAGTGAGGTACGTGGAAGTTGATTTTGGGAGGAAAACAGTCCGTGTTAGTGAGTCCTTCCTTGGTTTCATCCAGCTAAGCCAGAAGGATGCTGAGAGCTTGGTTGAAGACATCTTGAAACAGCTAGAAAAGGACGAAATGGAGCTACAAGATTGTTGGTCACAGTGCTATGACAACGCTGCTGTGATGGCTGGACACAGAAGTGGTGTTCATCAAAGAATAAATGAGAAAAACAACCTGGCAGTGTTTGTGAATTGTGACAATCACTCACTCAACTTGGTGGGTGTACATGCAGCCAAGCAGGATACAATGATGGTCACGTTTTTTGGAACCATCGAAGCTCTCTACGTGTTCTTCTCTCGTTCAACACAGCGCTGGGAAAAACTCAAAAACGCCGTGCCTGTGGTTGTTAAGTCGGAGTCCGAAACCAGGTGGAGTGCAAGGACAGAAGCAGTGAAGCCTGTCAACAAGTACCTTGAGAAGATGCTTCAAGTTCTCCAGGACATGATAGACAATGAAAACGAGACCAGTGAAACAAGAAGTGACGCCAGGCAGCTGTATAACCGCATGTTGAGTTACGATTTTCTGACTTTGCTCGGATTTTGGAACAAAGTACTCATTCGCATTGACCATATTCAAAAGAGGCTGCAGGATCCTAGCATGAACTTCCACGACGCTGCCCTGGATTTGAAAGCCCTCCGAGATCATTTTGATGATGAAAGAGAAGTGTTGGTCAGTGAGTCACTCGAAGGACTCGGTCTCTGTCAAGAATGGAATATTGAAGTTGAAAGACGTCAGAGACGAAAGAAACGAATGGCTGATGAGAACTCGAGAGACTCTGAGTTAACAGCCAAGGAGGAAATGGAAAGAGTCATGAAGGGAACACTCAACCGTCTTCACAGAGAAATGGATGAAAGGTTCGCTCGTTTGCACGACACTGACGCCAAGTTTGGGTTCCTTCTCGATGTCGAGGGACTGTGTAACGACCGTAACGACCTAAAGAAGAAGTGCGAAAATTTGGGCGAATTGTTCAGCTTTGATGTTGATGGACAGCAGCTATATGAAGAAATTTTGGATTACAGAATGTTGCTATCAAGTCGGGCCAACATGAAAATAT
Source organism: Myxine glutinosa (assembly GCF_964187855.1). Lineage (NCBI taxonomy): Eukaryota > Metazoa > Chordata > Myxini > Myxiniformes > Myxinidae > Myxine > Myxine glutinosa. The sequence goes on from NC_136268.1 coordinate 48,781,740, forward strand.
CAAGACCTGAAGAGCTTCTCGAATTAATTGTTCAGTATGGAGATGAGAGAGTCTTCCCCAATCTTCGCATTGCTATTCAGATAATGCTAACCATCGCAGTTTCCATCGCCAGCTGTGAGAGATCGTTCAGCAAGTTAAAACGAATACTTTCGTATTTGAGAGCCTCCATGGGTCAAGGCAGACTCTGTGATCTTGCTTTGCTGAGTGCAGAAAGAGAAGAAACTGAAAAAACTGACTTTGAGCACATCATAGACCAATTTGCATCAGTGAAAGCAAGGAAGGTGCAGTTGTAATTTTCATGTAGTGCCATAATTTGTTAATTAAAAGATTAACGAGCTTGACTTGTATTTTTGAGCTGATTTTATGGTAAAGTTATCGAAAAGATGGGTGTCAGATGTTTGGACAGGGGCGCAATTTCAGCGCTTCCCATAGGTGCTATTTTCTGTAGATACGCCCCTGTCCCCCAGACATATATATATATAACATGTTATATATACAGGGTGAGTCAAAGGTAGCACCCGATTTCTGTTTATATATATATATAAATATATATATATATATAAATATATATATATATATATATATATTGTTGTGGATTTGAGAAATTGTTGTGTAAATTGTTGTGTAAATATCACCCTCTGTAAAATGTAATGAATTGTTGTAAATACCTCCAAGTGTAAAAGATCAAAGGGCATCCGCCTAGTTATTTCATATACCACACGTAGCCAATCATATATCCTTCTTTTACAGTTATCTCCTTATTCTATGTAGGTTAAGGCTCTGTTCCCACTAGTTGACATTCTCCATTGCACCAAATGAAATAAGGTAGATCCCCTTTCATTTCCAAAGCCCCATTCCCGAAGCCTCGATTGCCAACTGCATTCGCCGCCATTGCCATGTGCTCCAGCTCGGAGAAGAAAGGCGTGTCTCCACCTCGTCATAGAAAGGAGGAGTGAGTCGGCCCCGCTCAACCAACCCAGCCAAAGGGGTTTGGCTTGAGCGGGCGGAGAAAGAACGATCGGGGAGGTTCAAAAAGGTTAGAGGGTGGGGCTATATATAACCCACGAGAGACGCGCAAGGGATGAGTCGAGACGAGCTTCAGAGAGAGACGGGAGACACGTCCTGAGATGAGCCAGAGAAGCGGCAGATGAGCATCAGCCTTGAAATCCACCACCACCAGCTTGGAGCCACGCAGCCTTGACTCCGCCAGGGTGCTCGTATCGCGGCAGCCCGCACGACCGCAGCTAGGGCGTTGACGGCGGCTGCTGGACGTGCCGATCGAGGAAGGGCGGCGGCTGCTGACTCCCGGGCCGACCGTGCTCCGGTTCGAGCGGAGCGTTCCTCTCCTTCCAGTCCTTTCATTCCTGCCTGCAATTTCCCCATTCGTGTGAGTTTGCTCGTAGTCTGTTTTGTGTGTCTTGTCCTGGGGTATTAATTAAGACTGCATAGTAAGCTAAGGTGCACTGTGTCCGCTTCTTCTTCTTCTTCTTCTTCTTCTTCTGTTTTTACTTTATTATCCTTCCTTCTCCTTGGTTCCTTTCATTGTGTAAATAATAGTAATAACTATTGTTGTGGATATGAGAATTGTGTTTTTTTAATTGTTGTAAAATATCACCTCCTTCCTCCAGTTGTTGTGTATAAAGGTCAAAGGGCGTCCCTTAGTTAGGTCATATACAATCACGTAGCCAAATCATAGATCTCCCTGTTCAGTAGTTATCTCCTTATTGTGTGTATTAGATTAAGGCTGTGTCTTCCATTAATTGACACTCCATTGCACCGAATCCAGACAAGGTAGTATCCCCTTTCAATTTCCCCAGAACCTCCATTGGATTCCCCTTTCCTCAATTGCCAACTGCATTGAGCGGTTCGCTGAATTCTGCTGCAGCTGTGGGTTGTTGTTTTCGCTGCAAGACTCCATTAGCCACGAGGTCATCTCGGAGCCGAAGGTGGGAGCAGTCGGCCCAGCGCCGGGAACAAGGCGTGGCCTTGCCAACGCCTCCTCTAAGGGCGGGATCGGTGAGCCCTCGCGACCAATCAGGGCCGAGGCGACATCACCGATGGGCGTGTCCTGGAGGCCGGCGGCTTGATCGCCCGAGGGAGATATAAGCGCATGCGGAAGCCTTTGGGTGGTTGTTGCATGAGAGATAGGAAAAGCCTTTGACAAGAAAGAGTTGCGTCAGAGATACGAAAAGCCTTTGACAAGAAAGAGTTGCGTCAGAGATACGAAAAGCCTTTGACAAGAAAGAGTTGCGTCAGAGATACGAAAAGCCTTTGACAAGAAAGAGTTGCATCAGAGATACGAAAAGCTTTTGGCAAAGAGCCGCTTCAACCAGCCCCGTTTCAACCAGCCACGTGAAGCCCTGACGGGGCAGCGAGTGACCCTGCCGGTGTGCGGTGTAAAGCCGAATACCGGGAGCTGCCGGCTCCTCGCTTCCCGCCCGGAGTGGACCTGCTCGCTGTGCCCTGTGATTCCACCTGCTCATCCCTCCAAACGATTCCTGTCCTTCCATCCTTTTGTGTACGTGAGTTTGTTTTGTGTGTTCTGTCCTGGGTAATAAGTAAGTCTGTATAAGCTAGAAGTTGCACTGTGTCTCCTTGATTTCTTCTGTTTTTACTTTATTATCCTTCCTTCTCCTTGGTTCCTGTCATTGTGTAAATAATAGTAATAAATTATAGTCGTATTGCAAACCCTTGTTGTCTTCTTCTTCTTCACATCCGTCGTCTTTGTCTTTTCCCAATTGAATACCTGTGGACGATTTGGCCAACGTTTGAGAATCGGGTCTAGTCTTTGTTAATGGTTCAGGCCGCGGCTGCCATCCGCTCGGCAAATTACCATCTTATCCGCGGTCGCGAACGAAGCTGCTCACCGGCCTTTCCGGAGGTCGCGGTGCAGCTTCAGGGACCACGTCGGTCAGTAAAAAACGAGGGGACTAATCCCCCCTCGAAGGGGAACCATAGGCCGATGTCGGGTTCCGTAACATTTGGTGTCGGGAGCGAGATACGGACCTGAAGCGCTTAGCGCGCTCAAATTACGAGTGGGCCGAAATTTTGTTTTATAAAATCCTAAATTAAAAAAATCGTGCCATGGATGGTCAAGGCGACGAGATGCCGGTGGGGAAAATAGAAGAGGGGTTAGGGGTAACCCAGGACCAAAGGGAAGAAATGGAGGAGAGAAATGATGATGTGGTTGAGGAAGTTTCAGGTGCACAAAATGGCGCCCTCGCACACGTGGTTGGAGAGGCGCAAAATGGCGCCTCGCACAAGCGCATGGTAGCCGAGCCTGCTGTACCAGCGGGCTTTAACATGCAGCCATTTGACATGCAGCAGTTCATGGCACAGTTCAGCGAATACATGGCAGAGTCGAAGTGCGACAACGAAAAAAGAAGCAGGGAAATGAAAGAAATGGAAGACAGAGCGAGGGCTGATAGTGAGCGAATGAGGGACGAAGCGAGGGCTGATAGTGAGCGAATGAGGGACGAAGCGAGGGCTGATAGTGAGCGATTGGGGGGCCAAATTGAAGCAATGGGGGGCCAAATGGGGGCAATGAGGGACGAAGCAAGGGGTACCAGAAACCAAATTAAAGAAATAACTGAGGAAATGGCAAGGGACAGAGTCGCATATGAAGTAAGGGAAGCGGAGAGGGACAGAGACCGCAGGTTGGGCGAGCAGGTCCCAGGGGTGCACGAGGAGGTAACGCGGGTCGAGAAGCACTGGTTGGGCGGAGTGGAGGAAAGCGCGGGTACAATGACGGGTATAGAGATCGCGACCCGGGGTATGGGGCAGCCGGCGACCGCTGAGGTAGGAGAGAAAATTTTATTAAAGCCAACGGTCGTTGAGGTGAGTAAAGAAAAAACAATAGTGGGTATAATTGAAATTGTAGAAACGACAGACGTAGAAGAGCAACAGTCGGAGGAAGGAATGGAAATTGCTCAAAGTCTGAATGCACATCCTGATGCCGTACTTGCTAATCCTTATAAAGATTTGCAGGTGCGCGTGGAGAAGAGAATCCCCCAGGTGAGTCGTGCTGTGTAATGTGCGGGGAGATTTTGCAGGAGGATGTTTGACGACAAAAGAATTTTCGCGTGCTTGGGGATCGAGGAAGCATCCGGGCGTTGGTGAAGGGTCCCGTGTGAGTGGAAATGGCGCGCTTGTGGAAAAAAGTGTGCATCGGGGAATGAGCGTGTTTCGAAGCGCGAGTGTGAAACCGAGTGTGAGCGAGAATGCACGTCGGGGTGTACGGAGTGTGACACAGAGAGTGAGTTGGTAGTGGCGCGAGTGCGAGAGAGCACATCGGAGCGCGAGTGTGAAACCGAGTGCGAGCGAGAATGCACGTCGGGGTGTATGGAGTGTGACACAGAGAGTGAGTTGATGGTGGCGCGAGTGCGAGAGAGCACATCGGAGCACGAGTGTGAAACCGAGTGCGAGCGAGAATGCACGTTGGGGTGTACGGAGTGTGACACAGAGAGTGAGTTGGTGGTGGCGTGAGTGTGGGAGAGCCCATCGGAGCACGTGAGTGGGTGGATGCAAGAGTGCACGCCCATGGTGAGTGGTACGGAGTACGTACCGAGTGAGGAGAGTGCGCAAGAAGGTGCGCGGGAGGTGTGGTGTGTAACAGGGAGTGCGTTGGTGGAATGGACGGAGTGTGTGGAATGTACGGACGGCGTTGGAACGCCGGGCTTTGTGAGTGTGAAACGGGTCGCGTGGTGTGAGCATGCAAGTGAAGCATCGACGTTGACCGGGTTAGCAGTTAGGGCGACGGATAGCGGGCGCTCGGTGCGTGGCACGCTTTGTTGGATGCGGAGCTGTGCACGGGGCACGCTTTGTTGGATGCGAAGCCTCACGCGGATCGATGCTGCGTCGCCCTGCTTCGGAGCGTCGCGCACGATTCGGGCCTGGCCCCGCCCCGCACGGTCGAGTCCGGGCCTTGTCGGGCGAGGCGACCGGTCCGGTTCAAGGGCGAGGAGGAGGAAGCGGACGGTGCCCCCTGGCGGGGGCCCCTGTTCCGACCGGGCGAGATTGAGCCATCGGGCCCGGGACCGCAAGGTGCCGTGCCGAGATGGTGTGTGGAATCTCGGCCCGACCAAACCACCTCCCTTGAACCGAAAGCCGGACGGATTCAACCTGCAGGCGACCAAACCACCCGCGTTCATTGCTCGGCTGTGCGAAGCCGGGCTTTGACAATGTAACGACGCACCGAGGCTCAAGTTTAATGAACGGTGATGATGATAGTGTTTTTGATCCGAAATTTAGAAAAGTGAATGGGATTGGCAAAGGATTGGCAAATTTTTAATTGGCTGAAATTTGATGTGCCAAATTGGTAGTGAGAGATACACAATGTGATGGGATGGCAACTCTGCCATCCCTCACAGCGGGGGCAAAGGAGCACTAGTTATGGGGTTGGCAGTGAAAACTAGCCCGGGAGGGTTAGGATATAGTGTGTAGGGACCTCGAGATTGACAATAGGTAACGGTAAGGTTAGGTAGTGACAATGATACCTGTGGTGGGGACGCAGGTAGATTAGTTTGGATGATAATGACGAGGGAGCGCAATAGTTTAAAGGGGCGACTGGGTGGCACGCTTTGTTGGATGCGGAGCTGTGCACGGGGCACGCTTTGTTGGATGCGAAGCCTCACGCGGATCGATCGAGCAAGTTCCAGAGGGGAGTAGTTAGATGAGATGATGCCGTGTGTGTGAGAATCGAAAGTGTATTGAGCATGGAAGTGTATGGAGCAGTGAGTGAGGAACAATTGAGATTGCACAGGTGTGCAACTGAACAGGTGTATGGAGCAGTGTATGAGTGAGTGATGGTGATGTGTGTTGTGTTGACCAAATGGTCCAGGGAGGAAAGAGGGTGCAGGTGGCACCAGGTGTGATTGCACAGGTGTGCAACTACAGGAGGTATGGAGAATGGTTGTGTGGAATACATGGAGTGTGGAATATATGGAGTATGGAATGGATGGTCGTGGAGTGAGTGTGGTGGAAACTGTGGAGTGGAGTGGATGGTGCGAAGGTGTGAATGGGGGAAGAATGGACCCCCATCACGAATACCCGAGGAGGGTAGTCTAAGAGTTAGGTAGAGGGTATAGGTAAATTGTGGTTGGATATTGGCATCTGTGGTGCGTGGTGGAAGAATTGGAGTTTGGATGGGTGCATTAGTGACGTGGAAATGGCTGGGCCTGTTAGTATGGCCTGTTAGTATGTGTAGTTGGTTGAGCACTCCACCACTGTGAGGATGTCGGCCAGGTGAGGCCGCAGGTGGGCTCTGGGAGCCGGTAGAGTTGTTGTGGATGGGGCCCGAGGATCCGGAGGACGGACCCGGGTAGCCCAGTGCCAGAGGGCACCGAGGGTTGACAGAGCCAGGAGGGGCCTTCCCCAATTAGATAGGTTAGGTGAGGAGCAGGTAAGCTCGGAGGCAACTACAGTGGTGGAGGTGTGCAGGTGGGTAGACCTGCTGGGAGAGCCACACGCCCCAGTCCTGAAATTGTGCAAGGGCACAGGGAGTTGAACCGGGGGAGTGAGACCCCAAATTGAGGAAGCACCACAGTTTGGTCAATGGGAATTTGGTTCTTAAAACCGCATAGAGTGTAAGAGGGCCAATGGTTGGTACGGAGAACCACTCTTTCAAAAAGTGGTTTTTCCACACTAATACAAGTGCAAAAGTGGTTTCCTGCACCAACACAAGTGCAAAAAGTGGATTTTCAACACTAACACAAGTGCGAAAAGTGGTTTTTCTACACTAACACAAGTGCGAAAAGTGGTTTTTCAACACTATCACAAGTGCAAAAAGTGGTTTTTCCACACTAATACAAGTGCAAAAGTGGTTTCCTGCACCAACACAAGTGCGAAAAGTGGATTTTCCACACTATTACAAGTGCAAAAGTGGTTTCCTGCACCAACACAAGTGCGAAAAGTGGTTTTTCCACACTAATACAAGTGCAAAAGTGGTTTCCTGCACCAACACAAGTGCGAAAAGTGGATTTTCAACACTAACACAGGTGCAAAAAGTGGTTTTTCAACACTAACACAAGTGCGAAAAGTGGTTTTTCAACACTAACACAAGTGCGAAAAGTGGTTTTTCCACACTAATACAAGTGCAAAAGTGGTTTCCTGCAACACAAGTGCGAAAAGTGGATTTTCAACACTAACACAAGTGCGAAAAGTGGGTTTTTCCACACTAATACAAGTGCAAAAGTGGTTTCCTTCACTAATACAAGTGCAAAAGTGGTTTCCTGCACCAACACAAGTGCAAAAAATGGTTTTTCAACACCAACACAAGTGCGAAAAGTAGTTTTTCAACACTAACACAAGTGCGAAAAGTGGTTTTTCAACACTAACACAAGTGCGAAAAGTGGTTTTTCAACACTAACACAAGTGCGAAAAGTGGTTTTTCCACACTAATACAAGTGCAAAAGTGGTTTCCTGCACCAACAAAAGTGCGAAAAGTGGATTTTCAACCCTAACACAAGTGCGAAAAGTGGTTTTTCAACACTATCACAAGTGTAAAAAGTGTTTTCTCCACACTAATACAAGTGCAAAAGTGGTTTCCTGCACCAACACAAGTGCGAAAAGTGGTTTTTCAACACTAACACAAGTGCAAAAAGTGGTTTTTCAACACTATCACAAGTGCAAAAAGTGTTTTTTCCACACTAATACAAGTGCAAAAGTGGTTTCCTGCACCAACACAAGTGCGAAAAGTGGTTTTTCAGCACTAACACAAGTGCGAAAAGTGGTTTTTCAACACTAACACAAGTGCGAAAAGTGGTTTCCTTCACCAACACAAGTGTGAAAATTGGTTTTTCAACACTAACACAAGTGCGAAAAGTGGTTTTTCAACACTAACACAAGTGCGAAAAGTGGTTTTTCCACACTAACACAAGTGCGAAAAGTGGTTTTTCAACACCAACACAAGTGCGAAAAGTGGTTTTTCAACACTAACACAAGTGCAAAAAGTGGTTTTTCAACACTAACACAAGTGCGAAAAGTTGTTTTTCCACACTAACACAAGTGCGAAAAGTGGTTTTTCAACACTAACACAAGTGCGAAAAGTGGTTTTTCAACACTAACACAAGTGCGAAAAGTGGTTTTTCCACACTAACACAAGTGCGAAAAGTGGTTTTTCAACACCAACACAAGTGCGAAAAGTGGTTTTTCAACACTAACACTAGTGCGAAAAGTGGTTTCCTGCACCAACACAAGTGCGAAAAGTGCTTTTTCAACACTTACACAAGTGCGAAAAGTGGGTTTTCAACACTAACACAAGTGCGAAAAGTGGTTTCCTTCACTAACACAAGTGCGAAAAGTGGTTTTTCAACACTAACACAAGTACGAAAGTGGTTTTTCAACACTAACACAAGTGCGAAAAGTGGTTTTTCCACACTAATACAAGTGCAAAAGTGGTTTCCTGCACCAACACAAGTGCAAAAAGTGGATTTTCAACACTAACACAAGTGCGAAAAGTGGGTTTTTCCACACTAATACAAGTGCAAAAGTGGTTTCCTTCACTAATACAAGTGCAAAAGTGGTTTCCTGCACCAACACAAGTGCGAAAAGTGGTTTTTCAACACTAACACAAGTGCGAAAAGTGGTTTTTCAACACTAACACAAGTGCGAAAAGTGGTTTTTCAACACTATCACAAGTGCAAAAAGTGTTTTTTCAACACTAACACAAGTGCGAAAAGTGGTTTTTCCACACTAATACAAGTGCAAAAGTGGTTTCCTGCACCAACACAAGTGCGAAAAGTGGTTTTTCAACACGAACACAAGTGCAAAAAGTGGTTTTTCAACACTATCACAAGTGCAAAAAGTGTTTTTTCCACACTAATACAAGTGAAAAAGTGGTTTCCTGCACCAACACAAGTGCAAAAAGTGGTTTTCAACACTAACACAAGTGCGAAAAGTGGTTTTTCCACACTAACACAAGTGCGAAAAGTGGGTTTTCAACACTAACACAAGTGCGAAAAGTGGTTTCCTTCACTAACACAAGTGCGAAAAGTGGTTTTTCAACACTAACACAAGTGCAAAAAGTGTTTTTTCCACCCTAATACAAATGCAAAAGTGGTTTCCTGCACCAACACAAGTGCGAAAAGTGGTTTTTCAACACAAACACAAGTGCTAAAATTGGTTTCCTTCACCAACACCAGTGCGAAAAATGGTTTTTCAACATTAACACTAGTGCGAAAAGTGGTTTTTCAACACTAACACAAGTGCAAAAAGTGTTTTTTCCACCCTAATACAAGTGCAAAAGTGGTTTCCTGCACCAACACAAGTGCGAAAAGTGGGTTTTCAACACTAACACAAGTGCGAAAAGTGGTTTCCTTCACCAACACCAGTGCGAAAAATGGTTTTTCAACACTAACACAAGTGCGAAAAGTAGTTTTTCAACACTAACACAAGTGCGAAAAGTGGTTTTTCAACACTAACACAAGTGCAAAAGTGGTTTCCTTCACTAATACAAGTGCAAAAGTGGTTTCCTGCACCAACACAAGTGCGAAAAATGTTTTTTCAACACTAACACAAGTGCGAAAAGTAGTTTTTCAACACTAACACAAGTGCGAAAAGTGGTTTTTCAACACTAACACAAGTGCGAAAAGTGGTTTTTCAACACTAACACAAGTGCGAAAAGTGGTTTTTCCACACTAATACAAGTGCAAAAGTGGTTTCCTGCACCAACAAAAGTGCGAAAAGTGGATTTTCAACCCTAACACAAGTGCGAAAAGTGGTTTTTCAACACTATCACAAGTGTAAAAAGTGTTTTTTCCACACTAATACAAGTGCAAAAGTGGTTTCCTGCACCAACACAAGTGCGAAAAGTGGTTTTTCAACACTAACACAAGTGCAAAAAGTGGTTTTTCAACACTATCACAAGTGCAAAAAGTGTTTTTTCCACACTAATACAAGTGCAAAAGTGGTTTCCTGCACCAACACAAGAGCGAAAAGTGGTTTTTCAGCACTAACACAAGTGCGAAAAGTGGTTTTTCAACACTAACACAAGTGCGAAAAGTGGTTTCCTTCACCAACACAAGTGTGAAAATTGGTTTTTCAATACTAACACAAGTGCGAAAAGTGGTTTTTCAACACTAACACAAGTGCGAAAAGTGGTTTTTCCACACTAACACAAGTGCGAAAAGTGGTTTTTCAACACCAACACAAGTGCGAAAAGTGGTTTTTCAACACTAACACAAGTGCGAAAAGTGGTTTTTCAACACTAACACAAGTGCGAAAAGTGGTTTTTCCACACTAACACAAGTGCGAAAAGTGGTTTTTCCACACTAACACAAGTGCGAAAAGTGGTTTTTCAACACCAACACAAGTGCGAAAAGTGGTTTTTCAACACTAACACTCGTGCGAAAAGTGGTTTCCTGCACCAACACAAGTGCGAAAAGTGCTTTTTCAACACTAACACAAGTGCGAAAAGTGGGTTTTCAACACTAACACAAGTGCGAAAAGTGGTTTCCTTCACTAACACAAGTGCGAAAAGTGGTTTTTCAACACTAACACAAGTACGAAAGTGGTTTTTCAACACTAACACAAGTGCGAAAAGTGGTTTTTCCACACTAATACAAGTGCAAAAGTGGTTTCCTGCACCAACACAAGTGCAAAAAGTGGATTTTCAACACTAACACAAGTGCGAAAAGTGGATTTTTCCACACTAATACAAGTGCAAAAGTGGTTTCCTTCACTAATACAAGTGCAAAAGTGGTTTCCTGCACCAACACAAGTGCGAAAAGTGGTTTTTCAACACTAACACAAGTGCGAAAAGTGGTTTTTCAACACTAACACAAGTGCGAAAAGTGGTTTTTCAACACTATCACAAGTGCAAAAAGTGTTTTTTCAACACTAACACAAGTGCGAAAAGTGGTTTTTCCACACTAATACAAGTGCAAAAGTGGTTTCCTGCACCAACACAAGTTCGAAAAGTGGTTTTTCAACACGAACACAAGTGCAAAAAGTGGTTTTTCAACACTATCACAAGTGCAAAAAGTGTTTTTTCCACACTAATACAAGTGAAAAAGTGGTTTCCTGCACCAACACAAGTGCAAAAAGTGGTTTTCAACACTAACACAAGTGCGAAAAGTGGTTTTTCCACACTAACACAAGTGCGAAAAGTGGGTTTTCAACACTAACACAAGTGCGAAAAGTGGTTTCCTTCACTAACACAAGTGCGAAAAGTGGTTTTTCAACACTAACACAAGTGCAAAAAGTGTTTTTTCCACCCTAATACAAGTGCAAAAGTGGTTTCCTGCACCAACACAAGTGCGAAAAGTGGTTTTTCAACACAAACACAAGTGCTAAAAGTGGTTTCCTTCACCAACACCAGTGCGAAAAGTGGGTTTTCAACATTAACACTAGTGCGAAAAGTGGTTTTTCAACACTAACACAAGTGCAAAAAGTGTTTTTTCCACCCTAATACAAGTGCAAAAGTGGTTTCCTGCACCAACACAAGTGCGAAAAGTGGGTTTTCAACACTAACACAAGTGAGAAAAGTGGTTTCCTTCACCAACACCAGTGCGAAAAGTGGTTTTTCAACACTAACACAAGTGCGAAAAGTGGTTTTTCAACACTATCACAAGTGCAAAAAGTGGTTTTTCCACACTAATGCAAGTGCAAAAGTGGTTTCCTGCACCAACACAAGTGCGAAAAGTGGTTTTTCAACACTAACACAAGTGCAAAAAGTGGTTTTTCAACACTATCACAAGTGCAAAAAGTGTTTTTTCCACACTAATACAAGTGCAAAGGTGGTTTCCTGCACCAACACAAGTGCAAAAAGTGGTTTTTCAACACTAACACAAGTGCGAAAAGTGGTTTTTCAACACTAACACAAGTGCGAAAAGTGGTTTCCTTCACCAACACAAGTGCGAAAAGTGGTTTTTCAACACTAACACAAGTGCGAAAAGTGGTTTTTCAACACTAACACAAGTGCGAAAAGTGGTTTTTCCACACTAACACAAGTGCGAAAAGGGGTTTTTCAACACCAACACAAGTGCGAAAAGTGGGTTTTCAACACTAACACAAGTGCGAAAAGTGGTTTTTCAACACTAACACAAGTGCAAAAAGTGGTTTTTCCACACTAACACAAGTGCGAAAAGTGGTTTTTCCACACTAACACAAGTGCGAAAAGTGGTTTTTCCACACTAACACAAGTGCGAAAAGTGGTTTTTCAACACCAACACAAGTGCGAAAAGTGGTTTTTGAACAATAACACAGGTGCGAAAAGTGGTTTTTCAACACTAACACAAGTGCGAAAAGTGGTTTTTCAACACTAACACAAGTGCGAAAAGTGGTTTTTCCACACTTATACAAGTGCAAAAGTGGTTTCCTGCACCAACACAAGTGCGAAAAGTGGTTTTTCAACACTAACACAAGTGCGAAAAGTGGTTTTTCAACACTAACACAAGTGCGAAAAGTGGTTTTTCAACACTATCACAAGTGCAAAAAGTGTTTTTTCAACACTAACACAAGTGCGAAAAGTGGTTTTTCCACACTAATACAAGTGCAAAAGTGGTTTCCTGCACCAACACAAGTGCGAAAAGTGGTTTTTCAACACTAACACAAGTGCGAAAAGTGGTTTTTCAACACTATCACAAGTGCAAAAAGTGTTTTTTCCACACTAATACAAGTGCAAAAGTGGTTTCCTGCACCAACACAAGTGCGAAAAGTGGTTTTTCAACACTAACACAAATGCAAAAAGTGGTTTTTCAACACTAACACAAGTGCGAAAAGTGGTTTCCTTCACCAACACAAGTGCGAAAAGTGGTTTTTCAACACTAACACAAGTGCGAAAAGTGGTTTTTCAACACTAACACAAGTGCGAAAAGTGGTTAATTCCACAATAACACAAGTGCGAAAAGTGGTTTTTCAACACCAACACAAGTGCGAAAAGTGGTTTTTCAACACTAATACAAGTGCGAAAAGTGGTTTTTCAACACTAACACAAGTGCGAAAAGTGGTTTTTCCACACTAACACAAGTGCGAAAAGTGGTTTTTCAACACCAACACAAGTGCGAAAAGTGGTTTTTCAACACCAACACAAGTGCGAAAAGTGGTTTTTCAACACTAACACAAGTGCGAAAAGTGGTTTCCTGCACCAACACAAGTGCGAAAAGTGGGTTTTCAACACTAACACAAGTGCAAAAAGTGGTTTCCTTCACTAACACAAGTGCAAAAGTGTTTTTTCCACACTAATACAAGTGCAAAAGTGGTTTCCTGCACCAACACAAGTGCGAAAAGTGGTTTTTCAACACTAACACAAGTGCAAAAAGTGGTTTTTCAACACTAACACAAGTGCGAAAAGTGTTTTTTCCACACTAATACAAGTGCAAAAGTGGTTTCCTGCACCAACACAAGTGCGAAAAGTGGTTTTTCAACACTAACACAAGTACGAAAAGTGGTTTTTCCACACTAATACAAGTGCAAAAGTGGTTTCCTGCACCAACACAAGTGGGAAAAGTGGTTTTTCAACACTAACACAAGTGCGAAAAGTGGTTTTTCAACACTATCACAAGTGCAAAAAGTGTTTTTCCCACACTAATACAAGTGCAAAAGTGGTTTCCTGCACCAACACAAGTGCAAAAAGTGGTTTTTCAACACTAACACAAGTGCGAAAAGTGGTTTTTCAACACTAACACAAGTTCGAAAAGTGGTTTGCTTCACCAACACAAGTGCGAAAAGTGGTTTTTCAACACTAACACAAGTGCGAAAAGTGGTTTTTCAACACTAACACAAGTGCGAAAAGTGGTTTTTCCACACTAACACAAGTGCAAAAAGGGGTTTTTCAACACCAACACAAGTGCGAAAAGTGGGTTTTCAACACTAACACAAGTGCGAAAAGTGGTTTTTCAACACAAACACAAGTGCGAAAAGTGGTTTTTCCACACTAACACAAGTGCGAAAAGAGGTTTTGCCACACTAACACAAGTGCGAAAAGTGGTTTTTCCACACTAACACAAGTGCGAAAAGTGGTTTTTCAACACCAAAACAAGTGCGAAAAGTGGTTTTTCAACAATAACACAAGTGCGAAAAGTGGTTTCCTGCACCAACACAGGTGCGAAAAGTGGTTTTTCAACACTAACACAAGTGCGAAAAGTGGTTTTTCAACACTAACACAAGTGCGAAAAGTGGTTTTTCCACACTTATACAAGTGCAAAAGTGGTTTCCTGCACCAACACAAGTGCGAAAAGTAGTTTTTCAACACTAACACAAGTGCGAAAAGTGGTTTTTCAACAGTAACACAAGTGCGAAAAGTGGTTTTTCAACACTATCACAAGTGCAAAAAGTGTTTTTTCAACACTAACACAAGTGCGAAAAGTGGTTTTTCCACACTAATACAAGTGCAAAAGTGGTTTCCTGCACCAACACAAGTGCGAAAAGTGGTTTTTCAACACTATCACAAGTGCAAAAAGTGTTTTTTCCACACTAATACAAGTGCAAAAGTGGTTTCCTGCACCAACACAAGTGCGAAAAGTGGTTTTTAAATACTAACACAAGTGCGAAAAGTGGTTTTTCAACACTAACACAAGTGCGAAAAGTGGTTTCCTTCACCAACACAAGTGCGAAAAGTGGTTTTTCAACACTAACACAAGTGCGAAAAGTGGTTTTTCAACACTAACACAAGTGCGAAAAGTGGTTATTCCACACTAACACAAGTGCGAAAAGTGGTTTTTCAACACCAACACAAGTGCGAAAAGTGGTTTTTCAACACTAACACAAGTGCGAAAAGTGGTTTTTCAACACTAACACAAGTGCGAAAAGTGGTTTTTCCACACTAACACAAGTGCGAAAAGTGGTTTTTCAACACCAGCACAAGGGCGAAAAGTGGTTTTTCAACACTAACACAAGTGCGAAAAGTGGTTTCCTGCACCAACACAAGTGCGAAAAGTGGTTTTTCAACACGAACACAAGTGCGAAAAGTGGGTTTTCAACACTAACACAAGTGCGAAAAGTGGTTTCCTTCACTAACACAAGTGCGAAAAGTGGTTTTTCAACACTAACACGAGTGCAAAAGTGTTTTTTCCACACTAATACAAGTGCAAAAGTGGTTTCCTGCACCAACACAAGTGCGAAAAGTGGTTTTTCAACACTAACACAAGTGCAAAAAGTGGTTTTTCAACACTATCACAAGTGCGAAAAGTGGTTTTTTCCACACGAATACAAGTGCAAAAGTGGATTCCTGCACCAACACAAGTGCGAAAAGTGGTTTTTCAGCACCAACACAAGTGCGAAAAGTGGTTTTTCAATACTATCACAAGTGCAAAAAGTGGTTTTTCAACACTAACACAAGTGCGAAAAGTGTTTTTTCCACACTAATACAAGTGCAAAAGTGGTTTCCTGCACCAACACAAGTGCGAAAAGTGGTTTTTCAACACTAACACAAGTACGAAAAGTGGTTTTTCCACACTAATACAAGTGCAAAAGTGGTTTCCTGCACCAACACAAGTGCGAAAAGTGGTTTTTGAACACTAACACAAGTGCGAAAAGTGGTTTTTCTACACTAACACAAGTGCGAAAAGTGGTTTTTCAACACTATCACAAGTGCAAAAAGTGGTTTTTCCACACTAATACAAGTGCAAGAGTGGTTTCCTGCACCAACACAAGTGCGAAAAGTGGTTTTTCAACACTAACACAAGTTTGAAAAGTGGTTTTTCAACACTAACACAAGTGCGTATAGTGGTTTTTCCACACTAATACAAGTGCAAAAGTGGTTTCCTGCACCAACACAAGTGCGAAAAGTGGTTTTTCAACACTAACACAAGTGCAAAAAGTGGTTTTTCAACACTAACACAAGTGCGAAAAGTGGTTTTTCAACACTAACACAAGTGCGAAAAGTGGTTTTTCCACACTAATACAAGTGCGAAAAGTGGTTTTTCAACACTAACCCAAGTGTAAGAGTGGTTTCCTGCACCAACACAAGTGCGAAAAGTGGTTTTTCAACACTAACACAAGTGTGAAAAGTGGTTTTTCAACACTATCACAAGTGCAAAAAGTGTTTTTTCCACACTAATACAAGTGCAAGAGTGGTTTCCTGCACCAACACAAGTGCGAAAAGTGGTTTTTCAACACTAACACAAGTTTGAAAAGTGGTTTTTCAACACTAACACAAGTGCGTATAGTGGTTTTTCCACACTAATACAAGTGCAAAAGTGGTTTCCTGCACCAACACAAGTGCGAAAAGTGGTTTTTCAACACTAACACAAGTGCGAAAAGTGGTTTTTCAACACTAACACAAGTGCGAAAAGTTGTTTTTCAACACTAACACAAGTGCGAAAAGTGGTTTTTCCACACTAATACAAGTGCAAAAGTGGTTTCCTGCAACACAAGTGCGAAAAGTGGATTTTCAACACTAACACAAGTGCGAAAAGTGTGTTTTTCCACACTAATGCAAGTGCAAAAGTGGTTTCCTTCACTAATACAAGTGCAAAAGTGGTTTCCTGCACCAACACAAGTGCGAAAAATGGTTTTTCAACACTAACACAAGTGCGAAAAGTGGTTTTTCAACACTAACACAAGTGCGAAAAGTGTTTTTTCAACACTATCACAAGTGCGAAAAGTGGTTTTTCCACACTAATACAAGTGCAAAAGTGGTTTCCTGCACCAACAAAAGTGCGAAAAGTGGTTTTTCAACCCTAACACAAGTGCGAAAAGTGGTTTTTCAACACTATCACAAGTGTAAAAAGTGTTTTTTCCACACTTATACAAGTGCAAAAGTGGTTTCCTGCACCAACACAAGTGCGAAAAGTGGTTTTTCAACACTAACACAAGTGCAAAAAGTGGTTTTTCAACACTATCACAAGTGCAAAAAGTGTTTTTTCCACACTAATACAAGTGCAAAAGTGGTTTCCTGCACCAACACAAGTGCGAAAAGTGGTTTTTCAGCACTAACACAAGTGCGAAAAGTGGTTTTTCAACACTAACACAAGTGCGAAAAGTGGTTTCCTTCACCAACACAAGTGTGAAAATTGGTTTTTCAACACTAACACAAGTGCGAAAAGTGTTTTTCAACACTAACACAAGTGCGAAAAGTGGTTTTTCCACACTAACACAAGTGCGAAAGGTGGTTTTTCAACACCAACACAAGTGCGAAAAGTGGTTTTTCAACACTAACACAAGTGCGAAAAGTGGTTTTTCAACACTAACACAAGTGCGAAAAGTGGCTTATCCACATTAACCCAAGTGCGAAAAGTGGTTTTTCCACACTAACACAAGTGCGAAAAGTGGTTTTTCAACACCAACACAAGTGCGAAAAGTGGTTTCCTGCACCAACACAAGTGCGAAAAGTGGTTTCCTGCACCAACACAAGTGCGAAAAGTGGTTTTTCAACACTAACACAAGTGCGAAAAGTGGTTTCCTTCACCAACACAAGTGCGAAAAGTGGTTTT
The DNA here is from genome assembly GCF_964187855.1 of Myxine glutinosa. Lineage (NCBI taxonomy): Eukaryota > Metazoa > Chordata > Myxini > Myxiniformes > Myxinidae > Myxine > Myxine glutinosa. The sequence goes on from NC_136268.1 coordinate 48,799,112, forward strand.
TCAACACTAACACAAGTGCGAAAAGTGGTTTTTCCACACTAACACAAGTGCGAAAAGGGGTTTTTCAACACCAACACAAGTGCGAAAAGTGGGTTTTCAACACTAACACAAGTGCGAAAAGTGGGTTTTTCCACAATAATACAAGTGCAAAAGTGGTTTCCTTCACTAATACAAGTGCAAAAGTGGTTTCCTGCACCAACACAAGTGCGAAAAATGGTTTTTCAACACTAACACAAGTGCGAAAAGTGGTTTTTCAACACTAACACAAGTGCAAAAAGTGGTTTTTCAACACTAACACAAGTGCGAAAAGTGGTTTTTCAACATTATCACAAGTGCAAAAAGTGTTTTTTCAACACTAACACAAGTGCGAAAAGTGGTTTTTCCACACTAATACAAGTGCAAAAGTGGTTTCCTGCACCAACAAAAGTGCGAAAAGTGGTTTTTCAACCCTAACACAAGTGCGAAAAGTGGTTTTTCAACACTATCACAAGTGTAAAAAGTGTTTTTTCCACACTAATACAAGTGCAAAAGTGGTTTCCTGCACCAACACAAGTGCGAAAAGTGGTTTTTCAACACTAACACAAGTGCAAAAAGTGGTTTTTCAACACTATCACAAGTGCAAAAAGTGTTTTTTCCACACTAATACAAGTGCAAAAGTGGTTTCCTGCACCAACACAAGTGCGAAAAGTGGTTTTTCAGCACTAACACAAGTGCGAAAAGTGGTTTTTCAACACTAACACAAGTGCGAAAAGTGGTTTCCTTCACCAAGGCAAGTGTGAAAATTGGTTTTTCAACACTAACACAAGTGCGAAAAGTGGTTTTTCAACACTAACACAAGTGCGAAAAGTGGTTTTTCCACACTAACACAAGTGCGAAAAGTGGTTTTTCAACACCAACACAAGTGCGAAAAGTGGTTTTTCAACACTAACACAAGTGCGAAAAGTGGTTTTTCAACACTAACACAAGTGCGAAAAGTGGCTTATCCACACTAACACAAGTGCGAAAAGTGGTTTTTCCACACTAACACAAGTGCGAAAAGTGGTTTTTCAACACCAACACAAGTGCGAAAAGTGGTTTCCTGCACCAACACAAGTGCGAAAAGTGGTTTCCTGCACCAACACAAGTGCGAAAAGTGGTTTTTCAACACTAACACAAGTGCGAAAAGTGGTTTCCTTCACCAACACAAGTGCGAAAAGTGGTTTTTCAACACTAACACAAGTGCGAAAAGTGGTTTTTCCACACTAACACAAGTGCGAAAAGGGGTTTTTCAACACCAACACAAGTGCGAAAAGTGGGTTTTCAACACTAACACAAGTGCGAAAAGTGGTTTTTCAACACAAACACAAGTGCGAAAAGTGGTTTTTCCACACTAACACAAGTGCGAAAAGTGGTTTTTCCACACTAACACAAGTGCGAAAAGTAAGTGGTTTTTCAACACCAACACAAGTGCGAAAAGTGGTTTCCTGCACCAACACAAGTGCGAAAAGTGGTTTCCTGAACAAACACAAGTGCGAAAAGTGGTTTTTCAACACTAACACAAGTGCAAAAAGTGGTTTTTCAACACTATCACAAGTGCAAAAAGTGTTTTTTCCACACTAATACAAGTGCAAAGGTGGTTTCCTGCACCAACACGTGCAAAAAGTGGTTTTTCAACACTAACACAAGTGCGAAAAGTGGTTTTTCAACACTAACACAAGTGCGAAAAGTGGTTTCCTTCACCAACACAAGTGCGAAAAGTGGTTTTTCAACACTAACACAAGTGCGAAAAGTGGTTTTTCAACACTAACACAAGTGCGAAAAGTGGTTTTTCCACACTAACACAAGTGCGAAAAGGGGTTTTTCAACACCAACACAAGTGCGAAAAGTGGGTTTTCAACACGAACACAAGTGCGAAAAGTAGTTTTTCAACACTAACACAAGTGCAAAAAGTGGTTTTTCCACACAAACACAAGTGCGAAAAGTGGTTTTTCCACACTAACACAAGTGCGAAAAGTGGTTTTTCAACACCAACACAAGTGCGAAAAGTGGTTTTTCAACAATAACACAGGTGCGAAAAGTGGTTTTTCAACACTAACACAAGTGCGAAAAGTGGTTTTTCCACACTTATACAAGTGCAAAAGTGGTTTCCTGCACCAACACAAGTGCGAAAAGTGGTTTTTCAACACTAACACAAGTGCGAAAAGTGGTTTTTCAACACTAACACAAGTGCGAAAAGTGGTTTTTCAACACTATCACAAGTGCAAAAAGTGTTTTTTCAACACTAACACAAGTGCGAAAAGTGGTTTTTCCACACTAATACAAGTGCAAAAGTGGTTTCCTGCACCAACACAAGTGCGAAAAGTGGTTTTTCAACACTAACACAAGTGCGAAAAGTGGTTTTTCAACACTATCACAAGTGCAAAAAGTGTTTTTTCCACACTAATACAAGTGCAAAAGTGGTTTCCTGCACCAACACAAGTGTGAAAAGTGGTTTTTCAACACTAACACAAGTGCGAAAAGTGGTTTTTCAACACTAAAACAAGTGCAAAAAGTGGTTTTTCAACACTATCACAAGTGCAAAAAGTGTTTTTTCCACACTAATACAAGTGCAAAAGTGGTTTCCTGCACCAACACAAGTGCGAAAAGTGGTTTTTCAACACTAACACAAGTGCGAAAAGTGGTTTTTCAACACTATCACAAGTGCAAAAAGTGTTTTTTCCACACTAATACAAGTGCAAAAGTGGTTTCCTGCACCAACACAAGTGCGAAACGTGGTTTTTCAACACTATCACAAGTGCAAAAAGTGTTTTTTTCACACTAATACAAGTACAAAAGTGGTTTCCTGCACCAACACAAGTGCGAAAAGTGGTTTTTCAACACTAACACAAGTGCGAAAAGTGGTTTTTCAACACTAACACAAGTGCGAAAAGTGGTTTTTCAACACTATCACAAGTGCAAAAAGTGTTTTTTCCACACTAATACAAGTGCAAAAGTGGTTTCCTGCACCAACACAAGTGCGAAAAGTGGTTTTTCAACACTAACACAAGTGCGAAAAGTGGTTTTTCAACACTAACACAAGTGCGAAAAGTGGTTTTTCCACACTAATACAAGTGCAAAAGTGGTTTCCTGCACCAACACAAGTGCGAAAAGTGGTTTTTCAACACTAACACAAGTGCAAAAAGTGGTTTTTCAACACTAACACAAGTGCGAAAAGTGGTTTTTCAACACTAACCCAAGTGCGAAAAGTGGTTTTTCCACACTAATACAAGTGCAAAAGTGGTTTCCTGCACCAACACAAGTGCGAAAAGTGGTTTTTCAACACTAACACAAGTGTGAAAAGTGGTTTTTCAACACTATCACAAGTGCAAAAAGTGTTTTTTCCACACTAATACAAGTGCAAAAGTGGTTTCCTGCACCAACACAAGTGCGAAAAGTGGTTTTTCAACACTAACACAAGTGCGAAAAGTGGTTTTTCAACACTAACACAAGTGCGAATAGTGGTTTTTCCACACTAATACAAGTGCAAAAGTGGTTTCCTGCACCAACACAAGTGCGAAAAGTGGTTTTTCAACACTAACACAAGTGCGAAAAGTGGTTTTTCAACACTAACACAAGTGCGAAAAGTGTTTTTTCCACACTAATACAAGTGCAAAAGTGGTTTCCTGCACCAACACAAGTGCTAAAAGTGGTTTTTCAACACTAACATAAGTGCGAAAAGTGGTTTTTCAACACTATCACAAGTGCAAAAAGTGTTTTTTCCACACTAATACAAGTGCAAAAGTGCTTTCTTGCACCAACACAAGTGCGAAAAGTGGTTTTTCAATAATAACACAAGTGCGAAAAGTGGTTTTTCAACACTAACACAAGTGCGAAAAGTGGTTTTTCAACACTATCACAAGTGCAAAAAGTGTTTTTTCCACACTAATACAAGTGCAAAAGTGGTTTCCTGCACCAACACAAGTGCGAAAAGTGGTTTTTCAACACTAACACAAGTGCGAAAAGTGGTTTTTCAACACTAACACAAGTGCGAAAAGTGGTTTTTCCACACTATCACAAGTGCAAAAAGTGTTTTTTCCACACTAATACAAGTGCAAAAGTGGTTTCCTGCACCAACACAAGTGTGAAAAGTGGTTTTTCAACACTAACACAAGTGCGAAAAGTGGTTTTTCAACACTAACACAAGTGCAAAAAGTGGTTTTTCAACACTATCACAAGTGCAAAAAGTGTTTTTTCCACACTAATACAAGTGCAAAAGTGGTTTCCTGCACCAACACAAGTGCGAAAAGTGGTTTTTCAACACTAACACAAGTGCGAAAAGTGGTTTTTCAACACTATCACAAGTGCAAAAAGTGTTTTCTCCACACTAATACAAGTGCAAAAGTGGTTTCCTGCACCAACACAAGTGCGAAAAGTGGTTTTTCAACACTATCACAAGTGCAAAAAGTGTTTTTTCCACACTAATACAAGTGCAAAAGTGGTTTCCTGCACCAACACAAGTGCGAAAAGTGGTTTTTCAACACTAACACAAGTGCGAAAAGTGGTTTTTCAACACTAACACAAGTGCGAAAAGTGGTTTTTCAACACTATCACAAGTGCAAAAAGTGTTTTTTCCACACTAATACAAGTGCAAAAGTGGTTTCCTGCACCAACACAAGTGCGAAAAGTGGTTTTTCAACACTAACACAAGTGCGAAAAGTGGTTTTTCAACACTAACACAAGTGCGAAAAGTGGTTTTTCCACACTAATACAAGTGCAAAAGTGGTTTCCTGCACCAACACAAGTGCGAAAAGTGGTTTTTCAACACTAACACAAGTGCAAAAAGTGGTTTTTCAACACTAACACAAGTGCGAAAAGTGGTTTTTCAACACTAACCCAAGTGCGAAAAGTGGTTTTTCCACACTAATACAAGTGCAAAAGTGGTTTCCTGCACCAACACAAGTGCGAAAAGTGGTTTTTCAACACTAACACAAGTGTGAAAAGTGGTTTTTCAACACTATCACAAGTGCAAAAAGTGTTTTTTCCACACTAATACAAGTGCAAAAGTGGTTTCCTGCACCAACCCAAGTGCGAAAAGTGGTTTTTCAACACTAACACAAGTGCGAAAAGTGGTTTTTCAACACTAACACAAGTGCGAATAGTGGTTTTTCCACACTAATACAAGTGCAAAAGTGGTTTCCTGCACCAACACAAGTGCGAAAAGTGGTTTTTCAACACTAACACAAGTGCGAAAAGTGGTTTTTCAACACTAACACAAGTGCGAAAAGTGTTTTTTCCACACTAATACAAGTGCAAAAGTGGTTTCCTGCACCAACACAAGTGCTAAAAGTGGTTTTTCAACACTAACACAAGTGCGAAAAGTGGTTTTTCAACACTATCACAAGTGCAAAAAGTGTTTTTTCCACACTAATACAAGTGCAAAAGTGGTTTCTTGCACCAACACAAGTGCGAAAAGTGGTTTTTCAACAATAACACAAGTGCGAAAAGTGGTTTTTCAACACTAACACAAGTGCGAAAAGTGGTTTTTCAACACTATCACAAGTGCAAAAAGTGTTTTTTCCACACTAATACAAGTGCAAAAGTGGTTTCCTGCACCAACACAAGTGCGAAAAGTGGTTTTTCAACACTAACACAAGTGCGAAAAGTGGTTTTTCAACACTAACACAAGTGCGAAAAGTGGTTTTTCCACACTATCACAAGTGCAAAAAGTGTTTTTTCCACACTAATACAAGTGCAAAAGTGGTTTCCTGCACCAACACAAGTGTGAAAAGTGGTTTTTCAACACTAACACAAGTGCGAAAAGTGGTTTTTCAACATTAACACAAGTGCAAAAAGTGGTTTTTCAACACTATCACAAGTGCAAAAAGTGTTTTTTCCACACTAATACAAGTGCAAAAGTGGTTTCCTGCACCAACACAAGTGCGAAAAGTGGTTTTTCAACACTAACACAAGTGCGAAAAGTGGTTTTTCAACACTATCACAAGTGCAAAAAGTGTTTTTTCCACACTAATACAAGTGCAAAAGTGGTTTCCTGCACCAACACAAGTGCGAAAAGTGGTTTTTCAACACTATCACAAGTGCAAAAAGTGTTTTTCCACACTAATACAAGTGCAAAAGTGGTTTCCTGCACCAACACAAGTGCGAAAAGTGGTTTTTCAACACTAACACAAGTGCGAAAAGTGGTTTTTCAACACTAACACAAGTGCGAAAAGTGTTTTTTCCACACTAATACAAGTGCAAAAGTGGTTTCCTGCACCAACACAAGTGCGAAAAGTGCTTTTTCAACACTAACACAAGTGCGAAAAGTGGTTTTTCAACACTATCACAAGTGCAAAAAGTGTTTTTTCCACACTAATACAAGTGCAAAAGTGGTTTCCTGCACCAACACAAGTGCGAAAAGTGGTTTTTCAACACTAACACAAGTGCGAAAAGTGGTTTTTCAACACTAACACATGTGCGAAAAGTGGTTTTTCAACACTATCACAAGTGCAAAAAGTGTTTTTTCCACACTAATACAAGTGCAAAAGTGGTTTTCTGCAACAACACAAGTGCGAAAAGTGGTTTTTCAACACTAACACAAGTGCGAAAAGTGGTTTTTCAACACTAACACAGGTGCGAAAAGAGGTTTTTCAACACTATCACAAGTGCAAAAAGTGTTTTTTCCACACTAATACAAGTGCAAAAGTGGATTCCTGCACCAACACAAGTGCGAAAAGTGGTTTTTCAACACTAACACAAGTGCGAAAAGTGGTTTTTCAACACTAACACAAGTGCGAAAAGTGGTTTTTCCACACTAATACAAGTGCAAAAGTGGTTTCCTGCACCAACACAAGTGCGAAAAGTGGTTTTTCAACACTAACACAAGTGCGAAAAGTGGTTTTTCAACACTATCACAAGTGCAAAAAGTGTTTTTTCCACACTAATACAAGTGCAAAAGTGGTTTCCTGCACCAACACAAGTGCGAAAAGTGGTTTTTCAACACTAACACAAGTGCGAAAAGTGGTTTTTCAACACTAACACAAGTGCGAAAAGTGGTTTTTCCACACTAATACAAGTGCAAAAGTGGTTTCCTGCACCAACACAAGTGCAAAAAGTGTTTTTTCCACACTAATACAAGTGCAAAAGTGGTTTTCTGCACCAACACAAGTGCGAAAAGTGGTTTTTCAACACTAACACAAGTGCAAAAAGTGGTTTTTCAACACTATCACAAGTGCAAAAAGTGTTTTTTCCACACAAATACAAGTGCAAAAGTGGTTTCCTGCACCAACACAAGTGCGAAAAGTGGTTTTTCAACACTAACACAAGTGCGAAAATGGTTTTTCAACACTAACACAAGTGCGAAAAGTGGTTTTTCCACACTAATACAAGTGCAAAAGTGGTTTACTGCCCCAACACAAGTGCGAAAAGTGGTTTTTCAACACTAACACAAGTGCAAAAAGTGGTTTTCAACACTAACACAAGTGCAAAAAGTGTTTTTTCCACACTAATACAAGTGCAAAAGTGGTTTCCTGCACCAACACAAGTGCGAAAAGTGGTTTTTCAACACTAACACAAGTGCGAAAAGTGGTTTTTCAACACTAACACAAGTGCGAAAAGTGGTTTTTCCACACTAATACAACTGCAAAAGTGGTTTCCTGCACCAACAAAATTGCGAAAAGTGGTTTTTCAACACTAACACAAGTGCGAAAAGTGGTTTTTCAACACTATCACAAGTGCAAAAGTGGTTTCCTGCACCAACACAAGTGCGAAAAGTGGTTTTTCAACACTATCACAAGTGCAAAAAGTGTTTTTTCCACACTAATACAAGTGCAAAAGTGGTTTCCTGCACCAACACAAGTGCGAAAAGTGGTTTTTCAACACTAACACAAGTGCGAAAAGTGGTTTTTCAACACTAACACAAGTGTGAAAAGTGGTTTTTCAACACTATCACAAGTGCAAAAAGTGTTTTATCCACACTAATACAAGTGCAAAAGTGGTTTCCTGCACCAACACAGGTGCGAAAAGTGGTTTTCCAACACTAACACAAGTGCGAAAAGTGGTTTTTCAACACTAACACAAGTGCGAAAAGTGGTTTTTCCACACTAATACAAGTGCAAGAGTGATTTCCTGCACCAACACAAGTGCGAAAAGTGGTTTTTCAACACTAACACAAGTTTGAAAAGTGGTTTTTCAACACTAACACAAGTGCGTATAGTGGTTTTTCCACACTAATACAAGTGCAAAAGTGGTTTCCTGCACCAACACAAGTGCGAAAAGTGGTTTTTCAACACTAACACAAGTGCGAAAAGTGGTTTTTCAACACTAACACAAGTGCGAAAAGTGTTTTTTCCACACTAATACAAGTGCAAAAGTGGTTTCCTGCACCAACACAAGTGCTAAAAGTGGTTTTCAACACTAACACAAGTGCGAAAAGTGGTTTTTCAACACTATCACAAGTGCAAAAAGTGTTTTTTCCACACTAATACAAGTGCAAAAGTGGTTTCTTGCACCAACACAAGTGCGAAAAGTGGTTTTTCAACAATAACACAAGTGCGAAAAGTGGTTTTTCAAAACTAACACAAGTGCGAAAAGTGGTTTTTCAACACTATCACAAGTGCAAAAAGTGTTTTTTCCACACTAATACAAGTGCAAAAGTGGTTTCCTGCACCAACACAAGTGCGAAAAGTGGTTTTTCCACACTAATACAAGTGCAAAAGTGGTTTCCTGCACCAACACAAGTGCGAAAAGTTGTTTTTCAACACTAACACAAGTGTGAAAAGTGGTTTTTCAACACTATCACAAGTGCAAAAAGTGTTTTTTCCACACTAATACAAGTGCAAAAGTGGTTTCCTGCACCAACACAAGTGCGAAAAGTGGTTTTTCAACACTAACACAAGTGCGAAAAGTGGTTTTTCAACACTAACACAAGTGCGAAAAGTGGTTTTTCAACACTAATACAAGTGCAAAAGTGGTTTCCTGCACCAACACAAGTGCGAAAAGTGGTTTTTCAACACTAACACAAGTGCGAAAAGTGGTTTTTCAACACTAACACAAGTGTGAAAAGTGGTTTTTCAACACTATCACAAGTGCAAAAAGTGTTTTTTCCACACTAATACAAGTGCAAAAGTGGTTTCCTGCACCAACACAAGTGCGAAAAGTGGTTTTTCAACACTAACACAAGTGTGAAAAGTGGTTTTTCAACACTATCACAAGTGCAAAAAGTGTTTTTTCCACACTAATACAAGTGCAAAAGTGGTTTCCTGCACCAACACAAGTGCAAAAAGTGGTTTTTCAACACTAACACAAGTGCGAAAAGTGGTTTTTCAACAATAACACAGGTGCGAAAAGTGGTTTTTCAACACTAACACAAGTGCGAAAAGTGGTTTTTCAACACTAACACAAGTGCGAAAAGTGGTTTTTCCACACTTATACAAGTGCAAAAGTGGTTTCCTGCACCAACACAAGTGCGAAAAGTGGTTTTTCAACACTAACACAAGTGCGAAAAGTGGTTTTTCAACACTAACACAAGTGCGAAAAGTGGTTTTTCAACACTATCACAAGTGCAAAAAGTGTTTTTTCAACACTAACACAAGTGCGAAAAGTGGTTTTTCCACACTAATACAAGTGCAAAAGTGGTTTCCTGCACCAACACAAGTGCGAAAAGTGGTTTTTCAACACTAACACAAGTGCGAAAAGTGGTTTTTCAACACTATCACAAGTGCAAAAAGTGTTTTTTCCACACTAATACAAGTGCAAAAGTGGTTTCCTGCACCAACACAAGTGCGAAAAGTGGTTTTTCAACACTAACACAAGTGCGAAAAGTGGTTTTTCCACACTATCACAAGTGCAAAAAGTGTTTTTTCCACACTAATACAAGTGCAAAAGTGGTTTCCTGCACCAACACAAGTGTGAAAAGTGGTTTTTCAACACTAACACAAGTGCGAAAAGTGGTTTTTCAACACTAAAACAAGTGCAAAAAGTGGTTTTTCAACACTATCACAAGTGCAAAAAGTGTTTTTTCCACACTAATACAAGTGCAAAAGTGGTTTCCTGCACCAACACAAGTGCGAAAAGTGGTTTTTCAACACTAACACAAGTGCGAAAAGTGGTTTTTCAAAACTATCACAAGTGCAAAAAGTGTTTTTGCCACACTAATACAAGTGCAAAAGTGGTTTCCTGCACCAACACAAGTGCGAAACGTGGTTTTTCAACACTATCACAAGTGCAAAAAGTGTTTTTTTCACACTAATACAAGTACAAAAGTGGTTTCCTGCACCAACACAAGTGCGAAAAGTGGTTTTTCAACACTAACACAAGTGCGAAAAGTGGTTTTTCAACACTAACACAAGTGCGAAAAGTGGTTTTTCAACACTATCACAAGTGCAAAAAGTGTTTTTTCCACACTAATACAAGTGCAAAAGTGGTTTCCTGCACCAACACAAGTGCGAAAAGTGGTTTTTCAACACTAACACAAGTGCGAAAAGTGGTTTTTCAACACTAACACAAGTGCGAAAAGTGGTTTTTTCCACACTAATACAAGTGCAAAAGTGGTTTCCTGCACCAACACAAGTGCGAAAAGTGGTTTTTCAACACTAACACAAGTGCAAAAAGTGGTTTTTCAACACTAACACAAGTGCGAAAAGTGGTTTTTCAACACTAACCCAAGTGCGAAAAGTGGTTTTTCCACACTAATACAAGTGCAAAAGTGGTTTCCTGCACCAACACAAGTGCGAAAAGTGGTTTTTCAACACTAACACAAGTGTGAAAAGTGGTTTTTCAACACTATCACAAGTGCAAAAAGTGTTTTTTCCACACTAATACAAGTGCAAAAGTGGTTTCCTGCACCAACACAAGTGCGAAAAGTGGTTTTTCAACACTAACACAAGTGCGAAAAGTGGTTTTTCAACACTAACACAAGTGCAAATAGTGGTTTTTCCACACTAATACAAGTGCAAAAGTGGTTTCCTGCACCAACACAAGTGCGAAAAGTGGTTTTTCAACACTAACACAAGTGCGAAAAGTGGTTTTTCAACACTAACACAAGTGCGAAAAGTGTTTTTTCCACACTAATACAAGTGCAAAAGTGGTTTCCTGCACCAACACAAGTGCTAAAAGTGGTTTTTCAACACTAACATAAGTGCGAAAAGTGGTTTTTCAACACTATCACAAGTGCAAAAAGTGTTTTTTCCACACTAATACAAGTGCAAAAGTGCTTTCTTGCACCAACACAAGTGCGAAAAGTGGTTTTTCAATAATAACACAAGTGCGAAAAGTGGTTTTTCAACACTAACACAAGTGCGAAAAGTGGTTTTTCAACACTATCACAAGTGCAAAAAGTGTTTTTTCCACACTAATACAAGTGCAAAAGTGCTTGCTTGCACCAACACAAGTGCGAAAAGTGGTTTTTCAATAATAACACAAGTGCGAAAAGTGGTTTTTCAACACTAACACAAGTGCGAAAAGTGTTTTTTCCACACTATCACAAGTGCAAAAAGTGTTTTTTCCACACTAATACAAGTGCAAAAGTGGTTTCCTGCACCAACACAAGTGTGAAAAGTGGTTTTTCAACACTAACACAAGTGCGAAAAGTGGTTTTTCAACACTAACACAAGTGCAAAAAGTGGTTTTTCAACACTATCACAAGTGCAAAAAGTGTTTTTTCCACACTAATACAAGTGCAAAAGTGGTTTCCTGCACCAACACAAGTGCGAAAAGTGGTTTTTCAACACTAACACAAGTGCGAAAAGTGGTTTTTCAACACTATCACAAGTGCAAAAAGTGTTTTTTCCACACTAATACAAGTGCAAAAGTGGTTTCCTGCACCAACACAAGTGCGAAAAGTGGTTTTTCAACACTATCACAAGTGCAAAAAGTGTTTTTTCCACACTAATACAAGTGCAAAAGTGGTTTCCTGCACCAACACAAGTGCGAAAAGTGGTTTTTCAACACTAACACAAGTGCGAAAAGTGGTTTTTCAACACTAACACAAGTGCGAAAAGTGGTTTTCAACACTATCACAAGTGCAAAAAGTGTTTTTTCCACACTAATACAAGTGCAAAAGTGGTTTCCTGCACCAACACAAGTGCGAAAAGTGGTTTTTCAACACTAACACAAGTGCGAAAAGTGGTTTTTCAACACTAACACAAGTGCGAAAAGTGGTTTTTCCACACTAATACAAGTGCAAAAGTGGTTTCCTGCACCAACACAAGTGCGAAAAGTGGTTTTTCAACACTAACACAAGTGCAAAAAGTGGTTTTTCAACACTAACACAAGTGCGAAAAGTGGTTTTTCAACACTAACCCAAGTGCGAAAAGTGGTTTTTCCACACTAATACAAGTGCAAAAGTGGTTTCCTGCACCAACACAAGTGCGAAAAGTGGTTTTTCAACACTAACACAAGTGTGAAAAGTGGTTTTTCAACACTATCACAAGTGCAAAAAGTGTTTTTTCCACACTAATACAAGTGCAAAAGTGGTTTCCTGCACCAACACAAGTGCGAAAAGTGGTTTTTCAACACTAACACAAGTGCGAAAAGTGGTTTTTCAACACTAACACAAGTGCGAATAGTGGTTTTTCCACACTAATACAAGTGCAAAAGTGGTTTCCTGCACCAACACAAGTGCGAAAAGTGGTTTTTCAACACTAACACAAGTGCGAAAAGTGGTTTTTCAACACTAACACAAGTGCGAAAAGTGTTTTTTCCACACTAATACAAGTGCAAAAGTGGTTTCCTGCACCAACACAAGTGCTAAAAGTGGTTTTTCAACACTAACACAAGTGCGAAAAGTGGTTTTTCAACACTATCACAAGTGCAAAAAGTGTTTTTTCCACACTAATACAAGTGCAAAAGTGGTTTCTTGCACCAACACAAGTGCGAAAAGTGGTTTTTCAACAATAACACAAGTGCGAAAAGTGGTTTTTCAACACTAACACAAGTGCGAAAAGTGGTTTTTCAACACTATCACAAGTGCAAAAAGTGTTTTTTTCCACACTAATACAAGTGCAAAAGTGGTTTCCTGCACCAACACAAGTGCGAAAAGTGGTTTTTCAACACTAACACAAGTGCGAAAAGTGGTTTTTCAACACTAACACAAGTGCGAAAAGTGGTTTTTCCACACTATCACAAGTGCAAAAAGTGTTTTTTCCACACTAATACAAGTGCAAAAGTGGTTTCCTGCACCAACACAAGTGTGAAAAGTGGTTTTTCAACACTAACACAAGTGCGAAAAGTGGTTTTTCAACATTAACACAAGTGCAAAAAGTGGTTTTTCAACACTATCACAAGTGCAAAAAGTGTTTTTTCCACACTAATACAAGTGCAAAAGTGGTTTCCTGCACCAACACAAGTGCGAAAAGTGGTTTTTCAACACTAACACAAGTGCGAAAAGTGGTTTTTCAACACTATCACAAGTGCAAAAAGTGTTTTTTCCACACTAATACAAGTGCAAAAGTGGTTTCCTGCACCAACACAAGTGCGAAAAGTGGTTTTTCAACACTATCACAAGTGCAAAAAGTGTTTTTTCCACACTAATACAAGTGCAAAAGTGGTTTCCTGCACCAACACAAGTGCGAAAAGTGGTTTTTCAACACTAACACAAGTGCGAAAAGTGGTTTTTCAACACCAACACAAGTGCGAAAAGTGTTTTTTCCACACTAATACAAGTGCAAAAGTGGTTTCCTGCACCAACACAAGTGCGAAAAGTGCTTTTTCAACACTAACACAAGTGCGAAAAGTGGTTTTTCAACACTATCACAAGTGCAAAAAGTGTTTTTTCCACACTAATACAAGTGCAAAAGTGGTTTCCTGCACCAACACAAGTGCGAAAAGTGGTTTTTCAACACTAACACAAGTGCGAAAAGTGGTTTTTCAACACTAACACATGTGCGAAAAGTGGTTTTTCAACACTATCACAAGTGCAAAAAGTGTTTTTTTCCACACTAATACAAGTGCAAAAGTGGTTTTCTGCACCAACACAAGTGCGAAAAGTGGTTTTTCAACACTAACACAAGTGCGAAAAGTGGTTTTTCAACACTAACACAGGTGCGAAAAGAGGTTTTTCAACACTATCACAAGTGCAAAAAGTGTTTTTTCCACACTAATACAAGTGCAAAAGTGGATTCCTGCACCAACACAAGTGCGAAAAGTGGTTTTTCAACACTAACACAAGTGCAAAAAGTGGTTTTTCAACACTAACACAAGTGCGAAAAGTGGTTTTTCCACACTAATACAAGTGCAAAAGTGGTTTCCTGCACCAACACAAGTGCGAAAAGTGGTTTTTCAACACTAACACAAGTGCGAAAAGTGGTTTTTCAACACTATCACAAGTGCAAAAAGTGTTTTTTCCACACTAATACAAGTGCAAAAGTGGTTTCCTGCACCAACACAAGTGCGAAAAGTGGGTTTTCAACACTAACACAAGTGCGAAAAGTGGTTTTTCAACACTAACACAAGTGCGAAAAGTGGTTTTTTCCACACTAATACAAGTGCAAAAGTGGTTTCCTGCACCAACACAAGTGCAAAAAGTGTTTTTTCCACACTAATACAAGTGCAAAAGTGGTTTTCTGCACCACACAAGTGCGAAAAGTGGTTTTTCAACACTAACACAAGTGCGAAAAGTGGTTTTTCAACACTATCACAAGTGCAAAAAGTGTTTTTTCCACACAAATACAAGTGCAAAAGTGGTTTCCTGCACCAACACAAGTGCGAAAAGTGGTTTTTCAACACTAACACAAGTGCGAAAAGTGGTTTTTCAACACTAACACAAGTGCGAAAAGTGGTTTTTCCACACTAATACAAGTGCAAAAGTGGTTTACTGCCCCAACACAAGTGCGAAAAGTGGTTTTTCAACACTAACACAAGTGCAAAAAGTGGTTTTCAACACTAACACAAGTGCAAAAAGTGTTTTTTCCACACTAATACAAGTGCAAAAGTGGTTTCCTGCACCAACACAAGTGCGAAAAGTGGTTTTTCAACACTAACACAAGTGCGAAAAGTGGTTTTTCAACACTAACACAAGTGCGAAAAGTGGTTTTTCCACACTAATACAACTGCAAAAGTGGTTTCCTGCACCAACAAAATTGCGAAAAGTGGTTTTTCAACACTAACACAAGTGCGAAAAGTGGTTTTTCAACACTATCACAAGTGCAAAAGTGGTTTCCTGCACCAACACAAGTGCGAAAAGTGGTTTTTCAACACTATCACAAGTGCAAAAAGTGTTTTTTCCACACTAATACAAGTGCAAAAGTGGTTTCCTGCACCAACACAAGTGCGAAAAGTGGTTTTTCAACACTAACACAAGTGCGAAAAGTGGTTTTTCAACACTAACACAAGTGCGAAAAGTGGTTTTTCAACACTATCACAAGTGCAAAAAGTGTTTTATCCACACTAATACAAGTGCAAAAGTGGTTTCCTGCACCAACACAGGTGCGAAAAGTGGTTTTTCAACACTAACACAAGTGCGAAAAGTGGTTTTTCAACACTAACACAAGTGCGAAAAGTGGTTTTTCCACACTAATACAAGTGCAAAAGTGGTTTCCTGCACCAACACAAGTGCGAAAAGTGGTTTTTCAACACTAACACAAGTGCAAAAAGTGGTTTTTCAACACTAACACAAGTGCGAAAAGTGGTTTTTTCAACACTAACCCAAGTGCGAAAAGTGGTTTTTCCACACTAATACAAGTGCAAAAGTGGTTTCCTGCACCAACACAAGTGCGAAAAGTGGTTTTTCAACACTAACACAAGTGTGAAAAGTGGTTTTTCAACACTATCACAAGTGCAAAAAGTGTTTTTTCCACACTAATACAAGTGCAAGAGTGATTTCCTGCACCAACACAAGTGCGAAAAGTGGTTTTTCAACACTAACACAAGTTTGAAAAGTGGTTTTTCAACACTAACACAAGTGCGTATAGTGGTTTTTCCACACTAATACAAGTGCAAAAGTGGTTTCCTGCACCAACACAAGTGCGAAAAGTGGTTTTTCAACACTAACACAAGTGCGAAAAGTGGTTTTTCAACACTAACACAAGTGCGAAAAGTGTTTTTTCCACACTAATACAAGTGCAAAAGTGGTTTCCTGCACCAACACAAGTGCTAAAAGTGGTTTTTCAACACTAACACAAGTGCGAAAAGTGGTTTTTCAACACTATCACAAGTGCAAAAAGTGTTTTTTCCACACTAATACAAGTGCAAAAGTGGTTTCTTGCACCAACACAAGTGCGAAAAGTGGTTTTTCAACAATAACACAAGTGCGAAAAGTGGTTTTTCAACACTAACACAAGTGCGAAAAGTGGTTTTTCAACACTATCACAAGTGCAAAAAGTGTTTTTTCCACACTAATACAAGTGCAAAAGTGGTTTCCTGCACCAACACAAGTGCGAAAAGTGGTTTTTCCACACTAATACAAGTGCAAAAGTGGTTTCCTGCACCAACACAAGTGCGAAAAGTGGTTTTTCAACACTAACACAAGTGTGAAAAGTGGTTTTTCAACACTATCACAAGTGCAAAAAGTGTTTTTTCCACACTAATACAAGTGCAAAAGTGGTTTCCTGCACCAACACAAGTGCGAAAAGTGGTTTTTCAACACTAACACAAGTGCGAAAAGTGGTTTTTCAACACTAACACAAGTGCGAAAAGTGGTTTTTCAACACTAATACAAGTGCAAAAGTGGTTTCCTGCACCAACACAAGTGCGAAAAGTGGTTTTTCAACACTAACACAAGTGCGAAAAGTGGTTTTTCAACACTAACACAAGTGTGAAAAGTGGTTTTTCAACACTATCACAAGTGCAAAAAGTGTTTTTTCCACACTAATACAAGTGCAAAAGTGGTTTCCTGCACCAACACAAGTGCGAAAAGTGGTTTTTCAACACTAACACAAGTGTGAAAAGTGGTTTTTCAACACTATCACAAGTGCAAAAAGTGTTTTTTCCACACTAATACAAGTGCAAAAGTGGTTTCCTGCACCAACACAAGTGCAAAAAGTGGTTTTTCAACACTAACACAAGTGCGAAAAGTGGTTTTTCAACACTAACACAAGTGGGAAAAGTGGTTTTTCAACACTATCACAAGTGCAAAAAGTGTTTTTTCCACACTAATACAAGTGCAAAAGTGGTTTTCTGCACCAACACAAGTGCGAAAAGTGGTTTTTCAACACTAACACAAGTGCGAAAAGTGGTTTTTCAACACTAACACAGGTGCGAAAAGTGGTTTTTCAACACTATCACAAGTGCAAAAAGTGTTTTTTCCACACTAATGCAAGTGCAAAAGTGGTTTCCTGCACCAACACAAGTGCGAAAAGTGGTTTTTCAACACTAACACAAGGGCGAAAAGTGGTTTTTCAACACTAACACAAGTGCGAAAAGTGGTTTTTCCACACTAATACAAGTGCAAAAGTGGTTTCCTGCACCAACACAAGTGCGAAAAGTGGTTTTTCAACACTAACACAAGTGCGAAAAGTGGTTTTTCAACACTATCACAAGTGCAAAAAGTGTTTTTTCCACACTAATACAAGTGCAAAAGTGGTTTCCTGCACCAACACAAGTGCGAAAAGTGGTTTTTCAACACTAACACAAGTGCGAAAAGTGGTTTTTCAACACTAACACAAGTGCGAAAAGTGGTTTTTCCACACTAATACAAGTGCAAAAGTGGTTTCCTGCACCAACACAAGTGCAAAAAGTGTTTTTTCCACACTAATACAAGTGCAAAAGTGGTTTTCTGCACCAACACAAGTGCGAAAAGTGGTTTTTCAACACTAACACAAGTGCGAAAAGTGGTTTTTCAACACTATCACAAGTGCATAAAGTGTTTTTTCCACACTAATACAAGTGCAAAAGTGGTTTCCTGCACCAACACAAGTGCGAAAAGTGGTTTTTCAACACTAACACAAGTGCGAAAAGTGGTTTTTCAACACTAACACAAGTGCGAAAAGTGGTTTTTCCACACTAATACAAGTGCAAAAGTGGTTTACTGCCCCAACACAAGTGCGAAAAGTGGTTTTTCAACACTAACACAAGTGCAAAAAGTGGTTTTCAACACTAACACAAGTGCAAAAAGTGTTTTTTCCACACTAATACAAGTGCAAAAGTGGTTTCCTGCACCAACACAAGTGCGAAAAGTGGTTTTTCAACACTAACACAAGTGCGAAAAGTGGTTTTTCAACACTAACACAAGTGCGAAAAGTGGTTTTTCAACACTAACACAAGTGCGAAAAGTGGTTTTTCAACACTACCACAAGTGCAAAAAGTGTTTTTTCAACACTAACACAAGTGCGAAAAGTGGTTTTTCCACACTAATACAAGTGCAAAAGTGGTTTCCTGCACCAACACAAGTGCGAAAAGTGGTTTTTCAACACTAACACAAGTGCGAAAAGTGGTTTTTCAACACTATCACAAGTGCAAAAAGTGTTTTTTCCACACTAATACAAGTGCAAAAGTGGTTTCCTGCACCAACACAAGTGCGAAAAGTGGTTTTTCAACACTAACACAAGTGCAAAAAGTGGTTTTTCAACACTAACACAAGTGCGAAAAGTGGTTAATTCCACACTAACACAAGTGCGAAAAGTGGTTTTTCAACACCAACACAAGTGCGAAAAGTGGTTTTTCAACACTAATACAAGTGCGAAAAGTGGTTTTTCAACACTAACACAAGTGCGAAAAGTGGTTTTTCCACACTAACACAAGTGCGAAAAGTGGTTTTTCAACACCAACACAAGTGCGAAAAGTGGTTTTTCAACACCAACACAAGTGCGAAAAGTGGTTTTTCAACACTAACACAAGTGCGAAAAGTGGTTTCCTGCACCAACACAAGTGCGAAAAGTGGGTTTTCAACACTAACACAAGTGCAAAAAGTGGTTTCCTTCACTAACACAAGTGCAAACGTGTTTTTTCCACACTAATACAAGTGCAAAAGTGGTTTCCTGCACCAACACAAGTGCGAAAAGTGGTTTTTCAACACTAACACAAGTGCAAAAAGTGGTTTTTCAACACTAACACAAGTGCGAAAAGTGTTTTTTCCACACTAATACAAGTGCAAAAGTGGTTTCCTGCACCAACACAAGTGCGAAAAGTGGTTTTTCAACACTAACACAAGTACGAAAAGTGGTTTTTCCACACTAATACAAGTGCAAAAGTGGTTTCCTGCACCAACACAAGTGCGAAAAGTGGTTTTTCAACACTAACACAGGTGCGAAAAGTGGTTTTTCAACACTATCACAAGTGCAAAAAGTGTTTTTCCCACACTAATACAAGTGCAAAAGTGGTTTCCTGCACCAACACAAGTGCAAAAAGTGGTTTTTCAACACTAACACAAGTGCGAAAAGTGGTTTTTCAACACTAACACAAGTTCGAAAAGTGGTTTGCTTCACCAACACAAGTGCGAAAAGTGGTTTTTCAACACTAACACAAGTGCGAAAAGTGGTTTTTCAACACTAACACAAGTGCGAAAAGTGGTTTTTCCACACTAACACAAGTGCAAAAAGGGGTTTTTCAACACCAACACAAGTGCGAAAAGTGGGTTTTCAACACTAACACAAGTGCGAAAAGTGGTTTTTCAACACAAACACAAGTGCGAAAAGTGGTTTTTCCACACTAACACAAGTGCGAAAAGAGGTTTTGCCACACTAACACAAGTGCGAAAAGTGGTTTTTCCACACTAACACAAGTGCGAAAAGTGGTTTTTCAACACCAACACAAGTGCGAAAAGTGGTTTTTCAACAATAACACAAGTGCGAAAAGTGGTTTCCTGCACCAACACAGGTGCGAAAAGTGGTTTTTCAACACTAACACAAGTGCGAAAAGTGGTTTTTCAACACTAACACAAGTGCGAAAAGTGGTTTTGCCACACTTATACAAGTGCAAAAGTGGTTTCCTGCACCAACACAAGTGCGAAAAGTAGTTTTTCAACACTAACACAAGTGCGAAAAGTGGTTTTTCAACAGTAACACAAGTGCGAAAAGTGGTTTTTCAACACTATCACAAGTGCAAAAAGTGTTTTTTCAACACTAACACAAGTGCGAAAAGTGCTTTTTCCACACTAATACAAGTGCAAAAGTGGTTTCCTGCACCAACACAAGTGCGAAAAGTGGTTTTTCAACACTATCACAAGTGCAAAAAGTGTTTTTTCCACACTAATACAAGTGCAAAAGTGGTTTCCTGCACCAACACAAGTGCGAAAAGTGGTTTTTAAATACTAACACAAGTGCGAAAAGTGGTTTTTCAACACTAACACAAGTGCGAAAAGTGGTTTCCTTCACCAACACAAGTGCGAAAAGTGGTTTTTCAACACTAACACAAGTGCGAAAAGTGGTTTTTCAACACTAACACAAGTGCGAAAAGTGGTTATTCCACACTAACACAAGTGCGAAAAGTGGTTTTTCAACACCAACACAAGTGCGAAAAGTGGTTTTTCAACACTAACACAAGTGCGAAAAGTGGTTTTTCAACACTAACACAAGTGCGAAAAGTGGTTTTTCCACACTAACACAAGTGCGAAAAGTGGTTTTTCAACACCAGCACAAGGGCGAAAAGTGGTTTTTCAACACTAACACAAGTGCGAAAAGTGGTTTCCTGCACCAACACAAGTGCGAAAAGTGGTTTTTCAACACGAACACAAGTGCGAAAAGTGGGTTTTCAACACTAACACAAGTGCGAAAAGTGGTTTCCTTCACTAACACAAGTGCGAAAAGTGGTTTTTCAACACTAACACGAGTGCAAAAGTGTTTTTTCCACACTAATACAAGTGCAAAAGTGGTTTCCTGCACCAACACAAGTGCGAAAAGTGGTTTTTCAACACTAACACAAGTGCAAAAAGTGGTTTTTCAACACTATCACAAGTGCGAAAAGTGGTTTTTTCCACACGAATACAAGTGCAAAAGTGGATTCCTGCACCAACACAAGTGCGAAAAGTGGTTTTTCAGCACCAACACAAGTGCGAAAAGTGGTTTTTCAATACTATCACAAGTGCAAAAAGTGGTTTTTCAACACTAACACAAGTGCGAAAGTGTTTTTTCCACACTAATACAAGTGCAAAAGTGGTTTCCTGCACCAACACAAGTGCGAAAAGTGGTTTTTCAACACTAACACAAGTACGAAAAGTGGTTTTTCCACACTAATACAAGTGCAAAAGTGGTTTCCTGCACCAACACAAGTGCGAAAAGTGGTTTTTCAACACTAACACAAGTGCGAAAAGTGGTTTTTCTACACTAACACAAGTGCGAAAAGTGGTTTTTCAACACTATCACAAGTGCAAAAAGTGGTTTTTCCACACTAATACAAGTGCAAGAGTGGTTTCCTGCACCAACACAAGTGCGAAAAGTGGTTTTTCAACACTAACACAAGTTTGAAAAGTGGTTTTTCAACACTAACACAAGTGCGTATAGTGGTTTTTCCACACTAATACAAGTGCAAAAGTGGTTTCCTGCACCAACACAAGTGCGAAAAGTGGTTTTTCAACACTAACACAAGTGCGAAAAGTGGTTTTTCAACACTAACACAAGTGCGAAAAGTGGTTTTTCAACACTAACACAAGTGCGAAAAGTGGTTTTTCCACACTAATACAAGTGCGAAAAGTGGTTTTTCAACACTAACCCAAGTGCAAGAGTGGTTTCCTGCACCAACACAAGTGCGAAAAGTGGTTTTTCAACACTAACACAAGTGTGAAAAGTGGTTTTTCAACACTATCACAAGTGCAAAAAGTGTTTTTTCCACACTAATACAAGTGCAAGAGTGGTTTCCTGCACCAACACAAGTGCGAAAAGTGGTTTTTCAACACTAACACAAGTTTGAAAAGTGGTTTTTCAACACTAACATAAGTGCGTATAGTGGTTTTTCCACACTAATACAAGTGCAAAAGTGGTTTCCTGCACCAACACAAGTGCGAAAAGTGGTTTTTCAACACTAACACAAGTGCGAAAAGTGGTTTTTCAACACTAACACAAGTGCGAAAAGTGGTTTTTCAACACTAACACAAGTGCGAAAAGTGGTTTTTCCACACTAATACAAGTGCAAAAGTGGTTTCCTGCAAAACAAGTGCGAAAAGTGGATTTTCAACACTAACACAAGTGCGAAAAGTGTGTTTTTCCACACTAATGCAAGTGCAAAAGTGGTTTCCTTCACTAATACAAGTGCAAAAGTGGTTTCCTGCACCAACACAAGTGCGAAAAATGGTTTTTCAACACTAACACAAGTGCGAAAAGTGGTTTTTCAACACTAACACAAGTGCGAAAAGTGTTTTTTCAACACTAACACAAGTGCGAAAAGTGGTTTTTCCACACTAATACAAGTGCAAAAGTGGTTTCCTGCACCAACAAAAGTGCGAAAAGTGGTTTTTCAACCCTAACACAAGTGCGAAAAGTGGTTTTTCAACACTATCACAAGTGTAAAAAGTGTTTTTTCCACACTTATACAAGTGCAAAAGTGGTTTCCTGCACCAACACAAGTGCGAAAAGTGGTTTTTCAACACTAACACAAGTGCAAAAAGTGGTTTTTCAACACTATCACAAGTGCAAAAAGTGTTTTTTCCACACTAATACAAGTGCAAAAGTGGTTTCCTGCACCAACACAAGTGCGAAAAGTGGTTTTTCAGCACTAACACAAGTGCGAAAAGTGGTTTTTCAACACTAACACAAGTGCGAAAAGTGGTTTCCTTCACCAACACAAGTGTGAAAATTGGTTTTTCAACACTAACACAAGTGCGAAAAGTGGTTTTTCAACACTAACACAAGTGCGAAAAGTGGTTTTTCCACACTAACACAAGTGCGAAAGGTGGTTTTTCAACACCAACACAAGTGCGAAAAGTGGTTTTTCAACACTAACACAAGTGCGAAAAGTGGTTTTTCAACACTAACACAAGTGCGAAAAGTGGCTTATCCACACTAACCCAAGTGCGAAAAGTGGTTTTTCCACACTAACACAAGTGCGAAAAGTGGTTTTTCAACACCAACACAAGTGCGAAAAGTGGTTTCCTGCACCAACACAAGTGCGAAAAGTGGTTTCCTGCACCAACACAAGTGCGAAAAGTGGTTTTTCAACACTAACACAAGTGCGAAAAGTGGTTTCCTTCACCAACACAAGTGCGAAAAGTGGTTTTTCAACACTAACACAAGTGCGAAAAGTGGTTTTTCCACACTAACACAAGTGCGAAAAGGGGTTTTTCAACACCAACACAAGTGCGAAAAGTGGGTTTTCAACACTAACACAAGTGCGAAAAGTGGGTTTTTCCACAATAATACAAGTGCAAAAGTGGTTTCCTTCACTAATACAAGTGCAAAAGTGGTTTCCTGCACCAACACAAGTGCGAAAAATGGTTTTTCAACACTAACACAAGTGCGAAAAGTGGTTTTTCAACTCTAACACAAGTGCAAAAAGTGGTTTTTCAACACTAACACAAGTGCGAAAAGTGGTTTTTCAACATTATCACAAGTGCAAAAAGTGTTTTTTCAACACTAACACAAGTGCGAAAAGTGGTTTTTCCACACTAATACAAGTGCAAAAGTGGTTTCCTGCACCAACAAAAGTGCGAAAAGTGGTTTTTCAACCCTAACACAAGTGCGAAAAGTGGTTTTTCAACACTATCACAAGTGTAAAAAGTGTTTTTTCCACACTAATACAAGTGCAAAAGTGGTTTCCTGCACCAACACAAGTGCGAAAAGTGGTTTTTCAACACTAACACAAGTGCAAAAAGTGGTTTTTCAACACTATCACAAGTGCAAAAAGTGTTTTTTCCACACTAATACAAGTGCAAAAGTGGTTTCCTGCACCAACACAAGTGCGAAAAGTGGTTTTTCAGCACTAACACAAGTGCAAAAAGTGGTTTTTCAACACTAACACAAGTGCGAAAAGTGGTTTCCTTCACCAACACAAGTGTGAAAATTGGTTTTTCAACACTAACACAAGTGCGAAAAGTGGTTTTTCAACACTAACACAAGTGCGAAAAGTGGTTTTTCCACACTAACACAAGTGCGAAAAGTGGTTTTTCAACACCAACACAAGTGCGAAAAGTGGTTTTTCAACACTAACACAAGTGCGAAAAGTGGTTTTTCAACACTAACACAAGTGCGAAAAGTGGCTTATCCACACTAACACAAGTGCGAAAAGTGGTTTTTCCACACTAACACAAGTGCGAAAAGTGGTTTTTCAACACCAACACAAGTGCGAAAAGTGGTTTCCTGCACCAACACAAGTGCGAAAAGTGGTTTCCTGCACCAACACAAGTGCGAAAAGTGGTTTTTCAACACTAACACAAGTGCGAAAAGTGGTTTCCTTCACCAACACAAGTGCGAAAAGTGGTTTTTCAACACTAACACAAGTGCGAAAAGTGGTTTTTTCCACACTAACACAAGTGCGAAAAGGGGTTTTTCAACACCAACACAAGTGCGAAAAGTGGGTTTTCAACACTAACACAAGTGCGAAAAGTGGTTTTTCAACACAAACACAAGTGCGAAAAGTGGTTTTTCCACACTAACACAAGTGCGAAAAGTGGTTTTTCCACACTAACACAAGTGCGAAAAGTAAGTGGTTTTTCAACACCAACACAAGTGCGAAAAGTGGTTTCCTGCACCAACACAAGTGCGAAAAGTGGTTTCCTGAACAAACACAAGTGCGAAAAGTGGTTTTTCAACACTAACACAAGTGCAAAAAGTGGTTTTTTCCACACTAATACAAGTGCAAAGGTGGTTTCCTGCACCAACACGTGCAAAAAGTGGTTTTTCAACACTAACACAAGTGCGAAAAGTGGTTTTTCAACACTAACACAAGTGCGAAAAGTGGTTTCCTTCACCAACACAAGTGCGAAAAGTGGTTTTTCAACACTAACACAAGTGCGAAAAGTGGTTTTTCAACACTAACACAAGTGCGAAAAGTGGTTTTTCCACACTAACACAAGTGCGAAAAGGGTTTTTCAACACCAACACAAGTGCGAAAAGTGGGTTTTCAACACGAACACAAGTGCGAAAAGTAGTTTTTCAACACTAACACAAGTGCAAAAAGTGGTTTTGCCACACAAACACAAGTGCGAAAAGTGGTTTTTCCACACTAACACAAGTGCGAAAAGTGGTTTTTCAACACCAACACAAGTGCGAAAAGTGGTTTTTCAACAATAACACAGGTGCGAAAAGTGGTTTTTCAACACTAACACAAGTGCGAAAAGTGGTTTTTCAACACTAACACAAGTGCGAAAAGTGGTTTTTCCACACTTATACAAGTGCAAAAGTGGTTTCCTGCACCAACACAAGTGCGAAAAGTGGTTTTTCACACTAACACAAGTGCGAAAAGTGGTTTTTCAACACTAACACAAGTGCGAAAAGTGGTTTTTCAACACTATCACAAGTGCAAAAAGTGTTTTTTCAACACTAACACAAGTGCGAAAAGTGGTTTTTCCACACTAATACAAGTGCAAAAGTGGTTTCCTGCACCAACACAAGTGCGAAAAGTGGTTTTTCAACACTAACACAAGTGCGAAAAGTGGTTTTTCAACACTATCACAAGTGCAAAAAGTGTTTTTTCCACACTAATACAAGTGCAAAAGTGGTTTCCTGCACCAACACAAGTGTGAAAAGTGGTTTTTCAACACTAACACAAGTGCGAAAAGTGGTTTTTCAACACTAAAACAAGTGCAAAAAGTGGTTTTTCAACACTATCACAAGTGCAAAAAGTGTTTTTTCCACACTAATACAAGTGCAAAAGTGGTTTCCTGCACCAACACAAGTGCGAAAAGTGGTTTTTCAACACTAACACAAGTGCGAAAAGTGGTTTTTCAACACTATCACAAGTGCAAAAAGTGTTTTTTCCACACTAATACAAGTGCAAAAGTGGTTTCCTGCACCAACACAAGTGCGAAACGTGGTTTTTCAACACTATCACAAGTGCAAAAAGTGTTTTTTTCACACTAATACAAGTACAAAAGTGGTTTCCTGCACCAACACAAGTGCGAAAAGTGGTTTTTCAACACTAACACAAGTGCGAAAAGTGGTTTTTCAACACTAACACAAGTGCGAAAAGTGGTTTTTCAACACTATCACAAGTGCAAAAAGTGTTTTTTCCACACTAATACAAGTGCAAAAGTGGTTTCCTGCACCAACACAAGTGCGAAAAGTGGTTTTTCAACACTAACACAAGTGCGAAAAGTGGTTTTTCAACACTAACACAAGTGCGAAAAGTGGTTTTTCCACACTAATACAAGTGCAAAAGTGGTTTCCTGCACCAACACAAGTGCGAAAAGTGGTTTTTCAACACTAACACAAGTGCAAAAAGTGGTTTTTCAACACTAACACAAGTGCGAAAAGTGTTTTTTCAACACTAACCCAAGTGCGAAAAGTGGTTTTTCCACACTAATACAAGTGCAAAAGTGGTTTCCTGCACCAACACAAGTGCGAAAAGTGGTTTTTCAACACTAACACAAGTGTGAAAAGTGGTTTTTCAACACTATCACAAGTGCAAAAAGTGTTTTTTCCACACTAATACAAGTGCAAAAGTGGTTTCCTGCACCAACACAAGTGCGAAAAGTGGTTTTTCAACACTAACACAAGTGCGAAAAGTGGTTTTTCAACACTAACACAAGTGCGAATAGTGGTTTTTCCACACTAATACAAGTGCAAAAGTGGTTTCCTGCACCAACACAAGTGCGAAAAGTGGTTTTTCAACACTAACACAAGTGCGAAAAGTGGTTTTTCAACACTAACACAAGTGCGAAAAGTGTTTTTTCCACACTAATACAAGTGCAAAAGTGGTTTCCTGCACCAACACAAGTGCTAAAAGCGGTTTTTCAACACTAACATAAGTGCGAAAAGTGGTTTTTCAACACTATCACAAGTGCAAAAAGTGTTTTTTCCACACTAATACAAGTGCAAAAGTGCTTTCTTGCACCAACACAAGTGCGAAAAGTGGTTTTTCAATAATAACACAAGTGCGAAAAGTGGTTTTTCAACACTAACACAAGTGCGAAAAGTGGTTTTTCAACACTATCACAAGTGCAAAAAGTGTTTTTTCCACACTAATACAAGTGCAAAAGTGGTTTCCTGCACCAACACAAGTGCGAAAAGTGGTTTTCAACACTAACACAAGTGCGAAAAGTGGTTTTTCAACACTAACACAAGTGCGAAAAGTGGTTTTTCCACACTATCACAAGTGCAAAAAGTGTTTTTTCCACACTAATACAAGTGCAAAAGTGGTTTCCTGCACCAACACAAGTGTGAAAAGTGGTTTTTCAACACTAACACAAGTGCGAAAAGTGGTTTTTCAACACTAACACAAGTGCAAAAAGTGGTTTTTCAACACTATCACAAGTGCAAAAAGTGTTTTTTCCACACTAATACAAGTGCAAAAGTGGTTTCCTGCACCAACACAAGTGCGAAAAGTGGTTTTTCAACACTAACACAAGTGCGAAAAGTGGTTTTTCAACACTATCACAAGTGCAAAAAGTGTTTTCTCCACACTAATACAAGTGCAAAAGTGGTTTCCTGCACCAACACAAGTGCGAAAAGTGGTTTTTCAACACTATCACAAGTGCAAAAAGTGTTTTTTCCACACTAATACAAGTGCAAAAGTGGTTTCCTGCACCAACACAAGTGCGAAAAGTGGTTTTTCAACACTAACACAAGTGCGAAAAGTGGTTTTTCAACACTAACACAAGTGCGAAAAGTGGTTTTTCAACACTATCACAAGTGCAAAAAGTGTTTTTTCCACACTAATACAAGTGCAAAAGTGGTTTCCTGCACCAACACAAGTGCGAAAAGTGGTTTTTCAACACTAACACAAGTGCGAAAAGTGGTTTTTCAACACTAACACAAGTGCGAAAAGTGGTTTTTCAACAATAACACAGGTGCGAAAAGTGGTTTTTCAACACTAACACAAGTGCGAAAAGTGGTTTTTCCACACTAACACAAGTGCGAAAAGTGGTTTTTCCACACTTATACAAGTGCAAAAGTGGTTTCCTGCACCAACACAAGTGCGAAAAGTGGTTTTTCAACACTAACACAAGTGCGAAAAGTGGTTTTTCAACACTAACACAAGTGCGAAAAGTGGTTTTTCAACACTATCACAAGTGCAAAAAGTGTTTTTTCAACACTAACACAAGTGCGAAAAGTGGTTTTTCCACACTAATACAAGTGCAAAAGTGGTTTCCTGCACCAACACAAGTGCGAAAAGTGGTTTTTCAACACTAACACAAGTGCGAAAAGTGGTTTTTCAACACTATCACAAGTGCAAAAAGTGTTTTTTCCACACTAATACAAGTGCAAAAGTGGTTTCCTGCACCAACACAAGTGTGAAAAGTGGTTTTTCAACACTAACACAAGTGCGAAAAGTGGTTTTTCAACACTAAAACAAGTACAAAAAGTGGTTTTTCAACACTATCACAAGTGCAAAAAGTGTTTTTTCCACACTAATACAAGTGCAAAAGTGGTTTCCTGCACCAACACAAGTGCGAAAAGTGGTTTTTCAACACTAACACAAGTGCGAAAAGTGGTTTTTCAACACTATCACAAGTGCAAAAAGTGTTTTTTCCACACTAATACAAGTGCAAAAGTGGTTTCCTGCACCAACACAAGTGCGAAACGTGGTTTTTCAACACTATCACAAGTGCAAAAAGTGTTTTTTTCACACTAATACAAGTACAAAAGTGGTTTCCTGCACCAACACAAGTGCGAAAAGTGGTTTTTCAACACTAACACAAGTGCGAAAAGTGGTTTTTCAACACTAACACAAGTGCGAAAAGTGGTTTTTCAACACTATCACAAGTGCAAAAAGTGTTTTTTCCACACTAATACAAGTGCAAAAGTGGTTTCCTGCACCAACACAAGTGCGAAAAGTGGTTTTTCAACACTAACACAAGTGCGAAAAGTGGTTTTTCAACACTAACACAAGTGCGAAAAGTGGTTTTTCCACACTAATACAAGTGCAAAAGTGGTTTCCTGCACCAACACAAGTGCGAAAAGTGGTTTTTCAACACTAACACAAGTGCAAAAAGTGGTTTTTCAACACTAACACAAGTGCGAAAAGTGGTTTTTCAACACTAACCCAAGTGCGAAAAGTGGTTTTTCCACACTAATACAAGTGCAAAAGTGGTTTCCTGCACCAACACAAGTGCGAAAAGTGGTTTTTCAACACTAACACAAGTGTGAAAAGTGGTTTTTCAACACTATCACAAGTGCAAAAAGTGTTTTTTCCACACTAATACAAGTGCAAAAGTGGTTTCCTGCACCAACACAAGTGCGAAAAGTGGTTTTTCAACACTAACACAAGTGCGAAAAGTGGTTTTTCAACACTAACACAAGTGCGAATAGTGGTTTTTCCACACTAATACAAGTGCAAAAGTGGTTTCCTGCACCAACACAAGTGCGAAAAGTGGTTTTTCAACACTAACACAAGTGCGAAAAGTGGTTTTTCAACACTAACACAAGTGCGAAAAGTGTTTTTTCCACACTAATACAAGTGCAAAAGTGGTTTCCTGCACCAACACAAGTGCTAAAAGTGGTTTTTCAACACTAACATAAGTGCGAAAAGTGGTTTTTCCACACTAATACAAGTGCAAAAGTGGTTTCCTGCACCAACAAAAGTGCGAAAAGTGGTTTTTCAACCCTAACACAAGTGCGAAAAGTGGTTTTTCAACACTATCACAAGTGTAAAAAGTGTTTTTTCCACACTAATACAAGTGCAAAAGTGGTTTCCTGCACCAACACAAGTGCGAAAAGTGGTTTTTCAACACTAACACAAGTGCAAAAAGTGGTTTTTCAACACTATCACAAGTGCAAAAAGTGTTTTTTCCACACTAATACAAGTGCAAAAGTGGTTTCCTGCACCAACACAAGTGCGAAAAGTGGTTTTTCAGCACTAACACAAGTGCAAAAAGTGGTTTTTCAACACTAACACAAGTGCGAAAAGTGGTTTCCTTCACCAACACAAGTGTGAAAATTGGTTTTTCAACACTAACACAAGTGCGAAAAGTGGTTTTTCAACACTAACACAAGTGCGAAAAGTGGTTTTTCCACACTAACACAAGTGCGAAAAGTGGTTTTTCAACACCAACACAAGTGCGAAAAGTGGTTTTTCAACACTAACACAAGTGCGAAAAGTGGTTTTTCAACACTAACACAAGTGCGAAAAGTGGCTTATCCACACTAACACAAGTGCGAAAAGTGGTTTTTCCACACTAACACAAGTGCGAAAAGTGGTTTTTCAACACCAACACAAGTGCGAAAAGTGGTTTCCTGCACCAACACAAGTGCGAAAAGTGGTTTCCTGCACCAACACAAGTGCGAAAAGTGGTTTTTCAACACTAACACAAGTGCGAAAAGTGGTTTCCTTCACCAACACAAGTGCGAAAAGTGGTTTTTCAACACTAACACAAGTGCGAAAAGTGGTTTTTTCCACACTAACACAAGTGCGAAAAGGGGTTTTTCAACACCAACACAAGTGCGAAAAGTGGGTTTTCAACACTAACACAAGTGCGAAAAGTGGTTTTTCAACACAAACACAAGTGCGAAAAGTGGTTTTTCCACACTAACACAAGTGCGAAAAGTGGTTTTTCCACACTAACACAAGTGCGAAAAGTAAGTGGTTTTTCAACACCAACACAAGTGCGAAAAGTGGTTTCCTGCACCAACACAAGTGCGAAAAGTGGTTTCCTGAACAAACACAAGTGCGAAAAGTGGTTTTTCAACACTAACACAAGTGCAAAAAGTGGTTTTTCAACACTATCACAAGTGCAAAAAGTGTTTTTTCCACACTAATACAAGTGCAAAGGTGGTTTCCTGCACCAACACGTGCAAAAAGTGGTTTTTCAACACTAACACAAGTGCGAAAAGTGGTTTTTCAACACTAACACAAGTGCGAAAAGTGGTTTCCTTCACCAACACAAGTGCGAAAAGTGGTTTTTCAACACTAACACAAGTGCGAAAAGTGGTTTTTCAACACTAACACAAGTGCGAAAAGTGGTTTTTCCACACTAACACAAGTGCGAAAAGGGGTTTTTCAACACCAACACAAGTGCGAAAAGTGGGTTTTCAACACGAACACAAGTGCGAAAAGTAGTTTTTCAACACTAACACAAGTGCAAAAAGTGGTTTTGCCACACAAACACAAGTGCGAAAAGTGGTTTTTCCACACTAACACAAGTGCGAAAAGTGGTTTTTCAACACCAACACAAGTGCGAAAAGTGGTTTTTCAACAATAACACAGGTGCGAAAAGTGGTTTTTCAACACTAACACAAGTGCGAAAAGTGGTTTTTCAACACTAACACAAGTGCGAAAAGTGGTTTTTCCACACTTATACAAGTGCAAAAGTGGTTTCCTGCACCAACACAAGTGCGAAAAGTGGTTTTCACACTAACACAAGTGCGAAAAGTGGTTTTTCAACACTAACACAAGTGCGAAAAGTGGTTTTTCAACACTATCACAAGTGCAAAAAGTGTTTTTTCAACACTAACACAA
Organism: Myxine glutinosa; assembly: GCF_964187855.1. NCBI lineage: Eukaryota > Metazoa > Chordata > Myxini > Myxiniformes > Myxinidae > Myxine > Myxine glutinosa. The sequence goes on from NC_136268.1 coordinate 48,830,483, forward strand.
GTGCGAAAAGTGGTTTTTCCACACTAATACAAGTGCAAAAGTGGTTTCCTGCACCAACACAAGTGCGAAAAGTGGTTTTTCAACACTAACACAAGTGCGAAAAGTGGTTTTTCAACACTATCACAAGTGCAAAAAGTGTTTTTTCCACACTAATACAAGTGCAAAAGTGGTTTCCTGCACCAACACAAGTGTGAAAAGTGGTTTTTCAACACTAACACAAGTGCGAAAAGTGGTTTTTCAACACTAAAACAAGTGCAAAAAGTGGTTTTTCAACACTATCACAAGTGCAAAAAGTGTTTTTTCCACACTAATACAAGTGCAAAAGTGGTTTCCTGCACCAACACAAGTGCGAAAAGTGGTTTTTCAACACTAACACAAGTGCGAAAAGTGGTTTTTCAACACTATCACAAGTGCAAAAAGTGTTTTTTCCACACTAATACAAGTGCAAAAGTGGTTTCCTGCACCAACACAAGTGCGAAACGTGGTTTTTCAACACTATCACAAGTGCAAAAAGTGTTTTTTTCACACTAATACAAGTACAAAAGTGGTTTCCTGCACCAACACAAGTGCGAAAAGTGGTTTTTCAACACTAACACAAGTGCGAAAAGTGGTTTTTCAACACTAACACAAGTGCGAAAAGTGGTTTTTCAACACTATCACAAGTGCAAAAAGTGTTTTTTCCACACTAATACAAGTGCAAAAGTGGTTTCCTGCACCAACACAAGTGCGAAAAGTGGTTTTTCAACACTAACACAAGTGCGAAAAGTGGTTTTTCAACACTAACACAAGTGCGAAAAGTGGTTTTTCAACACTAACACAAGTGCGAAAAGTGGTTTTTCCACACTATCACAAGTGCAAAAAGTGTTTTTTCCACACTAATACAAGTGCAAAAGTGGTTTCCTGCACCAACACAAGTGTGAAAAGTGGTTTTTCAACACTAACACAAGTGCGAAAAGTGGTTTTTCAACACTAACACAAGTGCAAAAAGTGGTTTTTCAACACTATCACAAGTGCAAAAAGTGTTTTTTTCCACACTAATACAAGTGCAAAAGTGGTTTCCTGCACCAACACAAGTGCGAAAAGTGGTTTTTCAACACTAACACAAGTGCGAAAAGTGGTTTTTCAACACTATCACAAGTGCAAAAAGTGTTTTCTCCACACTAATACAAGTGCAAAAGTGGTTTCCTGCACCAACACAAGTGCGAAAAGTGGTTTTTCAACACTATCACAAGTGCAAAAAGTGTTTTTTCCACACTAATACAAGTGCAAAAGTGGTTTCCTGCACCAACACAAGTGCGAAAAGTGGTTTTTCAACACTAACACAAGTGCGAAAAGTGGTTTTTCAACACTAACACAAGTGCGAAAAGTGGTTTTTCAACACTATCACAAGTGCAAAAAGTGTTTTTTCCACACTAATACAAGTGCAAAAGTGGTTTCCTGCACCAACACAAGTGCGAAAAGTGGTTTTTCAACACTAACACAAGTGCGAAAAGTGGTTTTTCAACACTAACACAAGTGCGAAAAGTGGTTTTTCAACAATAACACAGGTGCGAAAAGTGGTTTTTCAACACTAACACAAGTGCGAAAAGTGGTTTTTCCACACTAACACAAGTGCGAAAAGTGGTTTTTCCACACTTATACAAGTGCAAAAGTGGTTTCCTGCACCAACACAAGTGCGAAAAGTGGTTTTTCAACACTAACACAAGTGCGAAAAGTGGTTTTTCAACACTAACACAAGTGCGAAAAGTGGTTTTTCAACACTATCACAAGTGCAAAAAGTGTTTTTTCAACACTAACACAAGTGCGAAAAGTGGTTTTTCCACACTAATACAAGTGCAAAAGTGGTTTCCTGCACCAACACAAGTGCGAAAAGTGGTTTTTCAACACTAACACAAGTGCGAAAAGTGGTTTTTCAACACTATCACAAGTGCAAAAAGTGTTTTTTCCACACTAATACAAGTGCAAAAGTGGTTTCCTGCACCAACACAAGTGTGAAAAGTGGTTTTTCAACACTAACACAAGTGCGAAAAGTGGTTTTTCAACACTAAAACAAGTACAAAAAGTGGTTTTTCAACACTATCACAAGTGCAAAAAGTGTTTTTTCCACACTAATACAAGTGCAAAAGTGGTTTCCTGCACCAACACAAGTGCGAAAAGTGGTTTTTCAACACTAACACAAGTGCGAAAAGTGGTTTTTCAACACTATCACAAGTGCAAAAAGTGTTTTTTCCACACTAATACAAGTGCAAAAGTGGTTTCCTGCACCAACACAAGTGCGAAACGTGGTTTTTCAACACTATCACAAGTGCAAAAAGTGTTTTTTTCACACTAATACAAGTACAAAAGTGGTTTCCTGCACCAACACAAGTGCGAAAAGTGGTTTTTCAACACTAACACAAGTGCGAAAAGTGGTTTTTCAACACTAACACAAGTGCGAAAAGTGGTTTTTCAACACTATCACAAGTGCAAAAAGTGTTTTTTCCACACTAATACAAGTGCAAAAGTGGTTTCCTGCACCAACACAAGTGCGAAAAGTGGTTTTTCAACACTAACACAAGTGCGAAAAGTGGTTTTTCAACACTAACACAAGTGCGAAAAGTGGTTTTTTCCACACTAATACAAGTGCAAAAGTGGTTTCCTGCACCAACACAAGTGCGAAAAGTGGTTTTTCAACACTAACACAAGTGCAAAAAGTGGTTTTTCAACACTAACACAAGTGCGAAAAGTGGTTTTTCAACACTAACCCAAGTGCGAAAAGTGGTTTTTCCACACTAATACAAGTGCAAAAGTGGTTTCCTGCACCAACACAAGTGCGAAAAGTGGTTTTTCAACACTAACACAAGTGTGAAAAGTGGTTTTTCAACACTATCACAAGTGCAAAAAGTGTTTTTTCCACACTAATACAAGTGCAAAAGTGGTTTCCTGCACCAACACAAGTGCGAAAAGTGGTTTTTCAACACTAACACAAGTGCGAAAAGTGGTTTTTCAACACTAACACAAGTGCGAATAGTGGTTTTTCCACACTAATACAAGTGCAAAAGTGGTTTCCTGCACCAACACAAGTGCGAAAAGTGGTTTTTCAACACTAACACAAGTGCGAAAAGTGGTTTTTCAACACTAACACAAGTGCGAAAAGTGTTTTTTCCACACTAATACAAGTGCAAAAGTGGTTTCCTGCACCAACACAAGTGCTAAAAGTGGTTTTTCAACACTAACATAAGTGCGAAAAGTGGTTTTTCAACACTATCACAAGTGCAAAAAGTGTTTTTTCCACACTAATACAAGTGCAAAAGTGCTTTCTTGCACCAACACAAGTGCGAAAAGTGGTTTTTCAATAATAACACAAGTGCGAAAAGTGGTTTTTCAACACTAACACAAGTGCGAAAAGTGGTTTTTCAACACTATCACAAGTGCAAAAAGTGTTTTTTCCACACTAATACAAGTGCAAAAGTGGTTTCCTGCACCAACACAAGTGCGAAAAGTGTTTTTCAACACTAACACAAGTGCGAAAAGTGGTTTTTCAACACTAACACAAGTGCGAAAAGTGGTTTTTCCACACTATC